>NC_045439.1:65163151-65485451 GCF_002776525.5 Piliocolobus tephrosceles | reverse complement strand
TGAGATTACTTTCAGCAACAGTGTACCCAACTGTGGCCAAGGGAGGGGGGGGGGGAGGGGGGGGGGGAGGGAGGGAGGACCTATGAGATTACTATCAGCAATAGTGTACCCAATTGTGGCCAGACCTAATAATCCTGACTAAAGCAGATGTAAAAACACTAAAACAAGATAAATCAAAAGAAGTAAAACTCCTTCTAACATTTCAATAATGAATTAGATGTGTGTCATTTAACAAAATTCACTATTAGCATAAGCTAAAGGTAAGATAACTTTCAGGCTTTGACTGTCAATTGATTGCTTATTAGGTCAGGAAGAAATCCACACCAGCTCCTAATCACGACCCTGCATGGTGCATTTGATTATAGTATTGTCCCACAGTATAGGTTTCTAGGCACTTTTCTTGATCAGTTATTTATTCTAAAACACAAAGTCCTCTATTCTTCTGGCATTGTAACTACCATCAGCTTTAGCAGAAATATGCCTGCTGTTGAACTGCAGTTATGCGAAGCAGGAAGACATTTCCTATCCTCAGATTATTCTTCCTTTATACTACAAAGTGCCATATGGCTATAGTTATCTGGATTTTTTACTATAACAAAACACAATTATTCTGTTTTAGAAAGTTGTGTTTTAAATGGCTAATTCAACTAAGTAATGTCCATTAGTAGGAAAGTGATTCAACAATTATGAAATAGTCATGAAGTGAATATAAAATGGAATAAAAATGACAGTCTGTGTTTTCATGAAAAGGAACTATAACAAATTAAGTTAAAAAAGCAGTTTAAAATAACATAGTTAATTATTTGTATTATATCTAAAATAGTAGACAGGCACCTTACTAAACTATCTTTTTAAAATTCTTAATGTAACATTGAAATATTGAGAGAGTGGCAAAAAATGATACAGATATAGCAACAAATCATTACGTTTTTCCAAGTGACAGAGCTATGATGTGAACTGAAAAAGTCTAATTTGATAAAACTCTTCAAAATTTTAAAATATATAAGCCAAGTAAGGATGTTAAGGGTGTTTATTAATTATTAACAATATTACCTATGGAGGGTAGCATTTTGTTTTATATTTACATTTGTCTAATATTTTAAATATATTTTGTGTATTTTATGTCATATTTATATATTTTATATTTAATATTTGTTTTTTAAATTATGGCAAACAAAAGAAATATATTTAAATATTAATCAAGAAAACAATAGCATACAGATTTATGGGAGATACACGTACACAGATTTATGTTTTTATTTAGTCTAAAAATACTATCTAAAAATACTGTACACTCCTGATTTGAGTCCTTTCCAGATAAGAGGTAATGAATATAAGAGGAATGAGAGGTAAGTATGTCAGAGAATTACTGACAATCTGTTTATTTAGGATCTAAGGGAAGCCAAATTTACCAAAACTATGACCAGAAAGTGTGGATAGCAGAATAAGTCGCCTCAAATCTATACTAATGTAAAAATCAACTTTCAAATACTATTAAATTTATCTTTAATAATAAAAAGTTAACATTTTAATTAGTGTTTTTAAAGCTGTGAAGTCACCGAGTTGATTGAACTTTATGACATAATTATAGACCAACATACAGATTAACAGACATTCCATTGTAGTTTACTTCTGTGACGTTTATTACTCTAGAGAATTTAGAAAACCAAACCTAAGAAGTTCATCTCAACCAGTTTTTGCCTGAAGAGTTATAGGTAACGATAAATTACTGCCTTATTGAGATACCCAAATTTTGTTAAGTTTCCTGGCGTACCAGGAAAACCATAGCTACTTACGAGGCTGGATGCTTGTTAAGACACAGAAGAGGTGGCAGTTTTTTGCTCAGAGCTTTGTAGGCATTAGTTTCATGTCTGTTCTAACAGCCTTGGTAGTAATTGTGGGCTTCTCACCCATAGTAAAATCAGAATTACCCTCAATATGACACCCAAGGTATTGTTGATTGTCTCATTTATCTATCAGATCCAGATAAAATAGGAGAATAGTTTTTCATTGACCTATGCAATATTTACATGGCCATTAGAAAGAAAGATACAGATTAAAATTCTTTTCCTAAATTCTGAGGTAGAGTGAAAATGAAATACTATTTTTAAGTTTTTATTTTAGTTTTCAAAAGCATTATATTTATCATTAAGTGGTATTAGGAAGAAAGTAAGAATATTTCATCTCATTCTCATCAGAAAATAAAAGCAAAATTAAAATATCAATAACACACCCAAACAACCTGCTAACCTTAATGCTGTCTTTTCTGTACTGTCCTTCTTAGTTGAAAACACACTTTCTAGTGTGCAGCTAATAGAAAAGCCTTCAGGCAAGCAGGAGGAAAAGCAGAAACTACATGTTGATGATAAGACTTAATGGTTGTGGTTATTTTTTATGAAAATAAAAATGATATCTGGGTAAAGAACAATAAAGCCATCTATTAGATTAAAATACAGAATTATATCATAAGGATTTGGTGTTTTTTCCTGAGGATGAGCATAATATGGACAGTAAGGTCTTAATAATAAAAAGATAAATTACTCAATTTTAAAATGTGCAAATAATCTGAACAGACATTTCTCCAAAGAAGTTATAAAAATAGTCAATAAGCATATGAAATGACATTCAAAATTATTAGCCATTAGAGACATTCAAATAAAATAGCATTTCACATCCACTAAGATGACTACAATAAAAAAAGATATATAATAACAAGCGTTAGTGAGCATGTGGAGAAATTAGGATTCTCATATATTGCCGATGGGAGTGTAAAATATTGCAGCTACTTTGGATAACAGTTGGTGGTTTCCCAAACTCTTAAATATATGGCTAGATATGACCCAGCAATCCTTGCCTTGGGTATACATACTCAAGAGAGGTAAAAACATATATCCACATAAATACTTGTACACAATTGTTTATAGCAGCACAATTCATAATAGCCAAAAAATGGAAACAACCCAGGGAACTATCAACTGAGAAATCCATAAATAAATATGGTATATACACACAATGAACTATTGTTCATTAATAAAAAAGAATGAAGTGATGATATGTACTACAAAGTGCATGAATTCTCATCACACTAAGTGAAAGAAGCCAGTCAGAGAGACTCCATATTGTAAGATTCCGTTTGTATGAAATGTCCAGAATAGAAAAATCTACAGAGAAAAAAGAACTAGTCCTTACTTAGGACCTGGTGGGTCAAGTGGGAGGGCTTGGGAAAAGTAGGGAGTGAGTGCTAATGGACTAGGGGTTTCATTTTCGAGATGATGAAAATATTCAGCAATCAATTGTGGTGGTTATTGTACAACTGCATTAACACACTAGAATGCTCTGAATTATATACTTTAAAGGGGTAAATTGTATGGTTATTGATTTTTATTTCAATAAATCTATCTAAAATAATTACAGAAATAAAGATGGAGTATAAGATAATTCAAAGTAATTCTTCGTAGCATACATCTTTTAAAAAGTCAGCAGAAAGCACGAAAAGTTATTCTGGTGAATGTGGAATATCTACTCTCTAGGACATTACACAGAAGATAACCTTATTATAAACTAATTAAATACTCTGAACCAATTTTTCATTTAACAGAGATAAAACTGAGTTCTTACACAAATCCACATGTACTTGTATATACTCCAAAATGATATCAGAGAAATAATACACAGATTGTTTTAAAACAAAATGATCAAAACAGGTCTTCATTTTTTACAGAATTTGTATTTATTTTATATTAAAATTATTTTTAACTAGGAATTTCTGTGGGTTTTTTTAAAGGCTAGCATGTTAATAATATTATAATTTTAGTTCTCTTGTTTCCTGGGAATTGTGATAAACTAATCAGAACAGAGCTCCTTTAAGACATTCATTTTTAATTTCTTAGTACCTTCTGAGGGTAAGAAAATGTTTATACTTGGACAACGATGAACAAAGATTATTCTATTATATATACAAAGGCACACAGAAAACTTGCAGTTTTGTTTTTATAACTTCAGCCACATGTCAGAAGTAGAAATAAATAAATATATATATATAAAAATTATCGAGTCAAAATTCAAAAAGATCTGTTTGACAGAGATTGTAATTAAAATTTTGTGTTTTTCTTTGCTTGAACAAAATGATTTTAAAACAATAAAATTTGTTAAATAAAATAGATATAATGAAACAATGTTTTAAATGATTGCCTTCTGAGCAATATTTTATTAGTATAGATCAAAATTATTTCAAGAGAGAACAAGGCAGTGTCCGTAATGATGGAAAATTTCATGAAGATGGTTATATTGTGCTAGACCTAGGAATGGGGTGTCGATTTGAAGAAGTAATCACATTCCAGACTAGAGAAAGGACATATGCAGATACCTTTCAACTGAGGAAGATAAGTAAAAGATGCTAACTACATAGAAAATATATGTTGAAAGTGATGAGAAATAGATAGGAAAGTTGTTTCCCACCCTTTGAAATGGTTGTATTTCTAATACTGATATGCAGAGATAATTTGAAGATGACTCTGAATACTAAACTACATTTTTAATTGTCCACTCAAATCTGTTTTCAGTTAACTACAGAGAACAATTACATTAACAATTTCATCCCTTTGATTTTTCTTTTTATTACAGATTAAGTTCTGGGATACATGTGCAGAATGTACAGGTTTGTCATATAGGTATACATGTGTCATGATCATATACTGCAGCCATCTACCTGTCATCTACATTAGGTATTTCTCCTAATGCTATTCCTCCCCTTTCCCCCAACGCCCTGTGGCCCCTGTGTGTGATGTTCCCCTCCCTGTGCCCATATATTCTCATTGTTCAACTCCCATTTATGACTGAGAACAAGCGGTGTTTGGTTTTCTGTTCTTGTGTTAATTTGCTTAGAACAATGGTTTCAAGCTTCATCCATGTCCCTGCAAAGGACATGAACTCATTCTCTTTTTGTGGCTGCATAGTATTCCATGGTGTATATGTGCCACATTTTCTTTATCCAGTGTATCACTGATGGATATTTGGGTTGGTTCCAAGGCCTTACTATTGTGTATAGTGACACAACAAATATACATGTGCATGTGTCTTTACAGTAGAATGATTTATAACCCTTTGGCTATATACCCAGTAATGGGATTGCTGGGTCAAATGATATTTCTAGTTCTAGATCCTTGAGGAATTGCTACACTGTCTTGCACAATGGTTGAACTAATTTACACCCCCACCAACAGTGTAAAAGTATTCCTATGTCTCCACATCCCCTCCAGCATCTGTTGCTTCCTGACATTTTAATGATTGCCATTCTAGCTGGCAATCTCCTTGTGGTTTTGATTTGCATTTCTCTGATGACCAGTGATGATGAGCTTTTTTTTCGTATGCTTTTTGGCCACATAAATGTCTTCTTCTGAAAAATGTTCATATCCTCTGCCCACTTTTTGATGGGGTTGTTTTTTTTTTCTTGTAAATATGTTTAAGTTCTTTGAGATTCTGGATATCAGCCCTTTGTCAGATGGACAGATTGCAAAAATGTTCTCCCATTCTATAGGTTGCCTGTTCACTCTGATGATAGTTTATTTTGATATGCAGAAGTTCTTCAGTTTAATTAGGCCTATTTGTCAATTTTGGCTTTTGTTGAAATTGCGTTTGGTGTTTTAGTCATGAGTTACTTGCTTATGCCTATGTCCTGAATGGTACTGGATTTAGGAAGCCAGTGTTTAGAGCAAATTTTCTAATCCTTTCTTATTATGACCTTATTATTCTGGTCTAAAAGGAGCTACAGTTCACTATAAAATGTCTTTCTGCTGGCAATCAACAAGTACTAATTGAACAATAGGTTTTAATTAAATGGTATGAAAGATCAACTGAGTAAAGAACATAGTTCTTTCCCTAAAATAGCTTATAATGCTTTTAGGGGTATAATAAAAGCACATAGGAGACCCTGTATAAATATATTTACAGAACCTTCCTAAATGATTAATGTTGTTGGGCAACCTAGATGCACTCAAGGAATTCAGCAACGAGGGAATAAATCAATGGGGACTCAGATAGACTAGGAAAGAAACCCTACTATGTACCACATACTGACTGAGCTTCATGTTTGCCTGTTTTACAAAATGGAATATGTTAACAATCTTAGGAACCAAAGTTTTCCTGTTTCTCAGATGATTAAATCAACACTTAGAATCAATATTGCTCAAGTATTGTGTGGCAAAACCTTCAGAAATTTGGTCTTCTAACTCTCCATTCCTAACTGCCTTACTTTGCTTCAGTTTCTTCATAACTTAAAAACTATGAGAATCTAATAGTCCGTGATCTGGAATTTGCAATAGTGGTGGGATTTTAGCAGAGAGGGGAATGTAGCAAAGAGGGCATTTCAACAACCTGAAGTTGAGGTTTGAATCAGAAGTGTTCTTTTTCATTCTATAAAGGAGAAAAATTGGTGCTATGTTTTCCTGGGTTTGAGTTTTTAATGTAGCCTGTAATTTATTTTGCCAAATAATCCAAGAGGAAAGATATAGTCTTTCTTTTCATCCCTAGATTATTAGAAACTTTAGCTTTAGTCCTAAATATCACCACACATTAAATATAACATGGCAGTATAGACTTGGAGTACACAAATCTAATATCCTCAATCTTTACTGTGCTCATTCAGGGCTCAAACTTTAGAGTCTTGCCTAGCCTGATACTCATCTTATTCCTTCTAAATGGACAGACCATAGACTATTTAATACTGGGCTCCTCCTTGTATCTTGGAAATCCTTCTGCCTTAGGTGAATTTGAGGGAAGCAAATAAAGCAGTATTCAATAAACTCTATGTATTATTTTGGTATTCATGACAACCCTAGGAGGGAAGTTTTATTATTTTTATGCCATTTCACAAATGAAAAAAAAAACTGAATTATTAGTCACTGTACAAATACTTCTTGTGTCTTAACTGTTGTATCTAATTCTTAACCTTAGCCACGTTATATGATCCAACATAGAGAATGGTAAGCTGTGGTCCTCTAAGATAGGCAGAAATATAGCAGATGCTTTGATTCCTGTGTACCCTATTTACAAAGATTGGCAGTACCCAGTTTTCTCCTTAATTTCTTGACATAGAGAGTTTGAATTTATGTCTTAAACTCATATTCTGTAAAAAAAAAAGCATCAATTTATTTTACTAATGTACTATTGGCCCTATTTCTTGAGTATTAGTCCTGGCCTGGTCTTGTTAGGTTAAGAGAATCTTTGTCTTCCTGGGCCTGCCTTTGCAATTCGTGCTTCTAATTACTGCTCCCCCTACTTTGTATTTTGTCACAACTAACCTACAGAAATGCCATATTCAGTCAATATCAAAACATGTCTTTTACATTGTCGGGTGTGTATTAGACAAATGGACAAATTGGACAGCATCTATAGTGTTGGGTGGTGGGTGGTGAATCTAATAGTTGGGACATTTACTGTGAAACACTTCTGAGATGGAATAACATTTAAGCTTTGATATGGAAAAAGAGAAAGAATATTGATGGTTAAGAGAGGGCAGAAGAGCATTTCAGATTAGAAGAACAGCATAGAAAAACATCCAAGGTTAAAAGCATGGACAGCACTTGAAGAAATAAAAAATAGTCTATTCCAGTAATAACAAAGTAGTCTACAGATGTCCATTATATCCAGTTGATTAATGGTGTTGTTGAGTTCAACTAGGTCCTTACTGATCTTCTGCCTTCTGGATCTGTTTCTTTCTGATAAACAGGTGTTGAAGTCTCCAACTATAATAATGAATAATATATTTCTACTTGTCATCCTATCAGTTTTTGTTTCTGCAAAACAGATGCTCTGTTTTCAGGCACATGCAAGTTAATGATTGTTATATTTTTCATGGAGAATTTACCCTTTATTATTGTATAATACCCCTCTTTATATGTAATTAATATCCTTGGTCTGAAGTTTACTCTTTGAAATTAATATAGCTGTTCTTGCTTTCTTTGGATTAGTACTAACATGATGTATGGGTCTCCACTCATTTACTTTTAAGTTTTACCTGGTTTTGTATTTAAAGTGAGTTTCTTGTCTGGACACGGTGGCTCACATCTATAATCCCAGTGCTTTGGGAGGCTGAAGCAGGAGGATCACTTGAAATAAGGAGTTTGAGACCAGTTTGGGCAACATAGTGAGACTTTGTCTCCAGAAAAAATAAAAATAATTAGCCAGGTGTGGTGATGCATGCCTGTGGCCCCAGCTACTCTGGAGGCTGATGTGGGAGGATCACTTGAATGCAAGAGATCAAAGCTGCATCCAGCCTGAGTGCCACTGAGTGCCACCGCACTCCAGCCTGGGTGACCAAGTGAGACCTTGTCTCATAAAAATAAATAAATACATAAATAAGTAAATAAATAAATAATAAATAAATACATAAAATGAAGTGGATGTCTTGTAGACAAGATGTAATTGGATCTTGTTTCTTGATCCACTTTGTTAATTTCTGTTTTCTAATGGTTACATGTAGACCATTGATGTTCAATGTGAGTATGGTTATACTTGGATTACTATCATATTTGTTAGTGTTTTCTATTTGTTGCCCTTTTTGTTATACTTTTTTATTTTCATTTTTTTAGAGTTTTCTCTAGAGTTTGCGATATACTTTTACAACTAATCCAAGCTGGTATAGCGTTTCACAGAACACTGTACCCACTTCACAAGGAGTGAGTTTTAAATTTTTATTTTCATCCCCTTCTCTCTTCCCTCCCTCCTTCTCCCCCATGCTCCTCTTCCTCCTCTCCTCCCTTCCCTGTATTTTCTCTCCCTTGTGATTTCTTTATAATGATAAAATAATTCTAATTCTTCTCTCTTGTTCCTTACATCATTGCTGTCATTCATTTCACGTATATATATATATATGCATAGAATATTGAACAGATTTTTGCTATTATTTTTTAAAGTTATCTGTTAGATAAATTTAGAATAAGAAAAATTAAAAATTTTATTTTATCTTCTGTGCTGTTTCCTTCTTCATGGAGATGTGCGTTTCTGACCTTTATTATTTTCTTTCTCTCTAAAGAACTTATTTTTTAATGTTTCTTTTATAGAAAGTCTACTGGCAACAAATTTCCTCAATGTTTGTTTGTCTGAGGAAGTCCTTATTTCTGCTTCATTTTTGAAGTATTATTTAATAGCGTACGGTATTCTATTTTTTTCTTTCTCTGTCAATACTATACATATCTCTCTTTAATTTCTTCTTGTTTGCATGATTTCTGAGAAGCTAAATGTCATTTCTTATCTTTCCTCTTCTAGAGGTAAGATGTTTTTTATCCTCTGGTATTTTCCAAATGTTGTCTCTTTTTAAAATTTTCTGTAGCTTGAAAATGATATACCTAAGTATAGTGGTTTTGACATATGTACTGCTTGGTTTTTTTCTGAGCTTCCTGGATCTGTGATTTGGTGTCTGAACATAATTTGGGAAAAATCTCAGTCATTATGGCTTCAAATATTTACTATCTTTCTTTCTCTCTTTTATTTTTCTAGAATTCCTATGACACGTGTTATATCATTTGTAATTATTTCTCATTTTGGGGTTATTTTGTTCTTTTAAAAAGTATTATTTTTCTCTAAGGTTTGTAATGTAGGAAGTTTTTTGGGTTTTTTTGAGATAACCTCAAGCTCAGATTCTTTCCTCCGCTGTGTCTAGTCTATAGGTAAGCCCATGAAGGAAATTCTTTATTTCTGTTACAATGTTTTGAATCTCTAGCATTTATGGCATTTATGTTTGTTTCTTTATTAAAATTTTTATATCTCTGCTTACATTGTCTCTGTTCTTGCATGTTGCCTGTCCATTAGAGCTCTGAACATCTTAATCATAGTTGTTTTAATTTCCCAGCCTGAGAATTCCAAATGCCTGGCATTTGAATCGTATTCTGCTTGCTCTGACTCTTCATAGGTATTTTTTTTCTTCCCTTTTAGTTGGCTTTGTACTTTGTGCTTGATAACTGGACATGATGTGCTAGGTAGATAGAACTGCTATGAATAGACTGTTAGTGACATAATGGTAGAGGATGGGGTAGAGAAGCATTCTATAATCTTAGGAGAAGAACTGTCTTTTGTGAGCTTGTACCCCTGAACTGAGAGCTTCTCACATGCTTCTTAGTTCACTTCGGCAACTCTATAGGACAGGATGACTAGAGGGGTCTGCAGTTGGGTATTTCTCTTCCTCCAGGTCACTTAGACGCTGACGAAACTTAGAGGTTAGGATTTGGCTAAATTCCCTCTTCTGAGAGAAGACCTTATTAGAAGAGCCAAATGCTCTGACACATTTCAAAATGTTTATTTTCATCCTTCTTCTGCTGGAAGCACTGGGCGTTTTCTACAGTGTTTACTATGAGAACTTAGATGAACTCCTGGAGGTAAAATACAAAAGAGTGAGGACCCCTGATGTCTAGGTCTCTTTGGAGTTTTTAACTCTCAAACTTCATACTGAGCCTCCAGCAATTTATCAATCATAGCTCAGGTTTTCCTCTCTGGTTAGTGGTTCCTTCAGAGGTTTGCAGGCTTGGGTTTCTGCTCTAGCAAGCTGTGATTCTCTGCATCCCATCATGAAACCAGAAATTCAATGCCATTTTGATTCTAAATCCTTTTCTATGACTTAATTTTCCTCTATGTATTTTGGAATATTCACATATATTTTATTTTATTTCCTTTAATTCTGGAAATGTTAAATTATTACTTATATACTTATTTCTGTTTCAAAAAATCATGCTAACTGAATATTAATTCTCTGGGTCTTAGCCTTTTTCTTTTTTATTCTTCCCTTCCTGTTTAGCATTCATTGCCATTTCGTTCTACTTCCTGGATGAGATACTTAACTGTATCTTCAACTCTTCTTTTAATTTTATCTATTGTAATTCATGATATTATTCTTTCCAGTTTGCTTTTTATATAGATTTCAATGTTTGATTTGTGAATCAATTTAAACAGGGAACAAAGTTCTTAATTATATTCGCTTTTAATGGGGGACTAAACTATCTCACTATTTTATATAGAGACCATTAACCAAACTTTATTTAGATTTAGTAACTAAATATATCATTTACATATACATATGGAATATATATACACATTCCATTTACATTCCTTTCTTTCAAGTGATATATGCTATCACATTTCCAATATTTTTTAAGTTGTATGTAGGCTAATTAGCTATATTCTTGTGATCTTTCAAGTGTTGCTGTGGCTACTTCTCTTGTTTCAATTGTAACTAATATGTTGGAATATCTACTGTTATCTCTCCAAATATTTTTGTCTTTTTCTTTATTTCATCTCTTTACCATAATTAATAAAACAGATTTGTGGGCACACTGCAGTTTTGTTACATGGATATATTGCAAAGCGGTGAAGTTTGGTCTTTTAGTGTATTCATCACCTGAATAGTGTACACTGTACTCAGTAGATAATTTCTCATCCCTCATGCCCCTCCTAAACCTCCCACATTTTTAAGTGTCCAGTATCTATTATTTCACTCTGTGTGTCCATGAGCACACATTGTTTAGCTCCCACTTATAAGTGAGAATATGTGGTATTTGACTGTGTTTTTTATTTATTTTACTTAGGATAATAGCCTCCAGTTCTGTCAATATTGCTGCAAAAGGCTTGATTTTATTCTTTTGTATATCCATATAGTATCTCATCATATAAATGCATCACATTTTAATCGAATTATCCATTGGTGGACATTTAGTTTGACTTTGCTATAGTAAATAGTGCTGTGATAAACATATGAGTGCAGATGTCACTTTTATCTGATTATTTTCCTTTGGATATATATCCAGTAGTGGGATTGTTGGATCAAATGGTAGTTCAATTTTCAGTTGTTTGAGAAATCTTTGTATTGTTTTCCTTAGAGGTTGTACGAATTTGTCTAACCAATAATGTATAAGTGTTCCCTTTACATTCATATTAACATCTGTTGATTTTGATTTTTTAATAATAACCATTCTGATTCATGTAAGATGTTTTATCATTTTGGTTTTAATTTACATTTCTCTGATGACTAGTGTATTAGTCTGTTCTCGCATTGCTATAAAGAAATACCCAAGACTGGATAATTTTTAAAGAAAAGAGGTTTAATTGGTCACAGTTCTGCAGACTGTCAAGGAAGCATGGCATCGTCTTCTGGGGAGGACTCAGGGAGCTTTTACTCATGACAGAAGGTAAAGTGAGAGCAGGCATCTCATGGCCAGAGCAGGTGGAAGAGACAGAGAGAGGTGAGGTGCCACACACTTTTAAACAACCACATCTCATGAGAACTCATTATCGTCATGAGAGTGCCAAGGACGATGATGTTAAACCAGGGGAAACCACCTTCATGATCCAATCACCATCCACCAGGCTCCTCCTCCAACATTAGGGATTACAATGCTACATGAGATTTGGTTGGAGACACGGATCTGAACCATATTAACTATTGATACTGAGCCTTTTTTCATATGTTCATTGGCCACATGTATGTCTGTTATTGAAAAATGTCCACTTTTTGATAGGGTTATTTTCTTTTTTTATTTTTCATGCTGATTTATTTGGCATTCTTTTAGATGCTGGAAATTAGTCCTTTGTTGAATGCATAGTTTGAAAATGTGTTCTCCCATTCTGTAGGTTGTCTGATACTCTGTTGATTATGTCTTTTGCTGTGCCAAAAATTTTTTGTTTAACTAAG
The DNA here is from genome assembly GCF_002776525.5 of Piliocolobus tephrosceles. Taxonomy (NCBI): domain Eukaryota; kingdom Metazoa; phylum Chordata; class Mammalia; order Primates; family Cercopithecidae; genus Piliocolobus; species Piliocolobus tephrosceles. The sequence continues at coordinate 65,472,775 of NC_045439.1, read as the reverse complement.
ACCCATTTGTCTATTTTTGTTTTTGTTGAATTTGCTTTTGGGGTCTTAGTCATAAACTATTTTCCTAGGCCAAATCCCAGAGTGTTTTTTCTAGGTTTTCTTCTAGGATTTTTATAGTTTCAGGTCTTATATGTAAATATTTAATCTATCTTTAATTAAATTTTAAATATGGTGAGAGATATGGATCCAGTTTTATTCTTCTGCATGTGGCTATCCTATTATCTAGCACCATTTATTGAATAGATTTCCTATTCCCGTGGTATATTTGTGTTGACTTTATTGATAACCAGTTAGTTGTAGATATTGGCTTTATTTCTGAGTTCCCTATTCTGTGCTATTGATCCATGTGTCTATTTTATAACAGTACCGTACTGTTTTGGTTACTGTAGTCTACAGTATAGTTTGAAGTTAGAAAACATGATGCCCCCAGCTTTGCTCTTTTTGCTTATAATTACTTTGGCTATTTAGGCCCTTTTTTGTTCCTTGTGAATGTTTGTTTTTTGTTTGTTTTTAATTCTGTGAGCGTTTATATTGGTCATTTCAGAGGAATTTCATTGGATCTGTAGGTTGCTTTAGGCAGTACATTCATCTTAACAATATTGATTCTTCCATTCTATGATCATGGAATGCTTTTTGAGTTGTTTGTGTCATCTCCAGTTTCTTTTACTAGTGTTTTATAGTTTTAATTGTACAGATCTTCATCTCCTGGGTTAAATATATCCTGAGATATTTTATTTTTTGTAGCTATTATAAACAGAATTGAGTTATTGATTTAGTTGTCAGTTTGATTGTCATTGGTGTATAGACATGCTATTGAGTTTTGTATGTTGCTTTGCATTATAAAACTTAAGTCAATTTTCAAATGTTGAAGTCTTTGAGAAGAATCTTTAGGGTTTTCAAGGTATACAATTATATCATCAACAAATAGAGACAAATTGAGCTCCTCCTTTCCAATTTGGATGTTTTCATTTTTTTCTTGCCTGATTGTTCTTGCTACGTTTTCCAATACAATGTAAAATATGAATTGTAAATGTAAAATATGAAAGCGGGCATCTTTGTCTTATTCCAGTTCTTAGAGGGAATGCTTTCAACTTTTCCCTGTTCAGTATGATATTGGCTGTGATTTGTCATATATGGCTTTTATTATTTTGAAATATGTTTCTTCCATGCCTAGTTTGTTCAAAGTTTTTTCTTTTTTTTTTAATCAGGAAGGGGTACTAAATTGAATATATATATTTTTGCATCTATTGAAATGATTACATGAAACTTGTTTTTAATTATGTTTATGTGTTGAATCACATTTATTTATTTGCACATATTGAATAATCCTGGAGTAAAACCCACTTGATCATAATGTAATAGATTTTGATATGCTGTTCGATTTGGTTTTCTAGTATTTTGTTCAGAAATATTGTGTCTATATTCATCATGGATACCAGCCTGTAGTATTTTATTTTTGTGTTGTCATTGACTGGCTTTAGTATAAAGATGATATGTGCTTTGTAGAATGAGTTATGGAGGATTTCCTCTTTCTTGACTTTTTGAAACAGTTTCAGTAGGATTTGTACCAGTTCTTTGTACATCTGCAGAAATTGGCTGTGAATCCATGTGTTCCTGGACATTTTATTGGGGGTGGGATATATTTTTTTAAATTACTGATTCCATCTTCCTACAGATTATTTGTCTATTCAATATTTCTATTTCTTTCTGGTTCAGTTCTGGGAGATTGGATGTTTCCAGGAATTTATCAGTTTCCTCTAGGTTTTCTTGTTTGTGCATGTAGAGATGCACATAGTAGTCTCTGATGATCTTTTTTGTTTCTATTGTATGAGTTGTAATGTCTCCTTTTTCAATTTTGATTTTGCTTATTTGAATCTTCTTCCTTTTTTTTTTCCTTGGTTAATCTAGCCAGCAGTCTAGCAGTTTTATCTTTTTAAATAATGTACTTTTCATTTTATTGACTATTTGTAATTTTTCATCTCAATTTTATTGAATTCTTCTCTGTTCTTTGTTATATCTTTCCTTCTGCAAATGTTGGGCTTGGTATGTTCTTATTTTTCTATTTTCTTGAGGCATAATTTGAACTAGTTATCTTGTTATCTTTTTTATCCTTTTAATGTAGGCATTTATCACTGTAAACGTCCCTTTTAGCACTGGTTTTGCCATACCCCAAAGGTTTTGGTTTTGTTTCTATTTTTATTTGTTTCAATGTTTAAAATTTTCTTCTTAATTTCATCATTGACCCAAAGATCATTCAAGAGAAGGAGTTTAATTTCTAAGTGTTTTTATAGTTTTGATTGTTTCTCTTGGTATTGATTTATAAGTATTATTCCACTGTGGTTCAAGAAGATAGTTGATATGATTTTTATTTCTTAAAATGTGTTGATACTTGTTTTTGGCTGACTATATGGTCTATTTTGGAAAATGTTCTATATGCTGATGAGAACAGTAGGGTGTTGAAGTCTACCACTATTATTGTATTGTTTTCCATATATTTTATTAGGTCTAGTAACATTTGTTTATGAATCTGGGTGCTCTGGTATTGTTTGCATATATATTTAGGGTTGTTATATATTTTTGTTTCATTGATCTCTTTATCATTATATAATTATCTTCTGTGTCTTGTTTTCCAGACATTTTAATTTTTCTTCTTCTCTCTCAGAAATACCCATGACTCATAGTTTTGAACACTTTACATAATTATTTCTAAAAGACTTTGTTCATTTTTAAAAATTCTCTTTTCTTTATTTTATCTCACTGAGTTAATTCAAAAGACCAGTCTTTAAGTTCTGAAATAATTTATTTTGTTTGGTTTAGGCTATTATTAAAGCTTTCACTTGTACTTTATAATTCTTTCAATGAATGTTTTATTTCTAGAAACTCTGTTCATTTTTTAAAATCATTTTAGTAAATTTTTCGTTTAGATATTGAATTGTTTTTTCTGATTTCTTCGTGTTGGTTTTCAACTTTATCTCTGATCTGTTGTTGGGAAGAATGTTCTGTAAATGTCTGTTAGATCCGTTTGGTTTATTATCCAATTTAAGTGCTTTGTTTCCTTGTTAGTTTTTGCCTGGACGATCTCTCTAGTGCTGTCAGTGGGGTGTTGAAGTCCACCACTATTATTGTATTGCTTTCCACATATTTTGTTAGGTCTAGTAACATTTGTTTTTGAATCTGGGTGCTCTGGTGTTGGTTGCATATATATTTAGGGTTGTTAAATATCTTTTTGTTGCATTGATCTTATCATTATATAATTTTCTTCTGTGTCTTGTTATAATGCTGATTTAAAGTCTATTTTGTCTGTTATCTGTGTAGCTACTCCTGCTCACTTTTGGTTTCCATATGTATGACATATTTTTTCCACCTCTTTACTTTGAGTCTATAAGTGTCATTACTAGTTATGTGGGCTTCTTGTAAGCAGCATATGGTTGAATCTGTTTAAAAAAAATCCATTCTGCTAACCTGTATCTTTTAAGTGGAGTATGTAGTCCATTTGTGTTCAAGGTTAATATTTATGTGTGACTTGTTGTTTCTGTCATAATGTTAAGTGTTATCTAGTTTTTTTTACTTTATATGTGTATATGCTTTATAAGACCTGTGAGTTTCCTACTTTCATGTGTTTTTATGACAGTGACTATTAACCTTCCGTTTCCATGTTTAAACGTCCTTTGATCATTTCTTGTAGGGCTGATCTAGCGGTGATGAATTCCCTCAGCGTTTGCTTGTTTGGAAGACTATTTCTCCTTCATTTATGAAGCTTAGTATGGAAGGATACAAAATCCTTGGCTGATATATATCTATATCTGTATCTATTTGATTTTAGAGGACTGAAAATGGGACCCTAATCTCTTCAAACTTGTAAGGTTTCTTCTGAGAAGTTCACTGTTAGTCTTTTGGGATTTCTTTTATAGGTAATTATATCCTCCTGTGTTGCTGGTTCAGGACTTTTTCTTTCACATTCAGTTTAGATAGCCTGATGACTATGTGCCTTGGTGAAGTATGTCTTGCAATTTATGTTTCAGTAGGTTTTTGAGTTTCTTGTATCTTGACATTTAAATCTTTAGCAGCACTAGTGTAATTTTCTTCAATTATTCCCTCAAATAGGAAATATTTGAGGAAAACCTCAAATAGGTTTTCGAGACATTTTACTCTTTCTTCTTCTCTCTCAGAAATACCCATGACTCATAGTTTTGAACACTTTACATAATTCTTTATTTCTCAAAGACTTTGTTCATTTTTAAAAATTCTCTTTTCTTTATTTTACCTAACTTAGTTAATTCAAAAGACCTGTCTTTAAGTTCTGAAATCATTTATTTTGTTTTGTCTAGGCTATTATTAAAGTTTTCAACTGTACTTTGTAATTCTTTCAATGAATGTTTTCAGAAACTGTTTATTTTTTAAAATCATTTTAGTAAATTTTTCATTTATATATTGAATTGTTTTTTCTGATTTCTTCGTGTTGGTTTTCAACTTTCTCTCTGATCCAGTTGAACTTCCTTACAAGTCATAGTTTGAATTATTTATTTGGCATTTCAGAATTTCTATTTCTGTTAGAATTCATTGCTAGAGAGCCGGTGTGATTATTTAGAGGTGTTGTAACATCCTATTATTTCACACTGCCTGAATTGATACACTGTGTTTTATCATCTGGAGAAGCTGTCACTTCCTAGATTTCAATTTACTTTTGGTCATGTGGTTCCTCCTCCCTCCCAAAGGGTGTAATTATAAGGTATGTTTTGTATTACCATTTAGCTTTTATTCTGGGTGCTTTCAGGGTGCTAAGGCTCAGTATGAGTTCCTTCGTTGTAGATAGCTTTTGCATAGTGACCTTCTCAAATCTCAATTGTAGTAGTGATATACTGGTTCTATGAGCAGGCTCACTACCTTCCACAAGACTAGGATTGCGGAGGTCTCAGGAAGCTTGTCTGACGGCCCAGTACTGTGAACTTCTGCTAGCAGGCTTTTTATTGGGCTGTGTAGTTCTACCTTCAGGCCAGTAGGTGGTGTTTATGGGTAAAAGCTGTAGCAGAAGCAAATGGATATACTGTTCATCTTTGTTTACCAGAAGGACGTCTCTGTTGTCTCGGCCAGTGCAGTGTTCTGTGGAATGCATGCCTGAAGCCCTGATTTTCCTGCTTAGCCTTGGAGAGGGGACAAAGCTGCTCTCAAATATCAAAATTACTAGCACTGCGCCTTATGGAAGTGGGAGATGGAACCTGTGGTGAAATGCACTGTGGTCTCTGCAAGGAGGGAGGGGACTGCAGTAACTCCAAGTCCCAGGCAAGCAAAAACAATGTCCACCTCCCTATCATATCCCTGCCCTGGGATTCCTGACTCTTAGTTCAGAGAGGTACTGTCATTTATTTGCATGCGACACCGACACCGTAGCTAATGGCTGTGGAAAATGCTTGTCCCACAGCTATCTGCTATAATGGCCCCTGGGCAGAAGCTCTTTTCTTAACGCAGAACAGATAGTTCTACAACTCCCCAATCCCTGCTGCAGGAACTCTGCCACTCCATGTAGAAAGGGGGAAGGACCATGCCCTCTGTTCAAGCCCTGGCCCAAAGGGCACACTGCCAGTGTGGGTTCCGTCACCCTGAATAGACCTGGAATGGCCATCCACAGACGCTTTTGCAAAAAGCCCCTGGGAGAGGAACCCTAGTGGGTTGGGAGGGGCGAAGTCCCCCTCTCTGTGTTTATGAAAAGCGCTGGTATTGCATGGCTGCTGGGGCAGAGCCACACTCCTCCCTTTCAGAGCCCAGGTAAATGCTCATCTCTGCTGGAAGAAGAACAGTCACCTTCAGCTCACATCCAGGGAGCTCTTGGTACGGGAGAACGTGCATTCTGAATTTTGGTTTCCTTTGTCCCGAGGAGACTCTCTTGGAATGCTGAGCTCACTCTTTCCCCAAGAACTGTCTGCCCTGAGAGTGAGACTACCAGTAATTATGCAGCTCCCTTGGCTCTTCTTGGCCCTTTGTGGCGGCTGTAGCCTGAGCAGTTGTTGGTGTATATTTCCAGGGATCAAGGGATGTGGATACACCAGGACTGAGATTTCCTGGGCATGACAGTGGCGCATAATGGATGCATACTCAGTATAGTGCCTGCCACCTCAGCTTAGGTCTGGGGGGAGAGTGAGTTACCCTTTGCCAGCTGGCAGCTCAGTGCAATGCCCTCAAGAAGTTCTCAAATCGCCACCCACACCAGTGCTTGGGTTTATGAGGGCAGAGGAGCCCTCCAGCAGTTCGGAAACCAGCAGCCTGCTGCAGGGACTTGGTGAACTAACAATAACTCCACCTACCTTTTCCATAGGACTTCAAGTTCTTCTAGTTTCCATCTCTGCCAAACTGTTCCTTCCTTCTTTCTCAGCACCCCATTTTCTTCCTGTAAGTCTTCTGTCAGGCTCCAGCATTCTCCTTTCAACATTTAGTTCAAGTTACGATATTCATCTATAACATTGATTATTCTTTCTGAGAACTGGCATCAGATAGGCCTAGTCATCAATCTTGAAATGATCTCACTGCAATCATTTTAAAAGGATTTTGTGAGGTGGAGTGTGGAGAGAGGAAATTCTTTTGAGAATTCACACTAACTCACTTATACTTTACAGCCCTTCAGAGGTTGCTCATTACATTGTGAAGATTATGCAGATACTTTAAAAGTGACTTTCTGCTTTTTAAACTAGCCTTGTACCGTACTTTCCTTACACATGAAGTTCCAATCATGATTAACTTCCTTTAGCTCTTCAAATGTCACCCACATCTTTCTTATATTTGATCTTTTCTCATGCTGTACTTTTAAACGGAAATGCTCTTCTTTTCTCCGTTAATACTCTGTCTTCATTCTCACCAAATTTTAGATGTCATTTCGTCTGAAAAGTCATTTACCACAACTTTCAGCTATTAGTTTCACCACCTATCTAGGGATATTATAGAAAATGCCCAGTCTCTCTGTTGGTCTAATATATACTCAATAATAACTAAGAAATGTTTTGATGTTGAATATATATGTCATTATTGTAGGTTTATTCTTGCCACATAAATCATAAAGCAGTGTGGATTATTGACTAGAAGAGTGAAACCAGAGGCCAGATTTCTTGGGTTTGAATACCAGCTCTGCCAGTGCCTACTCATATGCCTTTGTACATGTTATTTAAGTAAATGTATAAGTATCTTCATTTATAATATGGGAAAATAATAGTACATAAGTACTATGGTTTTTAAGAATGAAATTAGCTAATATACATGAGGCATATATGTTTGATATGTTGTAAGAATTGTGTAAATGTTGTTTTAATAAGTAATTATTTTGATTCACACTGACTAAAACAGATCAAATCAATTCGACATTGCAAAGGTAATTTTCTATCATCTCATAAGTAACTTCAGAAATATGAATTAGCCTTACCTAATTCAAAAATCTGAAATTACACCACATATAATTAGAACAAATTACCTATACCTGAAGGATAGAAATTAATTAAGATTAATATCAAGTGAATTAGTGTTGAATGGCATATACTTTGTTTCCTTTCACAATCATGAAGCTGAGGGTCATTTAGAGCTTTCTTTTTTATATCAACATACTGGCACTTTACAAAACATAAAAGCATAGCTATTATAATGTAAGCTTATGATGGCAATTGTATTTCTCAGCTGCTTAAAAAAATCTGTACATTTATTTCTAATTCTCAAGAAGAAGTAAATTATAGGCAATGCTGGAATATAAATTTGAATGCATAAGAATAAAGATAGAATCATATTTCAAAAGTTATTGCTTGAATTACTTAGAAAAAATGTATATTTGGTAAGTATATATTTTTATTAGCTAAAGAAAGTACCAAGCCAGATACATTGAAAAAGAATCGAAGCATAAAGTATCAAAGGAAAATTTTTTAAAAAATGAAAAAAATGGCCAGGCACGGTGGCTCACGCCTGTAATCCCAGCACTTTGAGAGGCCGAGGAGGGTAGATCACGAGGTCAGGAGTTCAAGACCAGCCTGGCCAAGATGGTGAAAATACTACTACTACGCTACTAAAAATATAAAAAATTAGCCGGGCGTGGTGGTGGGTGCCTGTAATCCCAGCTATTTGGGAGGCTGAGGCAGAGAGCTGCTTGAACCCAGGAGTCACAGGTTGCAGTGAGCCGAGACAGCGCCACTGCACTCCAGCCTGGGTGACAGAGTGTCTCTACTAAAATTACAAAACTTAGCTGGGCATGGTGGTGGGTGCCTGTAATCCCAGCTACTCGGGAGGCTGAGGCAGAGAATTGCTTGAATCCAGGAGGTAGAGGTTGCAGTGAGCCATGACAGTGCCACTGCACTCCAGCCTGGGCAACAGAGTGAGACTCTGTCTCAAAAAAAAAAAAAAAAAAAAAAAAAAAGAAATGAAAAAATGAATGGCACATGCACATTCATCAACCATTCCCTGAAATTCTAGGCACCATCTGATTTTAATTTTCCCTTGATGTAAATTCCAAAAACTATGACAACAAAACCATAGACCTGCTACTTGTTTAACTAATTAAAGCAAAATTAATATTTGAATAAGATTACTATATCTCTCCAAACTTAAAACTTAGAACCATTTGTTTTAACAATTTTTTATTTGTTTATAATTGCCTGAAATAGCAACACATTTCATTGCTTATATGTTTCTAAACTTGGGAACTAGTTCTAGTTTACATCTTTCTGTTCTCCTACTTTATTTTAGCAGTAAAGGAAACATAACATACATGATCTTCCTTACCAATTGCCTCGATTATGTGCTTTTATTCTCAAAAGTTTCAACTATTACCCTTCAAATTTGCACTTGCTTCAAGGTTGTCCTTAATGTTGAACATTTGGTTCATGTCACAAGGGGACTATATCTGTTCACAGTAAAAATAAGTATGTATTGTTGTATCATGAAACTGAAGTCAGTAAAAGAGAAATAGGTCAGCTTTTTCTAGTCAGAAACTTTATGTCAGTAGAACAGATTGTACATTTTAGATTTTAGATATGAAGAAAACCTTTGAAACTCAAAATAGTTTCTTTCATTTATTTTTATCTAAATACAACTTCTGCTTCAGTTATTGCTATTATGATAGGATATTAATTAACCTAATAACATGTGTTTTCTCAAAAAATAACATTCATAGATCAAGACTTGAAATTCAAACAAATCATCTATTTTGTAGGCATCAGATTAGCTAGAGAGGATAGTAGTGCTAGTAGAATCAAGTTTATTTGCATTCTTAACAACTTCTACCCTAAAGCAAACAGATCAAATAGTTGATGAAGAAATGTTACATCCTAAATAAATGCTTCTTTAACAAGCACATCCAAATCGACATGTTTAATACTGAACTCATAATCGTTTTCTGAAGCCTATTCCTTTTTTCCCACTTTTTTCCATGTAGTATTCCTCAAGTCAGAAATCTGGAAGTCCTTTATGGCAACTATTCAGTCATTTACCTACTCAAACCTAATAAGAAAATAAGCCCTATTGATTCTCCACCATCATTAACTCCCAAAGCTCTTCACTAAATCTCAAACTCGATTGTCAACACTGTCATAGTCAGAGACACTACTCTTTCTCACTTTGAGTAATAATTTATAACTTTCTCCAATCTCAAATTAACTACTAGATCATTTTTCTTAAAGTTGAAAATGCTTACCATGGACTTTATTTTATGACCTCTCTAGACTTACCTGTTGCAATTTCCTTACCACAGGCACCAGATTCATGATCCTTTTTCAGTTGTTCTAAAGCTGTAAGCCTTTCCTAATATGAGACATTACACATAATGTCTTTTCTTATGATAATCTTCCTTCTCTCTTCATTTGTCCTTCTCCCACATTTTATGATGTAACCATTACTCATTTATTAGCTTAATTTTTACTTCCTCAGAAAAACTTCTTCTTACTTCTCTGATAATAAAATCACTCCTAGTTTCACAATCCTAGAGTACTCTGCTTCTTCTTTATATTAGTCATTTGCATAATTACATGTTTAATATTTGTCATCTCCACTACACTCTGCATTCCATGAAGACAGAGATTTGTTCTGTGAACGTAGACTCATTTTGTTACATTTCCTTACAGATAACATAAAACCACAACCCACAAATGAATTTTTGAAGATAATTACATTAAATGTCCATATTAACAAAAGAGCCACAGTAATCATGAGTATTCAAATCTACAAAAAAGTTATATCTTCCTTTTGATTTATTTTTAAAAGTATACTTCTTGAAAATATTCATTTTTTAAATAAAATTTATGATGAGATGAGCAATTTCAGACAAATCATCCACACTGTCTGCTAGTCGGTTTATCTGATTGACCCTATCTTGAATGAGGTAAATTATAAACCATATTATCTGGATCTATTAATGGTTGTTTTCCTCTTGATTTTTATCATTTTTTTCTGAATTAATCTGATTATTTTATTAATGACTTCAAATATATCTTTATTTATAAAATTCCCTTTCATTAAGTGATTATATTCCTTTGTTCAAATATTGTATATTTCAAATATTGTATATTTGTGGATGTGCCTACCTTTTTATTAAACTATTTGCTTTTTTTTTTACGAAGTCAGTATTTTTTGAACTTTCTGATTCCACACCTTTTTTTAGTAATACTTTCTTAAAATTTCTGCTGTAACATTTATACAACCATTTTATTCTTTTCTCAAATTATTTTCTTTGTCTCTTTGTAAAATGTATTTACCTGACTGCTTAGTTCATCTGTATTTTGTTCATTTTTAACTGTAAAACTATTTAGAGTTTTGGATTTATCTCTAATTGTATCTTAATACATAATTAACTATTGGCTTTATTTATCTTATATTTTTAAATTATGAATTTCATTTTATTTTAGATCATACAATTATTTTAAGTTATATTAACTTATAAATCTTTGGTTTATTTCTTGTATTTATATCTCTTGTGTTTATATCTGTCTTTTTTCAAATGTAGTAGAGTTATGAAGCCCACACAACTTTTCGTGTTTTTTGTTGTTGTTTTTGATATGGCAAAATTTCTCTTTCTGGCTTATTTCATGATCATATGTAATAATATTCATATGTAATAATATTCATATATTTTAATTCTAACTTAGCTTTCAAAAATGTGATCCTTAAAAATCAAAGCTCAATCTGTCAAATACTATAAATAAAATATTTAAAGAGTTTTATTAATGTTTCCCATCAGCTTTACCTTTGATTTCAATACTGCTGTTTGATGTATTGAATATTGTGAAAGATTTATCTTTAGTGTACCTTATATGTTAATAAATACACCCTTCTATATCAGTCAGCGTTGATCAGGAAAGCAGAACTACTATAAGTTTTGAAGAATAAATAATGAATTATAGGAGATGAAGTCCAGAAATAGCACTTGGAGAGTCAGAGAAGAGTCAGAAACTAGCACTCCTGCAGTGCTGGCTCAGGTAGATAAAACTGAGCTGCAGGGAAGCTGGGGATGGTGACTTGCCAGAGGGGAACCATAAAGGGAAGTTAATAGAGACATGCGTGAAAGGTTGCTGCTGCTCTGTCTCCTGGTGGGCCTATTGGTCAGCAGTGTCAGCAGTTGGAAAGAACTGGCTATGGAACAAGGGAAGCCAGGATGAGCTGCAACCTGCCAGCTCCTCTGAGTTGTCTCTTCCCTTATCTGACTGCAACAGCCTTCACAGATTAGTAGCTGTTACTTCATTTCTTTCTTCTACATCTCACAAAAATTTATCTTTAGGCAATCACTGTTTATATTAGAAATTCTGGGAAACATTGCTCCAGCTTACAACTATATACAATCTGTCACCACCATTGTCACTCTTGAAAACTTGGCATTTATATTTCATTTTCTTAATCATCTGTTTATTTTGAATAAAGTGATTTTAAAAGCCCATGCAGTTGTCCCTCATACAATTGAAAACATGCTAACCTTCTCCCCAAAAGAGAATACAAAGAGGATACGTGTTACATTACCCATCTTTTAATAATGTTTATTTTTTTACTAGCTGAGTCATACCATTCTTTGATAGCTTGTAACTTAAATATCGAGATAAAACTTAATCACTACTAACACATTTTATGAATAGGAGAATGAGTAAAGTATAATACTTTTGTATGTGTAATGCTTGTTTGTACATACATAGCCGTATACACACATTCTGTACATACCATACATACACTCTATGCACATATATACATGCTACAGATATATAATATAAATATACAATGTAGGCAATATATATACACATAACATGTGCTATACACTTGTATACATGTATGTGTGTGTGTGTTTGTGTTTGTAAGTATATACACATATCTCTATATATATGCTTGGTGCATGCTAGTTAGAGAAAAAAAGACTGTTACCTTATGAGTATTTCTTCCTTAAGTTGAATACACACATAAACAAATATTACTATATTATTACACTTTATACTTTTACAACTACCACAGTCCTTTTTCTCTGTCACTAGTCATACGGTTCAAGGTAGTATTTGCCTCTTCTTATGTATTCCATTTCCCTTTGCTCTTGTCTTAGCTCATGCTGCCTCATGAAATACCAAAGACTAGGTGACTTCAACAATACACTTTTATTTATTACAATTCTGGAGGCTAGGAAGTTCAAGGTCAAGGTGCCCACAAGATCAGTTTGGGGTGAGAGCCCTCTAACTGGCTTACAGATGTCCACCTTTTGCATGTCCTCACATAGCAGAGAGAAAAAAAATCTTAACCTTTTTTCTCTTCACTTCTTATAAAGCCACTAATTACATCGCAAGTGTCCCATCCTCATGATTTCATCAAACTCTAATTACCTCTCCAAACCCCATCTTCAAATACGATCACTTTGGAGGTTAGGGATTCAATGTATGAATTTTGTGGGGAGGCACAGTTCAGTCCCTAGCAGTCCACATCAAGCATCTGAGCTAGTCAAGGGTTCTTGTCTAGTGTGGTGACCCAGACCATTATTCTGGAACAAATTTTTATTTCTGCATTGGCTGTGACATTGGTAGTGCTGCCTGTATTGGGTTGTGAACATTTTCCATTGGCTAATCACAGGATGTAAAAGTAGTAAGAGGTTCCCAAGAGTTTCCCCCAATTCCAGAATAGCTTTTATATTCTTATAGTAGCTTTTATATTCTTATGTTCGGTCACTGGCATAAGGAGCACAAAGCGACCAGTAGCAATTTCATCTTTTAGTTTAATAAAAACATTTTTGTACCCGTAAGGGGAAATATTCTTCCCTTCGGAACTAAGATGATTATACCAGTAGAGCTATCAGATTTGCAGTAATGAGAACCAGAATTTTCACTAGAGGGTCATTAGGTGTAATCATGAAAGGAGCCGTTCACCTTTGCACAACATGACTCCTGGACTTAATGCTAGTTGTGGTGCTTTAACCTTATATTGGCTATGGGTTCACCATATATTGGTCCCTTTTTTGGAACATATATCTGGACCTCTCACATACCGTAAAGCATTGCCCCAGCCCCATGATGTGTTACCACACCGATAATACCACTGCTAATTTTTCAAAATGCCATTCTACTTTTCTCTTGTGTGAGCTGTTTCAGGATAATGGTAAATATAATACCAGTAAATTCCAAGTGTGTGAGCCCATTGTCATACATTCTCTTCTTTAACGTTAAGATGTTGGTTTTAACAGAAACATTGTGGGAAAGGAAGTCAAATCTGCATCTATAATAAATATATATTTCTGGAGAATAACATGTGACCTTTTCTGATTTAGATGTGGTCCGATGGTCCTATATATTCAGCCTATAACCAGGTAGCTGACTCCTCCCTGTCAGGGAATCACGCCATATTAGGGGTTCAGTATCAATCTCTGCTGTTGGCAGTTTGTCCATTCAGTAATTTCTCTAGACAGATACACCTTGGTAAGTAGAAATTTACCCTGATAAACTCAATCATAACTGGATTACAACCATTATGACGTTTTTACGAGCCCATTGATAAGGACAGAAGTAGCCACAGAAAGAAAATGATTAGCACTCCGCAGTAAAAGTCAGCTTAATCATCTAATTGTTAGGATCCTCTGCTGAGGGCACAAATTTCTTCATTCTCTGGATTCAATCAGAGAGGTCTAGCCACATCCCCCATCTATAGAATCTCTTGATACCAGTTTTCCAATTATATTCTTTCAAATCTTTAACAATCCAGCCAAAATATTAGCCACTACCCATGAGTTACAGAAAATCCACACCTCGGTTTATCTCTTTCCAGGCAAAGTTGCAACCAGGTACACTTCTCAAAGTCCTGCCTGCTGAGCAGTTTCCTTCATCATTGTCTTTCAATGTCACTTCTATGTGATGTTTTAATGCTACAGCTGCTGTTATTCATATTTGTGCAAAGAACATTTAGTGTACCTCCCTGAACAGGGTGTGTATATTCAGTATTGGCTTTTGGGGAACATCCAATTTATTATTTATTTTTTCTACTGTCTTAACTTTGTCAAGTTATTTTTTCATATGAAAACCATCTCCTAGTTTCTCCTTTTCCTTGGCATAAATCTCTTGGTAGGGAGAGAGTTGCTCAGATTGTCCAAATTAGTCTCTTTCTCTTTTGAACTACTGATTCTCTGAGAAGACTTAACAGGGTGAAGTTCAATATTTATTTGTTATTGGGAATCTGATAGCTGAAGTGATTTTTGTACAGCAGTCTATGCTCCAGATATGTGAGGGGATAATGTTTTGCATGTGCTCATAAATTGCCTATTTTAGTGCAGTGGTGTCCTGCTTTCCAGGGAAAGCAAGGAAGAACTAGAGAAGAACATTTTTATTTGCGTGTCAGCATGGCCTGTACTTACTTCTAGATCTACATTGTGAACTAAGGGTGTCAGTAAGATTCCAGTGAAGGTATGTGCCACTTTTTCCCTAGGGGAAAAAAAAATATTTTGCATTCAGGGAACCTCAGTATTTTTAGATCTCATTTTGGTCTCGATTTGCATAATAATTAGCTGAAAATCTTAAATATCTTTTACAAAGTGTTCTGTTATCTTCTAAATTTATTCTTATGTTTTATTTATATGTGTTTGTTTATTCATTTATTCAATTACTTGCTTGCACTTCGGTCATTTCATTTGTTTTTTTAGAGCTAAACTCAAGGGCTCAAATCACCATATTGAATGAGATCTGTATTTACTTTTTGAACCCAACTAGACTTTGGGCATTTAATCCTATTAACATTCACCTGTCCTCATAGTCTAGCAAAATCTGCTGTATGCTAATTACATAACATGTTTTAATTATATTTTTATTTCACCTTAACATTTCACAAAGTACATTCTCTGTATCTTCATCTAATTACTTGATAATCATGTTAAATATCATAAAGTGACTGATATTTGTGGGTGGATTTTTGTTATTTGTTTGTTTTGTTTTGTTTTGTTTGTGAGACAGGTTCTCACTCTGTTGCCCAGGTTGGAGTGCAGTGGTACAGTCACGGCTTACTTCAGCCTCAACTTCCCTGGGACCAAGTGATCCTCCCATCTCAGCCTCCTGAGTAGCTGGTACTACAGGAATGCACCACCATACCTGGCTAATTTTCGTATTTTTTGTGGACATGAAGTTTTGCCATGTTGCCCAGGCTGCTCTTGAACTTCTGCGCTCAAGCAATCTGCCTACCTTAGCCTCCCAAAGTGCTAGGATTACAGTCATGAGCCATCACACCCAGCCTGGGACTGACATTTGAATGTTAGTCTCCAGTGAATTTCAGAACAAATTAAAAAAAAAAAAAAAAAAAAAAAAAAACACGAAATGGAAGAGAATCTTAGAAGCCCAAAGAATGAAAGCAAAGTTTTTTCATCATTATGTATTCTTATTTCTTGAATATAATGACTTTAAAAGCAAAAACAAAGTGAGGTGTAAATTTAAACAGAAAATTATATAGTAGTTTCCATTTTCAAATGTACTGCTTAGGAAAAAAAAGGTAATTGAGTCCAGGATTATTAAACATATAGGACATCATTTTTGCAAACCAGATGAGATAGTCATGATAAATAAATGCTTACTGCTGTATTTCACTGATTGTCTGTGCTTCTTTAGCTATAGGCTAAAAACATGGAATGCTCTCTCTTGCCTAAGCACATAAAATTGTGCAGTAAACAAGGGTTCAAATAAACCTTTGGTCTGAACAATTTGAGCAGATGCTTATGTTTGGAAATAGAACACCTGTCAAGTACTTTGAAGTCAAGTAGACCTCATAACTTCCAATAGGGTTAAATGTAGTCAAGGGAGCATTAAAAACTAATGAGTAAGCCTGGATAATATGGTGAAACTCTGTATCTACAAAAAATACAAAAGTTAGTTGGGCATGGTGGCATGCACCTACAGTAACAGCGGCCTGGGATGCTGAGGTGGGAGGATCATTTGAGCCTGGGAGGTAGAGGCTGCAGTAAGCCACGGCCATGCTACTGCACTCCAGCCTGGCATGACAGAGTGAGACCCTGTCTCAAACAAAAAAAAAACAAAACTAAACAAACTAATGAGTTAATAAATGAGGTAGAGAGAAAAAGATTTTGGAAATGCAGATACAAATCTTTGGAGTTTATTTTAAAGTAATAATTCTAGATGAAAGTAATGGTTCATAAACAAAGAGCATGCAAACCAAAATTGATTTTAATCAGGATAAAACGTTTTCCTTTTTTTTTTTCCCTTTCTTTAAAAAAAAAAATGGAAAATGTGGCTTTCAATTGTCCTCAGAATTCATGATAATGCAAATACTATAATAGTCCCATCTCTTAAAGAGAAAAATCTCAAGATGAGCTCAGAAATTATATGATCTTCCACCTTTAAAAAAAAATCACAAAAATATAAAAAGCCTTTACAAATAAATACTGCTTACTTGGACTTGGGGTAGAGAGGACTAGTATATGTTTCTATGAACTCAGACTTTAGTTTCAGCTTTTGCATCCTATTTAAAGTATAAATTGTCACGCTTCCACTGTTCTGAGAACGTGAATGTCTCTGGAAAAATGGGGAAGTATTTGACAAAGTTTTCAAATATGTGTTGCTAAAAAGGAGATGCTTTTCACTTTGACAGTCTTAGCAAATGAAGATTATATGTTTACCAACAAAACAAACTCATTTCAAATTTAAATTTCAAATGCATGAATTGCAAATACTTGATATACATGTACATGCATATAAGTAGACATGTGTATGTTTAGGTGTATGCATGTATAATATTTGCATGTGTACTTATGTATCTGTTAATATCCATGTATATATTTGTTATAATGTATGCATGTTTGTATTTTTTATAGGACTCTACAAATAACTTTTTGCTGCTTTCGATTTGGGGAGTGGGGCCCAAAGCTGAAGACAAAAAGAAGCTAAATATACTCATGTTCTGAAGTGATCCAGCAACAACTGGATCAAATATTACCCAGTTTTTGTTAATTGGCACAACCTTTGGCCTTGCGGAATTTGTAGTGCTTATTCAGTGAGGCAGTTATTTTCTTCAGTATGAGTGTATGACTGCACCTAAACAGATTCACTCAGAGAGATAGGGATGCCTCCAAGTGTGGCATTTTATTCCTTCTCCTTGGTAGCCTCCTTGTTGAGTATCTTAATAGTTAGAGGTTTTCCTGTTCAGGCTGTGCCTTCCTAAGGAGTGAGGAAGACAGTGGCAGTAAGACACAGAGAGGGAATGACAGAGGAGCAGCATGTAGTCCCCTGTTTGACAGGGCTGGGACGGGTGAAATTTCTTTGAGCCTAGTGGTTACTTGGGAAGTTGACTAAGCTTGGGTGGTTTTGCCAGTTTCTTCCTCCCCACACAGGAAGATTGCTCCAAAGGAAAGGTCAAGCCAGAATGTCTATAGAATTGAAAGGTGAAAAAGGTTGAGTGCAGTCGGTTTTCCAAATCAGTAGACTGAGAAGTTGGAAGTGCTAAAGGGAATTTGAAGAATTATCTCTCTCTCTCTCACACACACACACACACACACACACACACACAAAGCCAGCATTTGAATAAATCTCAGATATATCAAGAGGATCAACAGTCAGGTTAGTGTTAGAAGAACAACGACGTCAGCAATAAGACAAATCGGTATTTGTTTTCCCTGCCAACTACTCTGCCCCTGTGGTGAAATGCTAGACTTAGTATAGCGCAGTGGAGAAAGACATAGGAGGACAGAATCTACTTCTATTGGCTCCTTAGTCTCCTTACTCTGTCCTGAGATGGTGCATGGAGAGAACTCTGAATCAGAAATGAATATTAAACTGCAAAGACTAAATTTTATTAACTAAAAGCAACCTGTCAGCTTTACAGTCTGGCCAAAGTAACAACCCACTTTAGAGACAAATATAAATTTACATAAAGTAGTAGATAGGGAATGATATTTGCTGTATAAAGATGGAGAAGGCAGGCCAGCAAGAGGAAAAGGGATCATTTTTTTTTTTCAGTTATTCTGCTAGAGGCACTTTAAAAAAATGTATTTCCTGCATGTGCAAGCTCTCGGTCATGTAGAAGAATTATTCTGTTTAAAGAGCTGCTGCTTTAAAATAGCTAAAATAATTTATCTGGGAATTTGTAAAATGATATTCAGCTTTGAAACTTGTAATGCAAACCAAGGAAAGCTAACTGTTGACATAATTCTAATTTAATTCTCTCTTATGGACCAATTTTTCACAAATATACTCATTGTAAATGTAGGAATTGTGTGTGCTTGTGCTTATGAACATATACAACATTAACATACCCACATGAGACTATATTTAGTATCTGGAAAAATTGTACATCGTCTGAAAAGATGTAAAGCCAAATTTATGTGTTTACAACAGTGAATGTTGTAAAAAGGAAATAAATGTGCTTATCATTAGTGTAATTCAATGTAATACTATTTTTAACATCTACAAAAACATGGATATGCACTATGTTACTCTATTTTGTATTATTTATTACTAAGACTACACTAAAGAAAAAATATTCTGACATACTATTTTTCTGCTTTGATGATCCTTCACGTAATATACAAACTATTATGAGATTTTAGTGCTAAACCTTTCATTTTGAGAAGTCTATGATTATGGCATAGGCAATAACTGGTATCACATACCCAAGGGAGATGCTAATGAAGTAGGGCTGCGTGGACTTGGATAAGAGCTGCAATTCTGGAAGAGAGGTTCTATGCTCTTCTTTCCTCCAGCACCCTTCTGTAGTATCTGCCTGCACCATACAACCTGGTTGTGAAGTTGTTTCTAATTTCTGCATTTATAACTATGAACAGAGGAACCTTAAGCAGACATAAGAAGAGTAGGAACAATATGTTTATCACCTTCCTGGCAGATATGTCTTAGGTCTCTCCTTGTTCTCCTTGAGTTTTTGAAAGAAACTCAGATGGGGGGGTGCAGGGATTAAAGAAATAAGGCAAAAATAATTAAATGAAACAATTATTTCCAGAAATACTATAGCAATATTTTGAAAAAGTCATTAAATAATGAGATGTCTTAGATATGAATGAGAATATTTAACATGTTTCTGGGAAAATTAAACTTAGCCTGTCCTAGACTGATGGGGGAATGTTTACTAGAAAATAGATAGTGTTAAAATTATTTGTGGCTGTGAATGTGTGGTTATTTTCTTGGCTCATTGCCTCTACACATATGGCCAAAATCATTATTTATTTTAAGGAGAGTTAAAGGACAGCAATTATTAAAATATTGCAGCCTCTATTTTTTCTCCCTTGTGAAGACAGAAATTGGCTATTGGAGAATGTCTTTTATATTATATGCTTTTCTATTGCTTCAGGTTACAATATTGAATTGTGTCTGTCTCCTCTCAAGGCCTTTAGTAGCCTGAGATAGTGTATTCTACCTGCCAATGAACAGAGTTTTAATTTCATAAATTACTCAGAGTGTCATACATATATTTTTATAATTTCTATGATTTAGAAAGTTCTGTTAATTACAGCTATCTCCCCTTTATGTATATAAACAAAATAATTCTCACAGTAGAAATTGAAGTGAGCAAATTTACTGAGTACTTCAGCAGGTGGTGTCCTAATCAAGTTACTTTTGACTAACTGTAAGAGTAGATTTTTTTTTTTTAAGAAGGGACTTCTTAATAAAAGATGAAGTGGTTTGGTTTCAAACTTATGATTGGTATTCAGAAATGTATATTTGATTCTTAAGATAGTATCATAACAATAACAATAATTTCAATAATGTTGACTGCATGATCAGTCTGTACAGTATCTCTGTTTTTGCATTCACTTAATTATACTATTGCCAGTTCTTGCAACCTGGTAGCAGCTATCTTATTGTTTGCCTGATGCTGTCCATACAAGCAAGCCCAGGTATTTTATCAAAGAATATGTGTTCTGGGAGGAAGGACTACATGCTCAAGCTAAATATGAGCCATTTATTTTCTTTATAACAATACTAGCTGTAAAATCTGTGGGAAAGACATAGCTCAACTCACCAAAGCTGTTTCTGTGGAGGGACCTTGAAAACGACCAGCTTTTTCTTCACAATCTAAATGCCTGTGAACCTATTGCTATACCCTTGCTGAGGTCTTTCGATTGAACTCCCCGGCTTTAGCTAATTCAATTTCTAACCAACAGGTATTGCTAAAACATGCTCTGTGCACATATTCATACCTTTGATAATACAGAGGGGAACAGCCAAAGAATCACCAAATCAAGACAGGCATGCTGTTTGTACTATAAATAGCCACATTATCCTGGCATTCTGTTTCTTCTTAATGCTTCCTCTCTTTTGTTCATCCATATAACCCCAATCTGTAAATTTAATTTAATGATTATTTGGAAGGATAATTTGGATGTGTGCAATAACTGTGGAAGGCAGCTTGGGAATTTGCATTAATTAAAGAAGATCATTCTTGTTAGACAGAATTATCCAGTCACTTAATAAATAATCCACAATGTCCTAAAAGATGTAGAAAAATCAGCCTGATGGGCTGATTATATGACCTTCAAAAGTTGCAAAATATTTATATATATTTTTTTCTCACCAATGTAAAACTATCAGTGTTACAAAGGAATTCAGGCAGCAAATACATAGACTAATAACTTCACATCTCTAAATGTCTTTGTTCTCTTATAAAATAAATTAATATAAATACTATTAGTGAAATGTATTTTGTGATTATTTTCAAAGCAGCTATTTCTGAAGGCTATTTGGGCAACAGTGCCATGGAATGACTTCTGTTATTATTTAATCAAATCTGTTAAATATTTTAGTATAATAATATGCACAAAACATCAAAATTACAGAAGTAGAATGTAAAATGTTTTATTGATGCTTAAGTGCAATTTAAAGTAGCCTTTGACAATGATAAGAACTCTGGTGTACCTCTCCTAGGCATAAATATTTTCTGTGTACATCAATAATTAATATTCTTTTTTCCCCTCATCCCTTAAGTAGGAAAAATTGTAACCTTGCCATAATATTATTTTATAGGCCAGCTGAGAGAGTCAAAAGAGCTATATCCTCTAGAGGACTGGAAGGCAACTAAAATAATTCTAAACATTGTTCTTTATTTTTTATCCAGTTAGCTCCTATTGATATTAAATGATTTAATGTGGTATCTACTTGTTGTATAAACGTGAGATAGAATTATTTTTGGATTCAACTAAAATATGAATCTACACAGGGGTTGTAATATTTTATTTTTTTGGTTATACAAACACACAGAATCAACGTATGTATTACTTATGTTAGTAGCCAGAATTTGAGTTTTATTTAAAAATGTTAGTATTCAAGAGATCTGTGTGTAATCCAAACCCACAATCAATAATAGTATGATATATATCTGTAGCAATATGGAAAAAAATACTTTTCTTCCACGATAGCAATTATTTAACTATATAAATCATACATAAATATGTAACTAAATCATTAAATAGGGGAGCTAAAAATAAATCAGTGACTCTAGTATCACATTTTAATATTTTTTACAGGCAATTATAGAAATTATATAAGGACATTATCTGTTACTATCCTAATTAGAAAACATGAAAATGAAAAATACATTTCTAGGATTATAATTCATATAATAGAAAAGTAAAATGGCTTCACTGGATGGAAATAGCTAGTTCTAAAATTACGACTGTAGAGATAAATTGCCTTTTTTTCCCCTTTGAATTATTGTATAAATCTCATTGGTTTAAGTATGTTTGTATGGGTACATAAATGCTCATAGATGGCATTAGATAGTTGTACCACCATTTTGTGTCTGGTTTCTTCTACTCAATGAAATATTTTAGTTCATGATTTGTATGTGTCAGTAATTTATTATTTTTATAGTTGTATACTATTCCATTGCATGAATGTTTCAGAATTTCTTTGATGAATCCTCTTCTTGATGGTCTCACATGTTTTTTTCAAGTTTTGGGCTATTATGAATAAAGTACTTTGAACATTGTTATGTTTTTGTAGATTTGTGCACTCATTTTTTATGAGTATACTAAGTGTAGATTTTTTGTTCACAGGGTAGATGGGCATGCTGGGATAATCTCATATCAGCCCATCGGATCTGCTAATTAAATGTTTAGTTGTTTTGTGGGTTAGTTTTTATGCATGGACATTATAACAAAATAAATTATATAAATTTACACTTAAATAAATTATATTAAAACTAAAGTTAAAAAATTCTCAAAACTCATTATGCCCTAATTACTCTACTATATTTTACTATTATCTATGCTATTGAGGGTATTTATGTCTTTTATATGTGGATGGTGAAAATCCTGTATAAATATGTGCTATAGTACATATTCCTCCAAGCTTTCCATTCAGTGATGTAACAATGAATATGGTGGGACTAATTATACCACACAATTTGATGTATGCTATAAATAATAGCTGAGTTTGTTGTTTTTGGCTTTTTCAGGCTTAAGAAAATAATGGAGATGATGTTACTTATGCTGGTTAAACTTAAACATTTGTTGCATTTGTAGATATTGCATTGAAATTATCACAAAATTAATAAATATTCTTTCAGTATTCAAAACCTATTATCTAAGTCAGCAAATAAGTGGTATATATCATTAAAGAGACAGTGACAAGCATCTTTGTTGGTTAACTTTTGTCTTGCTGATTAATGTAAACCCAAATATCAACAAATAGTTATGTCAAAACTATACTTGATTAATTGCAACCATAGGTTGGCTGCAGGTTTTTAAAAAATGTTCTGTTAAAACATGTTAGTTGTGTATAATTTACAGCAAATAGAATTTTATATTTTATTAGTATTTGTACATTAAGGGTTACACTTTCATTATATCGTTAAAATTTATAACAATTGCATATGTGCTTATGTGGATTACAAGCATTAAATACACGGATACATTTATTTTCAGAGTGCTGATTGTTAAATAGTTCCCACACAACATACAACTTTAAAAAACAGTTAATTTGAAACAAATTACTGAAGGTTTCTCTTCAGTGGATATATAACATTTTTTTACCATGAGAAGTGTATGAATGTTTTAATTAATCTACATCTTATCTAACATTTAATATTGTTGGTAGTGTAAAATTGTAGCCATTTTGGTGTTTTTGGCGTTTTAATGTGGTTTTAAGTACATTCCCTGCGATTGCAACATTACCTAATGGAAATTAGGTTGAACATCTATTTACGTTGTCTTAGCAATGCTTCTCACGTAAAGTATTTGATCAAGATCTTTGCCATTCAAATTTTTTTCTTAGTTAACTTATGTCAATGTTTTATATGTAATTCATATAATTTCTTTTTGAGATATAGGTGTATGTAAATTTTCTCCCACTCTCTAGTTTCTTAAAAACTTTCTTTTTTCTTTTTTCTTTTTTTTTAAATACTGAGTCTCACTCTGTCACCCAGGATGGAGTGCAGTGATGTAATCACAGCTCACTGTAACCTTGAATTAGTGGGCTCAAGTGATCCTCCCATCTCAGACTCCCAAGTAGCTAGCTGGTACTGCAGGCATACCATCGTGCCCAGCTATATTCTAAAACGTTTTTGTAAAGATGAGGTCTCACTATGTTTCCCATGGTGGTCATGAACTCCTGGACTCAAGTGATCCTCTGGTCTTGGACTCTCAAAGTGCTGGAATTTCTTACGTGAGAAAAACTTTCTTAATGATATCCTTCGCAAGCAGAACTTTGTGATAAAATTATATTTAGCAATTATTTATTTAATAGTTACTGACTTTTTGAGTCCTGTTCATATCATTGCCTACCCCTCTGTTATAAAGATCGTCTTCTGTGTTTTATTCTAGAAACTTTGTAGAAGCTTCTCATTTTAGTGAATGATCCAATTCAAATCAGTCTTTGTGTATGCTGTGAGTAGCATTCGAGACTTCTTTTTTACCATAGGAATATACTGTTGCTCCAGCACCATTTACCAAAAAGACCTTCTTTTTACTGATAAATTGTATTAATACTTTCTTTCCTACATATATATATGTTTTTGATTGATATATATATAATACATATATATAAAATATATATTATATACATATATGTATACATATATATATATGTCAACACAAAATGCACCTACATCTGAATATATGGTGCATGTATGTAATCACTTCATAAGCATAGATTTCACAAACCTGAAAGAAATGGAATTAATCACAAAGGAAAGATGGAGATGATAAACACATGTTCATAAACAAGTAACAATATAGAAAATAAGATATGCAAAGATATGTGCAACAACTAGCACTTAAAGATAAAATTTTAATGGTCACTGTTATACAAATAGCTTATGCAAAATAATAAAAATACATGTGGGGGCCAATAGCTAAAAGAACAAAGGAGGTGAAGAGATACTTCATGACAGAGGAAAAAAGAGATAACAAACTCATGAACAATTTTTGGTTATGCTAATTATTAGAGAGATGGAAAGGATAACAATGTCACAATTCAATTCAAATGAATGAATATTTTAAAAATATAAATTTCACACTGATTTTGATGTTGTGGTAAGATGGGAATTCGTACAACCTCCTGATTAGTTTAAAACCATTCCAACATTTTAAAGGACAGTTTAATGATATAAATATCACATCTTTTACCACTTTACACTGACACTGATTTCTGTACACATATAACCATGGTATGCTATTAATTTGACTCTCTGGAAAAAGTAAAGCCTTGATTTGTAGCATTTGCCAATGTTTATGATATAAGTACTCCCACCATGGTCAGTTTCAAGCTATTAACAGTTTAACAATTCACTCACAGAATTTCACAGTTATCTCTTGCAAGAAAATTCAAGCCAGAACAAGAATTCCACTATACATACTCTTTTTTAAAATCATTTTCATATAGCTGAGAATTGTTAAACAAGAGATTAAATTAGAAATCTGTCAGATATAATTAATTATTTTAAGAAGAAATGAACTTGAATATGGCTTATTTTCCAGATGTAAAATTAAAAGATTTTAGCTTTATGGAGGCCAATTTATAAATAAGTATCAAATCTAAAAACATGATTGTATTTTAATACAGAAATTTTACCTCTATATTATCCTAAGAAAATTGAAAAGAACATGTACAAATTTTATCTAACACTAGGCTCACTGAAGTATTACCTTTTTTGAGCAACTGTTGGGGGAAAACATGAGTAGATAATAATAAATATTTTAATCCAATTATGGTGTAGCTAGAAGATAGATTAATAAGCAGGCATTATATAAAATATTTCAAAATACTATTTAAAGGGCATGACAAAATTGTTGCAAGATACATATTGGAAAAGGAGGCAACCGAACAGCATGTATTCCTTTTACTAGATTATGTCTGCATTTATTGTGTTATTCATATTATTATTTATACAACTGTGTGTATATAATATACACATACAATGTAAATGCTATATGTAGTCTGCCATATGCATGTATATTTACATATTTGCATGTTGTATCTAAACAAAAGCATTTTCCTTCCTATCTGAAGTTTGTAAATTTTTTCTTTCTTCGTTCTTGTTTTCCTATATTCTCTCAATAGTCTACATCTCCTTGGAAACCGCAAGTTATTCTATAATTTTAAATCTGACATCTAATTGTGACATATATAAATGTGAAGAGAAGACCTAGTTCTTTTCTAGGATATCATATAATGTAATTTTAAATTTCAATATTATTAGGTGCAACTAGCAACAGACAATAATTTTATTAGTTGTCAGCAAAAAAAAGTTGAATACCACCCAACGATAAGAGTATTAAAATAGCTCATATGCATATAGCTAACTGCTCTAAATGAATGCATTCTTATATAAAGCCAAAGTATTTAGTGCCTACTATTGCCAGCAACTTCTGCAAATTAGTTAATTAAGTAATGAATAAGAGGGACATTTTCCCTGCATTCCAGAGCTAAAATTAACAGAAAAGTTTGAATCTCAAGGGCCTAACACTTGTTAAAGTGTTTGTTTCAGAAAGATAACCAGCAATATTTGTAGCCATTTCAGAGCCCCTTCCATAATTGTTATAAAACTAGAAAGCTGTACGGATGACCATGTGTCTGGTTGCATGGCAGTCAATGCAATCTTGAAATACTGAAATCCAGCAAACTGAAAATTGTGCCCATACACTGCTAGTGTGTTTCTTAATTGGTACAACAATATTGGAGAACTATTTCCAGAATTTACCAAATATGTGTATATGTGTACACACACACACACACACACACACACTTTCCCATGTGGCAATTTTACTCCTCGGTATGAACTCAACATATATTTGCATATATTTACAAAATGAGAAGAACGACTCTAATAGCACTATTTGAAATCATCAAAAACTGGAAAAAAACTCCAACAATAGAGTCAAAAAATACATTTTGCTATGATCATATAATGTAATAATGTATAGCAATGAATGTGAATACAGTACAACATGGATTAAACTCACAAACTATTGAGGGAAAGAGGTCATATACAAAAAAATATGCACGGTATGATTTCAGATACACAGCATTCAAAAACTGGCAAAATAATGTTAGATAGTGTTAAAACAGGAATTTCTGTTTTTTAATCTGGATGCTAGTTATATAAATATGTTTATGTGGAAATTTATTTTGTCATATTTATATTTTCTGCACTTTCCTGTATGTATGTTTCTATAGCATAGAAGTCTGATGTGGATTTCACTTAGCTAAACTCCAGGTGTCAGCAATGCTGTGTTCCTTTCTGTAAGATGTAGAGCAGAATCTGTCTTCTGTTTATTCTGATTGTTGGTAAGAATCAACTTATTGAGGTTGTAAGGACTGTGATCCCCATTTCCTTGCTGGCTGTCAAGTCAGGGCCATTCCTACCTTCTCGTGTCACCCATATTCTTGGTCTATGGCCCCTTCTTTCAACTTCAAAGCAACAAAGTTGGGCCCAGTCCCTTCATGTTTTCTATAACTTTACTTCCATCTTCAAACTTCTTTTTGCTGTGTAAAGAAACATTCATAGATTCTAGCCAGGGATTAGGGCTTGGACATCTTTGGAGGTGTAACTTTTCTGCGTACCATGATATTAAACTTAAAGATAAAACATTTCCATGAAAGTGTTTTTAAAATGGTATCAAGACAGGACTAATTGAAGAGTAATTATTTTTCTTTAGAGCCTTTATTGGGGCCCATACTATTTGCCCTTCTGCTCCCTGAAGTTAATAAACTGCATGAGATCATGCAAGATTTCTGTTAAAAGTGAGCTAGTCCTCCTTTAAAAATGTTTAATTAAACTTGGGAAACCTGAGTGCTATATTCCTTCATGGGGAGTAATAGTATGCATTAATATAGAAAGACTGAGATATTCTGCAGTAAAGAAATTTACTTGCCTGCATTAACCCAGTGTTACCAAAATATAGTTGGAATTTTTCAAAAATATCCTGAAAAAGTTCCTAACATCATGCATAAGAAATGTTTTTTCTTGGTCTTAAATTTGAACATAACTTGTTAATATTTCTCAAATTTTTAAAATTATATCACCATGGTTAGTATCTTTCTCCTGCTTTATTACAAATAGTAATTTTGATTATACTCTCACTATATTTTAATTGTTTGATATGTGTTATTTTTTCAGAATTATTACCCTTCTTTCCGATGAGAAAATCAAAGTGAAGAAATGTTTCCAAATTTCCAGAGCTAGTAATTGATGGAAGGAGATTTTTTAAAAATTTTAACATTTTATAAAGGGTAAATTTAGTGAGTTATTTTTATCTTGTACAGAAGTTATAATTTTCATGCTTTTCACATACATGCTGAAAATTTGCACTTAGATAAAAATGAAAGGAATATAAAATTCTCCAGAGGAATTTTTCATGCCATTATATAAACATGTCGTGAGGAAGTTTCAAACACTTTCTCAATGATCACAAGTTACCAAGAAAATAAAAGATCAAATTTGTACAGATATTGATCTACATGTCAAACACATGCAGAAATGATGTGAAAACCTTATGCAGTTTACTTTCACTTCTGTCCTCAAAAGATTTGCCCAGAGGCAGATGCTGTTCTTTTGTATAAATAACTGTGGCTTTGTTTAAAATATGAAAATCAAAGGAAGAACCCCAGTTTAATCAGAGTATTTTAAAAATCCCTTCCCAATTGTAAAGGATCATTACCAATATGTAGCACCATAATACAAATATTGCTGGAAGAGGGCATTCACATCATGCAAAATAAATTAATAATAAAAGCAAACAAACATTGAAAACTGTGTTGGTATCTGTAGAGTAAGAGGCTGATAACAGCCTTAGCTTTCCTCATACACAGCAAAGAAAAAGTTAGAAAGTTTAAACTACCAAAAGTCCCCAAATAAAACCTAACAGGAAAAAGAAAAAGGTAAAACAAACTCAAGGTCAGCAGTACATTTTGAACCGTAAAAGAGAATGGGGCAATTGAGTTGTACAGCTGGAGTTATGGCTAAGGCATAAATCTCCTCTGCGTTATTTTTTTTTCCTATTTGTCAGCAGTAGGAGTTACAGTGTGAACAATGAAGAGGGCTTCAGGTTGTGTTTAGACTGTAGGAAAGTCCTTACCAATCTTCAGCTGTTGGTCATGGGATCAAGACAAGAAACACTATGAATTGGGAAATTCTAAAACACTTAGAGCTTGGTTTTGCTGTAGAATTGGAAGCTTATGAAACCTGGCTTTAAGTGAGCATTTCGTAGATTAACAGGACGGACTGGCTTCAAATTCTATCTCTTCTGCTTTATTCAGTTCCCCATGGAGCCCCGAAACCAAGGTACTGGCAGAATATGCCATACAACAGGCTTCTTGTGCCTGTACTGTGAAATTAGTCCTGGGTTTAATTTAATGGGCCTGAGAATAAAGACTCCTTTAACCCTTGCTTTGGAATACTTCTAGGCTTTGTTAAAGATTTGGGAAGTGTGAGGATGTCACATTTACAGTAGGTCTCTCTCAGCAATGTTAAGATAAATGTTGACTAATTTAACAGCTGAATTCACATATATTTGACACATGAGAATCAACTTGCGCTGTGATCTGTACTTATGCCCCTAAAGACTCAGTATTAAGAAATGGTGGCATGAAATTCTATACATTCTTATGCTATAAAGTAACAAATTTTACTTCCGTTAGCTATTACAAAACCTTATGTTATTAACCCCTCTTGCATAGAATGAGGTAATCCAATTATATTATTCCCCCCAAATCCAGCAATTTATTTTCTAAAATATTGCTCTACTTTTGAGAAGAAGAAGGTTTTAACCCATCCCTAGGTCTTCATCTTTATCTTCCCAAACTGTCTTCTACTCTATGGTGAAATTTTGAATCCAAAACACAGTTTTGACTTTCTTGTTTAAGGCATTTCAACACATTTTTATAAGTAGCATCAGATTTTCTTAGTGTGGTAAAAAAAAAAAAAAAAAAAAAGTAAGTGGGGAGGCTCTTTTCAGACTCTGCCAGACTGCACTACAATTACAGGGACACCTCCTAGTGAACCTCCATTTGCTCATCTGCTTCTTCACAACTCCTTGCCTTTCTATATATTCTCCTACTCCCTCTATTCCAAATGATTATTTAATTTTTAAGAACCACCTCAAACATCATCATATCTGTGAAGACGTTTCTGTCCCCTTTAGGTGGGATCATGTGCTCTTGCCCTTGCGGGGTGGTTTACTGCATGCGTGGTGTAAATTCAGTTAATGCATTGACTCAAAGGGAAATAATGTGTAACTTTTATAAATTATAAAATAGTTTCCTGTCCATCCTCCCCTCTGAAATTCTAAATTAGTCATTATTTACCATTCATAAGTAAATATTATATTCTATATAGTTAAGAGACTTGAGACTTTTTGTAGTGATTAGTCAACTTTGTTACAAGAAAACTTGTTTATAAAAAATATTTTATCATACTAAATTTGCAGTTATTTTTAATGACATCTCTACCCAAATTAGATGGTGAACTTTTCAAGGGTTAGTATAGAAACACTGACCTACTCAGGTTTTGATCTTCACTTCCAAGTACTATGCATGTACATATTATGTGCATGTGTAATATACTACATGTATTATGTACATGTATGGTACTTGCGTAGTACATGTATGTACATGTATAGTACATGTACAAGTAGAATACACATAGGTAACACAAGTACCTACATAATATATGTCTGACACATACACAAACATGCTCATTAAAGGTCTGATGAGTGACTAATAAAAGTGATTGAGGTAGAATAAGGACAAGGCTGAGGTGTAGAGAAGTTAAATTCAGTCACATAAATACGCTTCAAAAAAGAATGAATTGTTTGAACCATTTCTGCGTGTAAGAAACATAGTCACTTTCCAAAAAAAATCTATATTTAACACCCAGTATTGAGACCTCTTACTTATTATTACTACCAAGTTATGGAAATATCATAGAACTGTGGAAATTACGGGACTGCATACCACACCAATGCATTTATTCTCATTAAAGTGAGAACAAAAAGAGAGAGAAAGGTAAATAGCATATTAAAAAGAATAACAGTTTAGTGTCTCTTCGATAATTATAGATACATTTTCTTTCTTTGCTGAATTAATATTCATGAGCAATTTCAAATTCATTACCTTTATATGACCTCAGTCTGTTAAAGGATCATCAGCTGGCCATTATTTTTGCAGTACATTGCAGTACAGTACAATAGTCCTCTGTCTAATATAGCACCCTCTCCATGCCAGAGACTATTTCCTGAAAGTTACATCTTAGCAAAACAATTTATAACTTTGTTATTCAAATGTAATTGTAGTATTTCAGAAAAAAAAATGTGTTACTTGAGGATGCCTGAATGACAATATCTAAATGTCTTTGCAGTTAACAAGTGGGTAAGAAAAATGTCCACCATTTTTGCCAAAAGGGTTAGTAATAATTAATAAACTATTGAAATATGTGTAACATAATATCTTATTCATTTCCCTTCCTTGCTTGAATACAATTAATATAATTTCAAATAGATAACTGTTTCATTGGTAACAATATTGTAGTACACCATATTTACTACTCCAAGCAGAAGTTATAATAAGGCATTCTACTTTGGTGTGCCTTCTGCCTATAATTAAACTGTAGAAATTGGCAACTGAACACACATGCTATATATATTACATAAAACAATGAAACTGGAAAACAATTATTAGGCAGTTTTCAGACTTACAGTACTAAACGACGAATTACATTCTGATATACTTACTACTCGGTTTACATGCAAAGCATTTTGAATATGATTATTAGAGTGATATTATAATACACTGATTCCAAAACTAATTCTCACTTCAAATATAAGAGTTAATGAGTGAAAAGCTGGCTTTTGATTATGTTACATATGATGTTTCGATATTTGCATAAAATGCTTATGTAAGAGTTCCCCAATATGGAAACACAATTCTTTGAAAAATTAAAAACATGTCTAAAGGTACTTTTTACATAAATTAAATTAAACACATACATCCGTTCAGTGTGGAAACTTATGGTGGTGGTTTAATTTTTTTCTGAAGCTGTTCAAAACAGGGTTACTTAATATAAATACTGTACATGTAATTTTAAGTTTAATTTTCATAAGCAGGTTGGGTGGCTTAAAGTACCAAATACCATAGAAAAGCTTATTTTAAAACATCAGTTTACATTACATAGGCAGTTTATTAGTATTGCATATTTCATTCTAAGCATTTGACAGTCTCAGTCCTTTCCCCATAATTAATAAACCAATATTAATGGGTCTATTGAGTCTGTGGTACTTGAGAAAAATCAGAAATTGGGCTGTTTTATTAATGATCAAGTTTTGGTATAAAAACCATACCTAATTTGATGTATATCCTCTGACAGTGCTAATCCTTGCTCTAAATTAATGCAGAAAAAAAAAAAAAAGAGAATCTTTGTGGAACCCACAACATCCTTTTTTTCTAGCTTAGTTCACATTGCATTTTCTTTCCTAATTGTGAATATAACTATACTCCCTTAAATTGCTATTTACTGTAAATGATCATAATTAATGTACCATTTTCAGTCCTCTTTTAACATGTTAAAAAGGAAAAAGTTGTTAACGCAATCCTGTCAGAAAATATTCTATGAACAAGATCAAATCATGCTAATTCACTCTCAGAAGTTGGCAAATAACATAATCAAATGAATCTATACTTCTATTTTTTTTTGCATTTTGAATCAAAGATACATATGTAAAGGAAAACAACCTTCTAATTTATCACTACCATCAACATTAGTGCAAAATAATAACTATCTATAAAAAATGAATTTTCAGCGTGTCACTGACATTTTCCTTTTATATATTGATTTCTTTTCACTGGCTTGCAGGTAGTTCAAAATTAGATTTTTTTCTCTTTCCTTGATCTAAATAACATCAAAATATCTAAAACTAATTATGAGAGGCATTCAGACTTTCAGATACCTGGAGACATAAAGACATATTAACATAAAGTTTTGTTCCTCCCATTTCTACTGCTTGTCTTCTTTTTGACATACTTTTTTTCCTGAACTCTGTAGTTATTTTGTCTTTTTTGAAAGCCAGTGTTTCAGCTTTGCACTAACTTTACCCATTAAGTTATAAGCCACTCACCAAAACTTTATTATCTTTGGCTTACAAGTTTTCAAAAATTTCTATGCTATCCTTCTTTCAGAGATTATTGCTCCATTGAATAAAACTGCCTAAATCATGAAACGATCTGCATGCTTTCTTTTTCAGTAATAAAATATCACATTGCAACAGGTACCATGAATCTTCTGCCTGATCTTATACCTTGTCACATTCCACCAAGATGCTTCAAATGGAGGGTATTTTTTCTTTATAACTAAAATAATTTTTTGTGTTTTCTTATTGCCAAGTTGTCCCATTATAAGATAATGAAAACACATTAACGTGTCTCTTATCTACAGACACTATCTTTAATGCAAACTTAGTCTTAGAAGAAAGATATGGAACTCATAGGCATAAAAAGTAGTAGGTAATTAGTTTATAAAGCTATTGTTATAGCGTTCTTGAATTTACTCTCTCCAAATTTAAGAATGAGGATGGGTCCATTAAATATTTTCAAAATTTAGAATCCATTTACATTTTTCAAATAAGTTGTTTGCTAAGTGTGAGAGATCAATGCATATTTTATTCATTAATTTGTATAACAAGTGCTCCCTTAGAGCTAATAGTTCTCAACTCTATTCTGGATACAATACGTGGAACATTGTTGTAGACAAGAAAGAGACCAGTTAGTGGAAAATTAAGCATTTCAAGCAAAAGATAATAGAGTCTTGATTTTGGGAACTGAAATGGAGATCAAGTTAAGTGTGTAGATTCAGGATATATTTGACTATAGAATAAGACTTACCAGTGAATTGGATGTTGCCGCATGGGGAAGGTAATACCACAGTAGTAACTCTTAAGTGAACTTTTTAGTCCCTGAGATGGGAAAAATAAGGTTGTAGGGAGTAGGTTCCTTGGATTAAATTAGGTTTCCATTTTGGATATATTATTTTTGAGATACTTATTAAACATCTAAATATAGATATTAAGAAGCAGATAGATATAAGGTTCTGGAACTCAGAGGGGAAGTCAGGACACGAGATATAATTGGAGAAAATAACATTATATGAGTTATTTAAAACCATGTTGAATGGTGAGATTACTTTGAATAACAATATAGGTAAAGAAGAATAGAAGCTGAAAGAAGTAGTGGCTTCTGGTGGTATAGCAACGTTTAGATACCAGCTAGAGGAACTGATGACTGAGGATAGTGTTGGTAGTAGTAACAACAGCAGTCATAGCAACAACTATGACTTTTTGGGTTCTTATTCTAAACCAATCAGTATTCTAAGCATTTTACACTACTGTAGAAAACTCATTTATTTCTCATGACAACCATATGCTGTGTGTACTATTATCACTTTCATTTGGCATAAGGGGCGAGTAAGGAACAAAAGAGTAAAGTGAATTGTCTGGGTTAAAGAGTTTATTTTTCCTTGCATGTTTGTTTAATAAGAGAGCCCCAGAACACACTTGTGTGCTATTAGAAATGACCTGGTAGAGAGATTGAGAAATTGCTGATGTAGGAAAGAAAGAGAATTAACACTTAAGCCATGCCCTTGAGAATCTGAAAGAAAGAAAATTCAGAATCCAAAGCTCAAGAAAATAGGTTGGTTTTTGAGTAAATTAATGTAATTGGAGGAAAGAAGAAATTGAGCAAATGTACGGTGTATTGAGAATATGCAGTTTGTGCATGTGAAGATGAGGAGCTCCCTTTTGATTGCTTCTGTTTGTTTTTGTTACTGTTGTGTTTAAAGAGAGAATCAAAGGAGATTGATCTGTGGAGGAGAGCCTAATTATCTTGTAGGTTTTCAACTCAATACACTTACAAATTCACATCTCTGGTCGATAAAACAAATGCTTCATAAATATGCGCTTATATGTATCTATGGCATGAGTCATCTGTTGGCAAGGAACCGTGACTGCAGAAAGCAGGGTAAGACATGAATTAGTTAAATTCTCCAGTTGAAAGATAAAATTCTATCAAACTTAAAAATGTCTCCATTTTAACCCAATGATCTTAAAAGGTTTCATGGAGGAAAATTCGTTTCAGTGGACACTTTTAGAATGAGTGGGATTTTCGTGGGCAAAATTTTGAGTGAAGAGTAATCCAGATGGATGTAGCAGGGTGAGGAAAGGCATGATCAGAAGTAATAAAGCTGAATTGGCTTAAATGTAGGATGAATAAAGTTATAATAGTGGAATATAACTCACATAGATATTAGAGACAGATTGTGAAGGGCCTTGAATACCATGCTGTGTATAGATTTATTATGTAATAAACCAGGAGACATGGGAGGGTTTTAGCAGTAGAGTGATGAGAGAAATATATTTGGAAGTAGATAATGAGCCTCACTGTTTTGTAATTTGGAATGTATGATATTTTAATACCACTGAACATATCTAGCTACACTTTAGGTTGACACTTTTTTTCTTTCTATTATCTTTTCTATTCCAAGCCTAGGACAACACTTGAGGACATTGCTCTTTTATACAGTTGGACAAGAATGTCCTAGGTACAGGGGTGTATTTTTGCTTGTTAAAATATAACTAAATATTTTAGCCATTTAGCATCTGTGGCACATTTCCACTCTGAAAAATGTAACGACAAAAGTGTTCTTGCCTACTAAGGAAACTCTCGATGACTATGCTAGCAAGCTGAATAAACATTTCTATAAATGTTTAACGAGTCCCACTGGCTTAAAATAAATTTTGATTCACCTATAACAATCCAAACATAAATTTCAGTAAAACAGACATTTTCACTGCAAAACTGTTTTACCTCTTAGGATCTAACCAAATAAAATATTTATCTTGTGAAATTATGTATCACTGTAGACATTCTTCTCTTAGTGTATAGAGACCTTGTAGCTACAACTTAGATAATCATCAATAAATCTTTTTTTTAAGTATTTAATAAACCAACCTGTTACCTTTTTTGTTTCCTCTTTTAGTACCCTAATATCTAGGCATTTCAGACAGTTAATTTTGTGTTGTAAAGGAGTTAAATTTAACATCAATGAGTAGTCAGATTCCAGTAGTCTTTTCATGAGAGGAATGTGACATGCGTGCACAAAGATATTGTCTCTCTTATCTAGTATTTTTCTTTCAGCCAATATAGCAAATGTTCTGTCTTTGTGAAACTACTGACCATGCTTAATGATCCAGACAGTAAACAAAGGGAATCATCTTCTATAAACACATGATCAAAATTTAGATAGTAAATGTATAATTTTAACGTAATTGATCCATGCATTTAGCAGATAGTCCTTGAATATATATTATCCATTAGGCCTCGTGGTATGTTCTACACATAGAAATGTAAATAGTGCATAACCTTTTCCTTCAAGGGGCCTCAAGGGTCTTCTATCTCTACTAGAGAAAGACATTTAAATAGTGCATAGCTGTTTCCATCAAAGAGTTAAAGCCCTAGTGGAGGCAATAATGGAAGAAAAAACCTATGGGGTGTGTTCACCCCCTTGAATGTGAGTATTTCAAACTTTCACTTTCTCAACCATTTATTGAATATGTTTTGATCACCCAATACATGTAAGGAATCTGAACTTGCCGAGTTTTGTTAAAGAGTCTTCTAAGTATTTTATAATTATTTCGTAATGATTAATGGCCAATAATAACACTTACAATGTATAAAGTCCTTATCTAAGAACCTTATGAGTGTTGTTTTATTTTCACAATTAATTTGAGTGGAAGTTAATCTTCATATTATTGTTTTATAGATAAAACTCAAGAAAAAATCATTTTGTGACATATTCAAGGTCCCACAGCTTTCAGTGGTAGAGCCATGCTTTGATGGAGCCCAAATAATTTGGCCCAGATCTCACAATTTTAGCTAATTTAATAATACTCTTTCTTTGGAAACAGAAAAGAGACAGATGCCATTCATTTTGTTATTTACGCGATAAAATGTTTAGGAAATAAATAGATGGAATGATATAATTCCCAGAAACTGTCTCCTCGTGGTTTGTCTCGATAGTATATATGCTATTTATTTTTTCTACTGTCAAGTAAGCAAGGTTATTTACAGTTGGTGGTACTGCTCTTTATAATTCTGATTTTTCTACTGCGTGCAACTCATCTTTTTATGTATTTGTTTGTTCATTCTTAAGTCCCACATACTAAACACTGTGGTTGACCCTGTACTACCTGTATGGTGATAAAAACATGCATAATACACATACTCTGGACCTGTTCATCACAGAATTTGGAAAGAGGCACACAACTGAAAACAAATTACTGTTCGATCTTCCAAGTTCTTTACTAGAAGTCTCTAAAAATGTTATTAGACGATAAGAAGATAGCAATTTATGCTCAGTAAAAATGCCAGTGAAGACCTCATAGTGATGAGAACATTTATGCTGAAACTTGAAGTTTGAAAATAAGAGGAGAAGGGAAAAGAAATAATTCCATTGGATGTGAAATACAAGAACTGAAATGATTAGACAAAGATTAAGCTGGCCAGGGTGAATGGAATGTAGAGTTTCAACAGGGAGTGTTGAAAGATAAGGGGAACAGAATACACTAGAGCTAAATTGGAGAAAGTTTAATTTTATCTTATAAATGTACATTTGCAAATGTTATCATATTAAGAGATGACATTGTAAGTTTTTAATTTCAAACATTAACGTAAGGAGTCATCTGAAGGAAGAATAGACTGGAGGAGAAGGAACAAAAGGCAAATAAATACACATTCAGCAATATTATCTTCACGTGTTAGTGAGCAAGGCAGCATCCTTGCTCACTAACCCAGGGTCTATCGTAAACTTTTACCACTCTCTCCCAAGCACCACCCAGTTATTGCCACCTTTGTGTAAAGTCTGCAGAATAAGTCCCCCTTTCTCCAAGATAAAAAGGCCTTTAGACATGCATTCTCTCAAATACCTATTTCCAGTAAAAAATTTCTCTGATTCTACCAATAATGCATCCTTTTTTTCCCTACCTGCCAATTAGAATTATGTTCTTAATTTCATCAGCTCTTGGCCTCACATAGGCCTTGCTCTAGTAAATATTATTTTCTGCCATAGGCTTATTTTTCCTCTTTTGGGACTTTTCCTCAACCTTGCATGGGAATGGACGATGCTAAAAACTAAACAAAGCAAAACAACAAAGTAAAACTCTTCCTTTGATCCCACATGCTATTCTTATCTTTGTCCTCTCAGTCTTATCTTCAAAGCAGAATCTTCCGTGTACTCCAAAGAAACTCATTTTCACCACTCTCTGTCCTCCCATGGTTTTACTCATTCCAGTGCACATTGTTTTGTCTCCACCACTATACACAAAAAGAATCATGAACTATTAACCCTGAACTTCAGTGGATATTCCTCAATCACAACTTTATTTGGGCTCTCCAGGCATTTCATCTGGTTTGCTCTACTTAGAACTCCCCACGGTCCCTACTTTGTGGCATTGTTCTTTAGTTTTCCTTCCAAATGTTTCCCGTACAAATTCTGCCCTGGAGTAATGGTCTATATGGTCTTAATGATTGTGTGAATTAAGAGAAAGATCATTTGGCTGGAAGGATATTACACAGAAGTGTTTTGGAAAATGTATATTTATAGCTGGCTGGTTGTTGTGGGAGAAATCCTGATTTGTAGCATTTGTGAATTTCTATGGTGTAATTATCCCCACCAGAGCCAACTTCAAGCTACCTTTGTCAGGTGAACCAACTGACATCATTCCTGAAAATTTAACTGTCTTCCATGTGCCACTGAGAGCCATCTCCAGCATACCACTGGATTCAGAAACTTTCTAGCTACATGTCATGAAAAATCAGATTATACTTAGGACTAATTTGACATAGCAATTCTAAATGATTTCATTAGCCCCAGAATTTTATTCACTTTCCATGTTCCTTGTCTACAAATTCAGCTATCTCTAAATACAATTTTGCAGGTAAAACCTTAGCCATTTGCACCTGTTTGAGAGGAAGTAACCTCATGAGGAAAGACCATTAACCCTAATGTTTGGTGAGGTCATAACACTTTCTTTATTATAACAAGTAAACAGTGGCTAAACTCCTTCTTGCCTCATGCCAAACATTACAAATACCTATTGTGTAATCCAAAGGGGGATGCTTTCAGCGGTCACTGTGCCTACTTATAGCCATATTTAGGTAGTGCTATAAATGAGTTCAAATGCTGGAAGAAGCTCTATTTAACAAAAGTTTTCTAACTCAGGACAGAAAACACTCAAACGTTCTCCAAATATATAGAAATTCATGAACATTCTGGCACAGATTAAGAGAAAAGATACAGTTTTAACATTTCTTTTTGTCTTGAATATTTTAATATTATATTTTTAAAAATTACTGTTATACCTTAATATTCTCTCACAGTTGAGATCACATTGAAAGTATTATTTTCTCCTTATTTGTGCCAGGTTTCTTATACATGATAATCAACCATTTATCACATTAATCACTATACCCTTCCTTCTACACTGGGTTTTGGAGACAGTTAGTGTGGTTCACAGACAAAGATATGTGGAGTATACTTGGAAATGGTGTGGCCATCATACATCCCTGTGCTTAACTTTCATCCAAATATTCTGGACTTGGTTCCAAGGACCGTGGGTACAGATAGTTATTGCTGCCATCACTTTAACACAATGCCAGCTATCCAGAAGAAAAGTGAGGTTCAGAATTCCTACTATAGTCCAGAGAACCAACAAAATAAAACAAACAAAAACACCCCAGGATATTTAAAAGCATAATAAGGTACTCAGCATACAAAATAAAAATATTTTCATACTTTATGCACATAGCAATAAACAACAAGAAAATGTTGCTTTTATTTTATTTCGTTTGCTTTATTTATAAGATAATTATTTCAAACACTAAAGGATTTTAGAAAGTGAAAGTATTTCTCCTTTTTAATCCAATCTTAGTTTTGTTTTAGATTTACATTCTTTTTGATATCTTCTTATATAAACAAAAATAAATATAACCAAATATACAATATTTTAATATGCATTGGTTCATCAAAGTAGACTATTCTGAAGCTAATCGTTTTTCATTTAACACCTTACCATGGACATAATTATATAGTACACACAGTGTATATTATTTCTACTGTCTCATAGCATACTTGTATGTTATATTTAACCAAGTATCTGAAATTGCTATTTAAAAATTAAAAAAGGAAAGAGAAAGTTTTCTTTACATTTTCACCCAAGTTTGGATAAGTATGCAAATGACTCCGATTTGCCTCCCTTGGCTTACATGACTTCCCTGGTGTTCAGGGCAGAAAGACAGAGAATTGTAACAAGTCATTTCTCCAGAACTCCCTGGAGCGCCAGAGGCAGTTCTGCAGACATAGGACTTCTTCAGCAGATAAAGGAGGAAGGAATACTTGGAAAACGAAAACTACAGACGTCCACTACAAAGTGAAACCTCTGCAAATTTAAACGAAATGAAATACATTTAAAGCATAATGCACTTTGAAAGAATACTCTAAAGCCAACTATTCCAAAATTGTCTTTATAAGAAAAGTAATTCTGCTCAGAGTCCAATGCAGTATTACTTGTTGCATTTATTTCACGGAGTTTATTAGCATCTATCTGAAACAGTTCTTTGGAATGTCATTAATGTGTATACATTTTTAATTTAATATGTTATCTCCCAGGTTTCTTTTCTATAAAGAAACTACATTTCTCTTTGGAGTTAGCAATTGTGAGGAGATATTTTGAGACTGTAAAAATATCCTATTTTTCATCAAAATTAGACCCACTATTTTAACATTGACTTATGCCTGAATCAGTTATTACTATGATCTTTGACAAATGGTGGTTTTTACTAGCCCAATTATTGTTTCTTTGCTTATTCGTTGCCATTCTATTGCTATAAAGAAGACCATTTCCTTCTCTACTACTTGTTTATATGTATATTTATATCTATTAGTATTGATTGATGAATTCCTATGTTATTAAACAGGTTAATACATTGCTATCATGTATTTTGATATTAAAATTGGATGTAGCTCACTTTAAGCATCAGGGTTTTAAAAGCTTCATTTTAGCAAATATTATGCTGCATTTTTAATGAGTGTCTACATGTTTTCCATCTTTTCTTGAATTGTCTGGGCAAAGAGACCTTGTGTTGTTTATCTCTGTATTTCCAATGTCTGACAGAATGCTTGCATAGTAGTAGTGATCAGCAAACATTTGTTGGGTGAATGGAAGGCTGCAATAGCTCTCATGTGAGTTACTTTAATTTTAAAGGCTTTATTGAAGGAGATTATAATATGCGGAATGGTGCAAAAGGTAATGTAGAGCTCTATTTATTATTACAAACTGAATCTTTATGTAAACACCACCTTGGTCAAGAAAAAGACTATTGCCAACAGCCCAGACACTCCCCTCATACCCTGCCTATTGATATGGTTTGGCTCTGTGTCCCCACCCAAATCTCATCTCGAATTGTCATCTTCATGTGTTGTGGGAGGGACCTGGTGTGAGGTGATCAGATCATGAGAGCAGTCTATTTCATGCTGTTCTTGTGATTGTGAGTGAGTTCTCACGAGATCTGATGGTTTAAAAGTGTTTAGCAGTACCCCTCTGCCTACTCCGCTCTCCCTCTCTCTCCTGTTGGTCATGTAAGATGTGCCACGCTTTACCTTCCACAGTGTTTTCTGAGACCTCTCCAGGCATGCAGAACTGTGAGTCAATTAAACGTCTTTTCATTATAAATTACCAAGTCTTAGGTCGTTCTTTATAGCTGTATGAATGGGCTAATACACTCATGTTTTCTCTTAAAAATAAGCAAACCAAACCCAAACAAACAAAACAAAACCCACTGTCTTGAGTTCTACGTTATTAATTATTTTAGCCTGTTTTTACATCTTATATGGTAGAATCACCCAGTACTTTATGTGATTTTGTTTACCCAGTGTTCTCATTGGTTTCAAAGAACATCTTTATTTCTGCCTTCATTTCGTTATGTACCCAGTAGTCATTCAGGAGCAGGTTGTTCAGTTTCCATGTAGTTGAGCGGTTTTGATTGAGTTTCTTAGTCCTGAGTTCTAGTTTGATTGCACTGTGGACTGAGAGACAGTTTGTTATAATTTCTCTTCTTTTTCATTTGCTGAGGAGTCCTTTACTTCCAATTATGTGGTCAATTTTGGAATAAGTCTGAAGTGGTGCTGAGAAGAATGTATATTCTGTTGATTTGGGGTGGAGAGTTCTGTAGATGTCTATTAGGTCTGCTTGCTGCAGAGCTGAGTTCAATTCCTGGATGTCCTTGTTAACTTTCTGTCTCGTTGATCTGTCTAATGTTGACGGTGGGGTGTTGAAGTCTCCCATTATTATTGTATGGGAGTCTCAGTCTCTTTGTAAGTCTCTAAGGACTTGCTTCATGAATCTGGGTGCTCCTGTATTGGGTGCATGTATATTTAGGATAGTTAGCTCTTCCTGTTGAATTGATCCCTTTACCATTATGTAATGGCCTTCTTTGTCTTTTTTGATCTTTGATGGTTTAAAGTGTGTTTTATCAGAGACTAGGATTGCAACCCTTGCTTTTTTTTATTCTCCATTTGCTTGGTAGATCTTTCTCCATCCCTTTATTTTGAGCCTATGTATGTCTCTGCATGTGAGATGGGTCTCCTGAATACAGCAGACTGATGGGTCTTGACTCTTTATCCAGTTTGCCAGTCTGTGTCTTTT
This sequence comes from Piliocolobus tephrosceles, assembly GCF_002776525.5. NCBI lineage: Eukaryota > Metazoa > Chordata > Mammalia > Primates > Cercopithecidae > Piliocolobus > Piliocolobus tephrosceles. The sequence continues at coordinate 65,430,123 of NC_045439.1, read as the reverse complement.
AATTGGAGCATTTTGTCCATTTACATTTAAGGTTAATATTGTTATGTGTGAACTTGATACTGCCATTATGATATTAACTGGTTATTTTGCTCGTTAGTTGATGCAGTTTCTTCCTAGGCTCGATGGTCTTTACATTTTGGCATGTTTTTGCAATGGCTGGTACTGGTTATTCCTTTCCATGTTTAGTGCTTCCTTCAGGGTCTTTTGTAAGGCAGGCCTGGTGGTGACAAAATCTCTAGCATTTGCTTGTCTGTAAAGGATTTTATTTCTCCTTCACTTATGAAACTTAGTTTGGCTGGATATGAAATTCTGGGTTGAAAATTCTTTTCTTTAAGAATGTTGAATATTGGCCCCCACTCTCTTCTGGCTTGTAGAGTTTCTGCCGAGAGATCTGCTGTTAGTCTGATGGGCTTCCCTTTGTGGGTAACCCGACCTTTCTCTCTGACTGCCCTTAAGATTTTTTCCTTCATTTCAACTTTGGTGAATCTGGCAATTATGTGTCTTGGAGTTGCTCTTCTGGAGGAGTATCTTTGTGGCGTTCTCTGTATTTCCTGAATTTGAATGTTGGCCTGCCCTGCTAGGTTGGGGAAGTTCTCCTGGATGATATCCTGAAGAGTGTTTTCCAACTTGGTTCCATTTTCCCCCTCACTTTCAGGCACCCCAATCAGACGTAGATTTGGTCTTTTTACATGATCTCATACTTCTTGCAGGCTTTGTTCATTTCTTTTTCTTCTTTTTTCTTTTGGTTTCTCTTCTTGCTTCATTTCATTCATTTGATCCTCAATCACTGATACTCTTTCTTCCAGTTGATCGAGTCGGTTACTGAAGCTTGTGGATTTGTCACGTATTTCTCGTGTCATGGTTTTCATCTCTGTCATTTCGTTTATGACCTTCTCTGCATTAATTATTCTAGCTATCAATTCTTCCACTCTTTTTTCAAGATTTTTAGTTTCTTTGCACTGGGTATATAATTCCTCCTTTAGCTCTGAGAAGTTTGATGGACTGAAGCCTTCTTCTCTCATCTCGTCAAAGTCATTCTCCGTCCAGCTTTGATCCGTTGCTGGCGATGAGCTGCCCTCCTTTGCAGGGGGAGATGCGCTCTTATTTTTTGAATTTCCAGCTTTTCTGCCCTGCTTTTTCCCCATCTTTGTGGTTCTATCTGCCTCTGGTCTTTGATGATGGTGACGTACTGATGGGGTTTTGGTGTAGGTGTCCTTCCTGTTTGATAGTTTTCCTTCTAACAGTCAGGATCCTCAGCTGTAGGTCTGTTGGAGATTGCTTGAGGTCCACTCCAGACCCTGTTTGCCTGGGTATCAGCAGCAGAAGCTGCAGAAGATAGAGTATTGCTGAACAGCGAGTGTACCTGTCTGATTCTTACTTTGGAAGCTTCCTCTCAGGGGTGTACTCCACCATGTGAGGTGTGGGGTGTCAGTCTGCCCCTAGTGGGGGATGTGTCCTAGTTAGGCTACTCAGGGGTCAGGGACTCACTTGAGCAGGCAGTCTGTTCGTTCTCAGATCTCAACCTCCGTGTTGGGAGATCCACTGCTCTCTTCAAAGCTGTCAGAGTCGTTTGCGTCTGCAGAGGTTTCTGCTGCTTTTGTTGTTGTTGTTGTTGTTGTTCTTGTTGTTGTTGTTTAGCTGTACCCTGTCCCCAGAGGTGGAGTCTACAGAGACAGGCAGGCTTCCTTGAGCTGCTGTGAGCTCTACCCAGTTGGAGCTTCCCAGCAGCTTTGTTTACCTACTTAAGCCTCAGCAATGGCGGGCGCCCCTCCCCCAGCCTCACTGCTGCCTTGCGGTTAGATCGCAGACTGCTGTGCTAGCAATGAGGGAGGCTCCGTGGGCATGGGACCCTCCTGGCCAGGTGTGGGATATAATCTCCTGGTGTGCCCGTTTGCTTAAAGCGCAGTATTGGGGTGGGAGTTACCCGATTTTCCAGGTGTTGTGTGTTTCAGTTCCCCTGGCTAGGAAAAGGGATTTCCTTCCCCCTTGTGCTTCCCAGGTGAGGGATGCCTCACCCTGCTTCAGCTCTCGCTGGTCGGGCTGCAGCGGCTGACCAGCACCGATTGTCCGGCACTCCCTAGTGAGATGAACCCAGTACCTCAGTCGAAAATGCAGAAATCACCGGTCTTCTGTGTCGCTCGCGCTGGGAGTTGGAGACTGGAGCTGTTCCTATTCAGCCATCTTGCCCGGCCCTGGTCTTATTGCTCAGTTGCCTTTCCTTCAACTCACCCTGATAACCCCATACAGTTTTATATTATTATATAAGAAAGGAGAAAAGCCTTGTACCATTTTGTTTGATTTTTGTCTTTATATCACTCCTTATGTGGAACAACCAAACAGGAAAGCTCCTTTATAGAGAAAAATCACAGAATTTTAAATCATCACATAATTAACAAGTTGCATTTAAGAGACAAAGTGAATATACCTGATTTTAACACACAGTTGACTTAATCTCTAAACAATAACATAGACATATCAGTGTTGTCTCCCACAAGTAATTCCGAATAATGAATCCAGAATATGACCTAGATTATATTATTAGCTACATAATATTGAATCATATTATTATATGACCGCATACTCTTATTTATGTAGTTGTCAATGTAATTTATCTTACATAGTGAGATACACAGTCTACAAATCACGAAGAACTATCTTCCAAAACTACACTGAAAAGGTTATTGACATAACCTTTAATTATATACATTACTTTAAGACCAGCCTCCTTAAATCCATAAGGCAGTAGAAGTATAGTATGAGAATATTTTCAATTAAGGTAATAAAACATACTGGATAGGAATATAGACTTTAGATTTAAATATGTATATTTGGAAGGGGGCTATGATTTTCAATAGTTCTTTGACTCTTGGTGATTTACTTAGACTCTTGGAACGTATATTTTAAAGCTATTATAATACCTGCATAAGAGTGTCCTTTTAAATGTTAGTGTATGTATTATATACATACAGATATCTGAGTGTGGGGTGGTGGTGGGGGGGCAGCGGGGATATGTGTGTGCATGCGTGCACATGGTTAAAATCCTAATGCCCTGGTTTTAATCCAAATATCTGTCTTATGAAAATAGATTTATGTTTTACGTAAAGCAAATCTCTATATTTCAACCTATTTCAACATGATTTTTAATTCTTTCCACTCATTTTACCAGACTGCCAATCAAGTTTTGTTTTGGTTAGGATGGGTGGCATGTATTAAATGTTAGTTTACACTGGTGTTGATGCTTAATGTGTACGTCATCCCAGCTGATTCGTAGTTCACAGGCAACCTCCATATTACATTCTGCTTATGTATTTTATCTCCATCATATCTCTGTCATTTTGTTCAGGGAAAAATTGGCTGAAAAAATCTCATCATTCAGACTTTTTATTTTTTGTCACTTCTCACCTTTTCTCATTTCCTTGCTACCCTCTCTCATAGCCTCCCTCTTTGTCTTACGCTACCTGGGAATATTTGTTTCATTTCTTCTTTGTCTCTGTTTGCCATAATTGTGAAAAAAATCTTTTGTGGGGGAGGGATCTTCCAGGAAATCACACAGAAAGTGTAGGACAGATCTCCTGACTCCTAGAAAGCATTAATGTTTTCACTATATATTTATAAATATGTTTCATTTATATTCACCATGGAGTTGCTATCCATATGTATGTTGTTGTTTTTGTACTTTTTTCTCCAGGCCACAATTTTTTAATCACCCTCCTCTATGGCAGAGAAAAGCAAACAAAAAGCAGCAGCAAACTAGGTGGGATAAGATACAGTAAAAACATTTTCTCCAAGACTTAGGCTTTCAAAAGCTCATAAAAGTTAACTTTTCTTTACTTTTTTAGTATTTTCTTTATGTTTTGACTACGTATTGAATAATAGATGTGAAGGTTCTAAATATTTGGCCAGTGGAAAGAATGAACAATGGAATATGTAAAGGAACTAGAACTTTAGGACAAAAAGTTACCGTATTGAGTAGCATTTTAATTATCATGCTCCCTCAAGCTTAGCACCAACACAAAGAAAGCAACGAACGAATGGTGGTAGCCAGACTATTTCCATTTCAAATTTTAGTAGTGATAATAGTGTTAGTAGTCATTTACTCATCTAACAAAATCTGAATAAGTACTTAAAAGTTGGCTTCTCCAGAGGGTGCATAAATATGAATACCTGTTCTCCAACAATCCACCACCTACTGATGCATGGTACAAATGGAGTGTAGGCCATAAAATGTCTTTAGAACACATCTCTCTCCTCCCTGACTCCTTCCACTGCATTAGCAGTATCTAATTAGCCAAAAAGAGAAGAAGCATTTGAGTACAGGCCATTACTAGCCTCAGGACACACTGAATACTCTTCAATATTTTTAGCCATTTAAAACATTTTTGTGAAATGCATTATTCCTACCGAAAAGTGCATAAAACACACATGTATAGTACAGTCAGTAATTATAAAATGACTGCCATGCAGCCTGCTTTTCAGTGTAGAACTTAAACATGGTGGCCCGGTGCGGTGGCTCACGCCTGTAATCCAAACACTTTGGGAGGCCGAGACGGGTGAATCACGAGGTCAGGAGATCGAGACCATCCTGGCTAACATGGTGAAACCCCGTCTCTACTAAAAATACAAAAAGAAAAAAATAAAATTAGCTGGGCGTGGTGGCGGGTGCATGTAGTCCCAGCTACTCGGGAGACTGAGGCAGGAGAATAGCGTGAACCTGGGGGGCAGAGCTTGCAGTGAACCGAGATGGCACCACTGCACTCCAGCCTGGGGCAACAGAGCAAGACTCTGTCTCAAAAAAAAAAAAAAAAAAAAAAGAAAAGAAATTGAACATGCCAGTACCTTCAAATCCTATATATCCCATGGAAACTACATTCCGTCCATTCACTGGCAAATAAACATAATGCACACATTTATGTTAATCACTTAATTTGCTCTTAGTTATGATTCTGTCACCATTTAAATATGTCCTTAGTTTTGAAATTTATATATAAATAGAGTCTAGAGTATTCACTCATTTTGTCTTTCTTTTGTCAACATTATGCTTACAAGCAACATGTTACTGCTAGAGTGGTTCATTTCCATTGCTTTATAGTATTTTCTTGTTCTCTCCAATTTATATTTCTTTTCTACTCTGAATGGGCAGCTTGGTTGTTTCCAGTTTGACATTATCACAAATGACACTGCTGAAAGGAAAACACTTTTTGCATGTCTCCTGAGCACCTGTACAACACCACAGGTTTGTTTGGAAGTGTGTATTTTCATGATCAGAAAAAGCTCTCAGAACAAAATTGTCTTTAAGATGTTAAGTTTACGTCTATGGCATCTTATGTTTCCTAAATGTCAATCTACTACTCCTCATCCTGTCAACTTTATGCACCTTTGTTTTAAAAAAAGTTTTTATTAGTATTTCATTCAGCTTAAAGAGGTATCCAAATTATCTAGCCTGACATTGTTGAAATCAAAATTATATTGAGTATTATTTTAGTTTTAGTTGTTTACATAGTCGTATTAGTCTGTTTTCACACTGCTGATAAACAAGTACCCAAGACTGGATAATTTATAAAGAAAAAGAGGTTTAATGGACTCACAGTTCCACGTGGCTGGGGAGGCCTCACAATCATGGTGGAAGGCTAAAGACACATCTTACATGGCAGCAGAGAAGAGAGAGCTTGTGTAGGGAAATGCCCCCTTATAAAACCATCAGAACTTGTGAGACTTATTCACTATCAGGAGAACAGCAAGAGAAAGACCCACCCCATGATTCAGTTACCTCATACTTGGTCCCTCCCATGACATATGGGAATTGTGGGAGCTACAGTTCAACATGAGACTTGGGTGGGGACACAGCCAAACCATATCAATAATTGTGACCATGGTGCACATTTGACTTTTAGCTCAATTTTTAATCTAAATATTTTTTATTAGTTTACTATGGCTGTGAAATTAATAAAGACTGAAGCTTTAAAACAGTACACATGTATTATCTCCAGTTGTCATGGAGTAGGAATCTAAACCCATCTTAGCTCGGTCTTCTGTTCAAGGCTTTGATAAATGTATTGGCCTGATTGAGTTTTCATCTGGAGACCTAACTAGGGAAGAACTCACTTCCAAGCCCTTCCAGGTTGTTGGTAAAATTCATTTTCTCACTGCTATAGAATTATGACAGTTTGTTTTTTCAAAGCCAGTAATTAAGAGAGGGAATCTTCTGTTTGGAGTCTCTAACTTCAGGAAAAAGACCTTCTGTCAAATGATTCGCCCAATATGACATCCCCCAAGATAACTGTATTAGTCTGTTTACCTGCTGCTAATAAAGACATACTCCAGACTGGGTAATTTAAAAGGAAAGAGGTTTAATTGACTCACAGTTCCACATGGCTAGGGAGGAGGCCTCATAATCATGGCGGAAGGTAAATGAGGAGTAAAGTCATGTTTTACATGGCAGCAGGCAAGAGAGCATGTGCAGGGGAACTCCCCTTTACAAAACCATCAGATTTCTTGAGACTTATTCGCTATCATGAGATCCGCATGGGGAAAATCCACCCCCAGTGGATCTATCCTGCAACACGTGGGGATTATTACAATTCAAGGTAATATTTGGGTGGGGACACACAGCCAAACCATATCAATAACTCTCTTTTTATTAACTCAAAGTCAAATAATTAGGAGTTGTACATACATATGCAAACTGCCTTTTTTACTGACATTTAATATTGATTGGAAGTTAAAGCTTTTAACTACACTCAATGGAATAAGATTACACAAAAATGTATATACCAGGGAGTAGCAATAACAAGGACATCTTAAAATTATGTCAACATACATTGTAACATATTTTATCATTATTTTTAACTCTCAAAGATTTTTTATGACTGTGTTATCTTACAACCAACCAGGTATATTATAAATCACCTAAATACTAGATTACCAGTACATATTTAGGTTGTATATGTCAGTTTTTAAAGTTTGAAAAATTCCAATCATATCTGATAAATATTTGGGCCTTGATATTCTCAGCTAGGAATAGGTGCTTTTAAAAACTGGAAGAAAATGAGGGATGGGACTTTACTTAAAAACCATCTGATTCTATTTTTTATATCCTACTAACAAAAGAAGATACTAGATTTATGTCATTAAAAAAGAAACGCTTGCACCAATAGCCTTGCCAACTGACAAATGAAAAATAATAAATCAAAAGTAATTATTATTTTGTATAATAACAAATAACAGTAAAAAGTGCTCCCAGATTTAGGCCAGGTGCAGTGGCTCATGCCTGTAAGCCCAGCAATTTGGGAGGCCGAGGTAGGTTGATAACCTCAGGTCAGGAGTTCAGGACCAGACTGGTCAACATGGCAAAACCCTACCTCTACTAAAAAATACAAAAATTGGTTGGGTGTAGTGGTGGGCACCTGTAATCCCAGCTACTCGGGAGGCTGAGTCAGGATAATTTCTTGAACCCGGGAGGTGGAGGTTGTAGTAAGCCGAGATCACACCATTGCACTCCAGACTAGGCAACAAGAGCGAAACTCCATTAAAAAAAAAAAAAAAAAAAAAAAAAAAAAAAAATTCCCAAATTTATACAATGGGGTTCTCTCAAGAAATTTTAAATGGCACATACTTATTGTCTGCAAAGCAGCCATATCTATCCATTATATCCTCCAAGGTTTTCTACTCACAGATTTTATTTAATACCAGTATCCTGTTTATTTCAACAACTCTCCCACCCTGATTTAAACCAGAAAGTTACCTTCAAAAATAGATTACCTCAATTAATTTATTAACTCTTAGCACATTCTAACTTTTTTTTCCTACATTCTAATTAATATTACTCTACCTGCTCTTTTACCCAAGCCAAAGATGAGGACATTAACCAACACTTGGCTTCGTCTACATATGTAACCAATAACCAGGTTGGAAAGCTTTTTATTATTATTATTTTACATTCTTATGGTTAGGGAATGTGGGCTCAATGGCTTTTTTTAAATAAGAATTTATTTAGCTGGCTTGAAATAAAAATTTCACCTAACTATCTAACTTACTATCAATCAAGAAATGCTTCAGAGCCTGAATGAACAGTGCCTGTCTGCTGATAGATGACAGATGTAGGCTAAATGTGTTTACTCACTGTAATCATCATATAATATTTGTTTTTAGTAATTTCGTTACAGCTTAGAGATATACCTGTCAAAAACTTCTCAATTAGTAGAGAACTTTTATGGCTATGCCGAATCGCTACTGTGTATGATTTAATATTAAAACAATCCAAGTTACTCTTAACTTTTTGAAAATTTTACAGAAAAGATCTACACATAAAAATATCAGCCGGGCGCGGTGGCTCAAGCCTGTAATCCCAGCACTTTGGGAGGCCGAGACGGGCGGATCACGAGGTCAGGAGATCGAGACCATCCTGGCTAACACGGTGAAACCCCGTCTCTACTAAAAATACAAAAAACTAGCCGGGCGAGGTGGCGGGCGCCTGTAGTCCCAGCTACTCGGGAGGCTGAGGCAGGAGAATGGCGTGAACCCGGGAGGCGGAGCTTGCAGTGAGCTGAGATCCCGCCACAGCAGTCCAGCCTGGGAGACAGAGTGAGACTCCCTCTCAAAAAAAAAAAAAAAAAAAAAAAATCTAAAGTATCTATACACATATAGACTTGAATGCTTGCTATGTTTTTTTCTAAACATGTTAGCATATTCATATTTGATGCTTTAATGATTTAAAATCATACTGTAACCAAGTGAAATTAGTTTGGCTCTAAATAACAGACTTTTCAAAATAGTAGTAGTTTAAACATGTTAAAGAGTAATCCAGGGCTGGTAGAGCAAATTCAAGACAATTAGGAATGACTCCTTATTATCCTTGCTCATGACTCTCATCTTCAAGGTCACCTTAATGTCCCAGCTTGCTGCTAGAGTTCCACACGTTATATTCAAACTGTAATTCTAAAGAAGGCAAACAGCACAGGACAAGTAGGGTAGATCCCATCTCAGTTATCTCCTTGTAAGCAGCCTGTTCTGAAGTTCTCAACATTTTCGCTTACGTATCATTGGAAGGCACAATTTACAAAACAAACTTCATTCTGGGCAGTGCAACAGGTGAAAATTAGGTTCTTATAAAGAAGGGACAAGTGGATATTGGAAATGCAACTAGTGCTTTCTCATACACTCACATAACACAGGCACATAAGTGTGCACACAGATATGTGTATAGATTTGCATACACAAAGATTATATATGATAGTTTATTCTGTTTTTCCGCTAAACATTTGTCTAAATTCCACTTCTTTATGAGTCATAAACATTTTAATGGCTTGATGTAAAATTCTTTGAGTTGATGTAGCATTGTTCACCCTAAAATTGGTAATAGGCTGTTTCCACATTTTTATTGTTCTTGCTTACTACACTGCTGCAATAATGACTGCTGCTCTGCTGCTGCTGCTGCTGAAGGAGAATCTGTCCTGGGCCAGGCATTTTGTTAAAGAGTTTATATTTACAATAGGTGGAAAAAACTACATCTTGATCCTATTTTCAGGCATAGTGCAGGATTTGAAGGAAACACAAACTCAAATCACAGAAACACAATTAATGCAGAGCTTTCTTACATTTTTCTTTAAGAGTAGAAGAGCAGAGTGCACTTCCCAAAATTCAATAAAATGTACTAAATACTCTTAACCCTCCATTTTCCTAAGACAGAAGAGACAGTAAGAGAGAGCAGAGAGGACAGAGAGAGAGAGAGCGAGCAGAGAGGGGAGAGAGAGAGAGAGATTGCTTTCAGTGATATAAAATCTTCCATATGGTGTTAGTTTGTCAAAATATTTCTGTAGGAGTACTGCCGGAACTTTCCACCCACACACATACTTAGTATTTATACCCTAGTAAATTCACTTTTCTTCCTTCTGTATGTGGGTATGCCTTTCTTCTCCCGTTTTTCATGTTCACAGAGACTCAGCTATTCAATCTGATTTTCTGAAAGTGATAACTAGGCTACGTCAATGCCCCAATAATATGAAAAGAAATTATTTTTGAAGAATTTTCCATATTTCTAGATGTCTGAATTCTGTCATACAGCATCTCTATACTGATGATCATTCTTTCTGCATTGCTTTACTACTGTGTTTCTTTAATTGCTATAGCAACAGCACAACAGAGCCGATATAACCACAGGGACTATAGTTACAATAAATGCTAATACCCTAGGGAAACTGAAATACAGTGGATAGTATGACATCTCTATGGCTCAGAGATTCACCTTTCAGAATTTCAAGGGAAAACTGAATAAAGTAATAAATCATTTATTAGATTTGAAACACCAGTTAATACCATTCAAATTTGTATTATAACCTTTTTTATGTCAGGCTGTCATAAATCAAGGTGAATTCTGGGAAAAAGGCTGCTATATTCTCGGAAATTGGAAGAAACAGGGGTCATCTACTGTGCTGAGGTAGCAGCAAGATGATTTCATTGCATTTCACATTTGTGGCAATGTTCAATGTATGAACCTTTCCTAATTCTTGTGACCATTGAAGCTGAATTATCCTGCAATGAGATGCAGTAGAAAGAGAACTAGGGCATTAAATTCAGGTTGGAATCTTAAACCTAGTAATGCCTTCTGACCTTCACTGAGATTCAGATTCCTCATTAATCAATGGTGTAGAACTCAAGATCTTTTTACTCTGATGCTTTCCAAAAGGTACAGATATGTTGAGGCAAACATCTTCAGGTTTGACATTGATAGGGAGCAACAGGGCAATATCACAGCAACAATATAGTCTGTAACTGAAAGGTAACAACTCTGCTTATTTATCTGAAGCTACATGCCCATGTACATTTAATATAGAATATTGGTCTTTGCTATACTTTCTTGAGTCCTTTCCCCTCTTCCTCATATTACACTTTAATTTATCAAGTAGAGGAATTTGACTGTCCTTATTTTATTGTACCTTCAAAAGCAATGCCCTGGGGAATGTACTTTTCACAAACAAAGTGGATAATCAAATTATTTATCTAAATGAATATATTAGTCCATTCTCACACTGCTAATAAAGACATACCCAAGACTGGGTAATTTGTAAAGAAAAGAAGTTTAATTGACTCACAGTTTAGCGGGGCTGGGAAGGCCTCAGGGAACTTACAATCATTGTGGAAGAAGAAGCAAACACATCCTTCTTCACATGGTGGGAGCAAGAAGTGCTGAGCAAAAGGTGAAAAAGCCCCTTACAAAATCACCAGATCTCATGAGAACTCACTCACTATCACAAGAACAGCATGAGGGTAACCGCCCCTATGATTCAGTTACCCCCCCCCCCAACTTTGTCCCTCCCATGGCACATAGGGATTGTAGGAACTGCAAATTGAGATGAGATTTGGGTGGGGACAAAGGCAAACCATATCAACAAATAACCATCTACTCCGCAGATTAATTGTGCTTATCTTCTGGAGGTACTACTGTTTTAATTAATTAAAGTTTTATATATAAATTATCTTCCTCTTTTCTACACACATCACTCCCCTTTCCCAAATATTTCCCACTTATTTCTGCACATGCATAGGAAATTCTCATGATCAACAAAAATTCATTTTAGGGAACCATTGCCACCTGTGCCAGCTGACTCAACTCCAAACTACTGCTGTTCCAGCACTGTAGGGAATGTTCACAGCCTCTTAGCACTGGCCTTTTCTAGGCTGCTTTTTCTCCCCAAGTCATTTTCTGCAAGAAAGAATACATTTACCTTTACGGTTCCTAGTAGTATTTACTGGTAGGATCCATGGGTTCCCAATATCACGTAGAGTATCTATAGGGCTATTTCTGAGTAGGCAAGATAGGTGACAACTCAAGCCATACCAATTAAAGAGTACTGAGCTTTCTTTACATACAGAAATCACCCTCTTTTATGAGGTAGAATTTATACACTTAAAACTTAGCATTGTGAATTAAAGTATTCGGGTGACTTCAGTCATGTTTTCACTTAGCAAAGGAAAATGAATGACTATAGTTAAGTGTGTCATTTTGGTTGCCTCCCAAGTTGTTCTGATGTCTTTACTATGTGAAAGAAAAGAGTTTTTAGGACCCCAAACTCATAATGCTGAAGGGAAAATTAAGGTTGGAAACTGAGTCATGCATTACTGTCTTCCTTTTGTTCCCCAAAAGAGAGCTGTTATATCACAACCCTGGATCCTGACTTCATACATAAATCAGGTTCCCACAATAGGCCACATATTTACCCAGCTGGCCTCCCTCAAACATTTCTCATGAGGAAATTCCCTGTAAGCTTCTAAATCTTTCAGAATACATATGTAACCTGAAGGATACATATGAATACATGTAAGGGAGATATAGCCCTCTATAAACTAGTGCTAAACCCAAGTTGTTTTATCTTGCCCTAACTATGTCAATTACCAGTTTATCTTCACAGGTTCAGGACAAGAGCAGATCAGAAATCATTCCTCCACCTACCCAGAGAAGAATGCATAATTGACTTTTTCTCTATTGTATTTGTTCATGTTTCCTATATTTTATGTAAAATGTAGACATACTGAACACCAGAGGAATGCATAATTGTCTTTTTCTTTTACTCCATTTCGTGTGTAAAATATAGGTTTACTGAACACTAATCAGAGTCTCACAAGAATGTGACCATATTCCTTACTACCTACCTGCCCTCTCTTTTATCCCTCCTGCTTGCTCTTTCTCCTTTAAATACGGAAGTTTTCAAAACCCTCTTGGGAAAAGTGCACAATACAGAACCTCCTATGCCTTGTGTTTTTCCCTGAAGCATCCTCAAACTTTAGCTAAACAACCTCCATCAATTGAGACACTCATCGAAATCACTTTTTGGTTAACAACCACAATAATCTGCTAGCACCTTTAAAATGCAATTTGATTGTAAAGAGAGACAAATAAAATAAACGAGTAAATGACACAATGAATGTAAAGTGTCATTGTTTATAATGTGAGAATTAAAAATCCTTTATATGAAAGTTCTACATAATCAGAAAAACACAATATAAATAATATTTACCACTAGCAACCTAGCATAATAGGAAGAACATGGCTTTGGGAAATAGATCTCTCTCTCTCTCTCTCTCTCTCTTAAAACTACCTTTTGTTTACTTTCTTTATGACTGTGAAAGTATCACTTACATTTCGTGAATTCAGTTTTATCATATAAAATGGGAATAAAGTAACTATATGCAGTTGTGCAAGTATTAAATAGAATTTGGGATAAGTACATAGTATAGCAAGTCCATTTTAGCTTTCTAATGTAAGCTAACAAAATTAATATATATTGAATAAGTTTATTTTATTTTATTTTATTTTATTTTACTTTATTTTATTTTATTTGTGTCAAGGTCTCATTCTGTTGCACAGGCTGAAGTGCAGTGGGGTGATCAAAGCTCACTGAAGCCTCGAACTCCTGGACCCAAGCTATCCTGTGGCTTCAGGCTCCTGAGTACCCGGGATGACGGGTGCAGAATACTATGTCTTGCTAATAAATTTTGAAAATGACATAAAACATCTTTTTATGCAGCCTTCACCTCAATTTTAGAAAGCAATGAATATCTGGAATATTTGCATATCTACAAGTTAGAGAAGGCACAAGTTAGAGAAGGCATGATCATGACAAATTTTGTTTCCTCATCTATAAAATAAAGAAATTATTATTTACTTTGTGTTTACCTATCGTCAATAAATGATAACTATTATTTTTTAAATTGTTTGGTTTGTATAAGTAATTGGTCTCTTATGTGGAGTTAATTTATGCAAATAATGTTTATGTAAATTTATATCATGGTAAAAATACGTGTGTGTGTGTATAGATATACACACGCACATGTTGAGAACAAAAATTACAGGATACTATATTAAGAACTCAGAAACCAATTAGGACTATGCAAATTTAAATATCAAAGTATAATAAGTCAACATTTTTGTAGTTGGCCATCTATTCTAATTGTTTAAATACCTGTTTTACACAGATCCTAACTCTCTAAGTTTGGTAGTTTCCTGCAATGCACCTTTTATATGTTGCAGTTGCTAAATACATCTTCCTGAAAATATTAATGAAAGGATAAATAAATTGATGCATGGGTGAATTTTAATAATTTATTACATTCAATGTACTTAGCCATATTACTAGTGACTATTATAATCAAATACCAAAATGTAATTGTTCTAGATTATATATATAATATTTTGAGGCCTGAATTTTATAGGCTCAATAATAATATTAGTATGTATTTTAATGAAAAATGAAGTTAAAATGTTAGCATTTATAGTCTCTCTAGAAAAAAGTTAGACAGAAAACCTAAAATATTTGAAATAAAACTATTAAAGGCATTTCAACGTCTCAGCTATATTATAAAATATCCTTTACAACACTATAGCCATTTAACACATCCTACAAAAGCTCATCAATATCAACAGACATTAATATTTGTCCCCAGACATTAGTTGAGATGAAGGGGCACTAATTGAATTAATAGAGTTCTACTGAATGATGGCAAGGTAGCTACGGAGAAGCCCAATAGCTTTCCTTTAACTCAGCATATAAATTGCTACCATATTGGTTTCTGCAGAGAATAGGCTCTACTCTCAGTTGGCTGTAAAATCTAAATTTGCTTTTATATTCCATCCTGGTTCCCAAATAAGTACTGATACTCTTAAGCATATGTTATGTAAGAGCCATGACAGAAAGATGGATGTAGTAATGGAAAATCATTTTTCAGTTTATGTGTAATAGACTCTTCTTTGTCTGAACAAAATTTGCTTCAAATAACATATAATAAGACGATATGTAAATATTATCTAAAGAGCTACAACTGCATCACTATTTGCCGAGTTACAGTTCCACTCGAATATTTAACAAAAACTTGTTTATGTTGCTTATATTTAACTATTTGGAGAAAGCAATAGACAGATCGTGCTTGAAATGGCTTTACTTAACTAGATTAAAAATATAGATAGTATGTTTTATATTTATGAATTTTTAAATTATTAATTCCAGAAAAGTAGAAAAGCTATTCTGACTTTCCATTTACATTGATTTTTTAAAGAGGTTATGTATTAATATAATAAATATGTCAAGGATCAGTTTGTGAACTTGTAGGAAATGAAAACTATGCTTCTGGCCGGGCGCGGTGGCTTAAGCCTGTAATCCCAGCACTTTGGGAGGCCGAGACGGGCGGATCACGAGGTCAGGAGATCCAGACCATCCTGGCTAACACGGTGAAGCCCCGTCTCTACTAAAAATACAAAAACTAGCCCGGCGAGGTGGCAGGCGCCTGTAGTCCCAGCTACTCGGGAGACTGAGGCAGGAGAATGGCGTAAACCCGGGAGGCGGAGCTTGCAGTGAGCTGAGATCCGGCCACTGCACTCCAGTCCGGGCGACAGAGCGAGACTCCGCCTCAAAAAGAAAAAAAAAAGAAAACTATGCTTCTTTTCTTTACGTGAGGTCTTACCTCCTATTTTTTAATAAACTTTGAAATCTTCACCTTATCCAAATAACTTGTCAAAAGTCATCAATCACAATTTATATGATTTTTTTGTTTTCATTACTTAGAGGTCTCAAATAGAAGATAGACTTAAGGGAGTTGTCTAGATTTTATTCCACACTTACTCTTACTTTCTAAATTACTATATCTGTAGTGATGGATATATGTTGCCTGATGATAAAGGGTAAATCAAGCTATGAAATAGAAAATATAATTTAAGTTGCAATGGAATCACCTCATTGAACATATATGCAAAATTAAGAATATTTATGTTCCTAAAATTCGATTAAATTTTGATTAACTACAGATAATGTGCCCTTTTATATATTCTTCTTCCTTTGGAACAAATATTTAGAAACATAATGAAAAATCACTACTTCCTTTTCTTAAAAAAAAGTTTAATCACCTACTCACATTACTAAAAAGTGGCAAGAATAGCATGAAGAATTTCTGTATACCCTTTACTCAGATCCCCAAATACTCACAAATACCACCTTTGCTTTTCTCATCTTCTCCTTGTCTTCCTTCTTTCTATTTCTCTCTCTCTCTTTCTGTATATGTGTATTTATATTGTTATATATAAAATTATATATTACATGTTTAAATTATATACATACCTGATCATATATTGTATGTTTATATTATGATAGATAGGTGGACAATTAGATCTCCACCTTGATCTGGAATTACCTTTATGAGAGGATTTTGATTTTGAATTCAGTTTCCTTAACAAATGTGATATTGTTTATATTTACTAAATATCTTCTTGCCTATACATTTTCGTCTATTAGTAGTTTGGTAATTTGCATTTTTCAATGAATTTGTCCATTTCATCTATAGTATTGAGTATACATATTGGTATGACAGGGAATTTTGTATTTTCTTATTCTTCTCATTGGCAATTATTGGTTTCTGTCATTTTTTCTTAATTATCTTTCAGGGATCAATTTTATCAACTTTTTTTTTTTTTTTTTGACAGTCTCACTCTGTTGCCCAGGCTGGAGTGCAGTGGCAAGATCTCGGCTCACTGCAAGCTCTGCCTCCTGGGTTCACACCATTCTCCTGCCTCAGCCTCCCAGTAGCTGGGACTACAGACGCCGGCCACCACGCCTGGATAATTTTTTGTATTTTTAGTAGAGACGGGGTTTCACCTTATTAGCCAGGATGGTCTTGATCTCCTGACCTCATGCTCTGCCCACCTTGGCCTCCCAAAGTGCTGGGATTACAGGCGTGAGCCACCGTGTCTGGCCCTCAATCTTTTCTAAAAAGCAGCTTTTGACTTTATGTATTTTTTCTATTTTTTGGTCTGATTTCTATTTTATACATTTCTGCCCATTCTCATAGTTTCATTTCTTCTATTTACTCTGGTTTATATTTCTTTTCTAGCTTCTTAGGTATCAAGCTTAGATAACTGATTTTAAATCATGTTTTCTTTTTAATAATATATTTAGTCTGAATTACCATAACAATTCAAACACGCTACATTTTATACCATAAATTGTTATACTTTAATTTCAAGTTAATTAATTTCATTTAATTTAATTTCAATTTAATAGTCTTGCTAAAGTTCTATGAGAATCTAGATAGAATGTGTATTATCTGTTTATTGAAGTTATATTTTATAATTGTAAATTAGGTCAGGTTTGTTGATAGTGCTGTGTAAATCTTTTATAGCTTCAGCTCTCTCTTTTTGTTCCGCTTATTCTATCAATTAATAATGAAAGATAGGAGTTTGTATCTCCAACTGTAACTGTGGATTTAAAAAAATTCCCTTTTTTCTGTCATATGTCATTTCATGTATTTTGAAGATCTTTTGCTAAGTTAGCGTACATTCAGTGTTTTCGTGGTTTCTTGATGAATTGATCCTTTTACTCTATAAAATGCCCATATTTATCTCTGATATACTTTTTGCCTTTTTCTAATTTATAGCCACATCAGCTTTTTATGTTCAGTGTTTTAATGACATATCTTTTTCAGCCTTTTACTTTTAGTTGTTCATATCTTTATTTTCAACATGCATTTTTCTGAATGCTTCATGGATGGCCTGATTATTTTAGGCAGGATAAAAATCTTTGCCTTTAACTTTTATATCCCATTTGTGTTTGAAGTTTTTGATGTAGTTTAGGATTAAGTCTACTACTTTGGCAATGATTTTCTATTTTCCCACTGGGTTCATTATTTCTCTTTTCCTTCTATACTGGTGAACTGCTGTTGTTACATCTTGCACAGAATATGAGATAAATTTTTCTTAGATTTTTGCCTAGCTGTAAATACTTTTTAATGCATTTTGAAGGATACTTTTATTGGATATAAATTCTAGAGTATATTCTTTTATTCTTTATAAATTTTAAATATATTATTTCATTTTCTTTTGACCTTAATTATGATGAAAATTCAGTTGTAAATTATACAGTTATTCTCCACGCATGCAATACCTTTTTCTCTGCCTATTTTAATAAATTTTTATCTTTATATTTGGATTTCAGCCATTTGTTCTTTTGTGCCCAGGTGGTTGTCTGCTGCATTGGTCTTTTTATATTATCAATGTCATCAACTCTGGAATCTTTTCAGGTATTTTTACTTCTACTATTTATTCTGCACCATTCTCCCTTTCTTTCTGAGAGGGATTAAAATTATGATAATATTAATCATTCAAATATTTTTCCCTCAGATCTAATACTTTCTGTTCTGTTCTTTCAGGCTTTTTAAGTCTGATTTTAGTTTTTTTCTATTAATTTATCTTCGGTTACTTTTATATTTTTCTTCTGCTCTGCCCAATCTTCTGTTATGAAGGTATTTTTGTATTTTAGATCGTTTACATTTAAAAATTGTTTTTCACATCTCTGCTAAAATTACCCATCAAATCATGCGTGATGTTCATCTTTTCCTGTAGACACGTTAGAATTTTTATTATAGTAATTTTATGCTTCCTTTGGTAATTGTAATATCTGCGGTGTCTCTGGATCTGCTTCTATTAATCACTTCCTTTTTAATGTTGGTCACTTTTTCTTGCTTCTTCAAGTTTTTATGTGAATTCTTACATGTCTGGGAATTTCCTATTTAGTAAGACCTGAGATCTGTGCCCTACGGTGGTTTTGGAGATCTATCTCTATTTTACAGATGAATCTTTTGATCTCCAAATTTCTGGAGGCCTCCCCACCCTGCTTTAGAGCTCTGGGGCCAGATTTGTTGGTGACCTAGCAGAACTTTTTTATCTCAAATCTCACCCCTAGCATTTTTATTTTTCTTTTGGCTACAGCTACCCATAGTCTACAAAGGTGGAGATATCCTCTAGGAAGCTCTAGGAAGGATTTTTCAGCTGCCCAATGTCACCCTAGGTATTTTGTCGTTAAAATCAGGAGTATTTGTAGGGAGATGAAGGGGACTGAGCTCTCCCACCCCTCCATCAATCCTGATAGATGAAATCCCTGAGGTACTGTATTTTTCTTCCAGTTCCTCTGCATTTTTCCCATTCTTTCCAAGCTGAAAAGCAAGTTTGCCCGAAATGTTTCTTTCAATTTTCCTTTCCTTCCTCATTTTTTTCTCATCTGAAAATAACATGTATCTGAGAGAAATTATCTCTATCCTCTCTCTATTCCCATAATATTTTTAAGATAATATTCCTGTTACTCATGAAGGTAACAAGAATGAGATAGGTGTTAATATTTTCTCACTGTTACTGTTGGGGCTCTCGTGGATTCTATTTTGTTATATCCAACCACAAATGCATTCTTAAAAGTTTGGTAAAACGTAGGCAGGATTCCTTTTATCCCAAGTTATGTCAGATAGATAGGATGTCCTAGTTTCTATTTTGTTGGTGGGGGAAGTAGAGAACAGCTATGTATTTCCTTTTTTTCTTTTTTTGAGACGGAGGCTTGCTCTGTCACCTAGGCTGGAGTGTAATGGCGTGATCTCCACTCACTGAAACCTCCACCTCCCAGATTCATGCCATTGTCCTGCCTCAGCCTCCCCAGTAACTGGGACTATAGGTGTGCACTACCATGCTCAGCTAATTTTTGTATTTTTAGTAGAGACGGGTTTTCACCATATTGGCCAGGATGGTCTCGAACTCCTGACCTCGTGATCTGCACCCCCATCCCCCGCCCCCTGGGCTTCCCAAAGTGCTGGGATTACAGGCGTGAGCCACCACCCCTGGCCATTTCCTCCCTTTTATCGAGGATTGTCACCTCTGGAAGTTAGATTCTTTAAGTTTATTTGTATTCCAAAGGTTATAATGTTACTATTTTTAAAAATATGATTTGTAGCTTATCCAGCTTATTTTGTTTCCTTAGGATGACAGTGATGGTTTCTTGTTACTTTCTATACTTATTCCAGAAATACTATTTATAAACACATTAAAATGCAACAAAAATATTGCATACATATCCACAGATGGTTCATTTATGTTGTTCTTTAGTCATTTATAAAGTTTCAAGTTTCTTCCATCATATGTAATTTTCCTTCAACCTAAAGACACTATCCTTTACATTTTCATATAAGTGCAGGTTTGCTTATGAAGAAACTGTTTCTCTTAAAATTTCTTACCTTGTTTTTATCTTTTATGAAAGTATAATCCTACCTAGGTTGCTAGGTTTTCCTTTCTTCATGGAGCACTGTAAAGATGTTTTTCATTATCTTCCATCTCACTTTATTTACAATGAGAAGTCAGTGAGGAGTCAGCAGTTACTTTTGTTTTGTTTACCTTACCTTATTTTAATCCTGTCTTATTTCTATGCCTACATGTAAGATTACTTTTCCTCTGTTTATCTGCAATTTGATGATGATGTGTCTTGGTATGGTTTCATTGTGTTGAGCTTGGATTTATAGATTTTTTTATAACATTCAACAAATTATTTGCTTTTATTTCTTTAAATATATTTCTGACTAACAGCATTCTTCTGATACTGCAATTACGTATATGTTTGACTTCTTAACATCGTTCCACAGGTCGTTGGATTTTTGTTCCTTTTCCCTTCATCCCTTTTTATCAGTATTACAGCATGGTTTGTACCTATTACCCTGCCTCCACTTACATAGATTACCAGAACTCTTCTTTAATAACTCTCTTTTCGCTAGGACACTGCTCCACAAATTCAAGCCACCTGAGACTCTCTGCTCTCCAATCTTTGTCTTTTCAGTTTAACAAGACTATTCATACGTTGCCTTGTTTCCCCTTCTTGTGCTGTGATTTGGAAAATGTCTCCGGGGATAATTATAGAATTCATTTTTAACTCACTAGCTCAAGGATCACGGTTCTGTATTTATTCATTTCCAATGTCTAAAACTTGTTGTTTTATATATTTTTGTAATTTTATTTGTTACTGCTTATTTTGGAAAGGCTAGTTTAATACCAGTTAGTAATGAACAGAAGATTATATCTTTATTTGTTGATAATGATCATTTTTATTAACTAGATCACATTTCATATGGCATCAAATAGGTGTTGTGCCGGACACCTCTTAACCTCAGTAGGAAGGATCCAGGTTCAAGAAGCGGAAGAAGAGACCCAGAGCCAGCAAGTGAGATATGGGGTTTGATTAGGGGATTATATACAGGGAAGAGTCCAGTGGTCGCAGGCTGGACAACATATCTGCCTTACGTACAGTCCAGTAGTGGCAGGCTGGTCAGGAAAACCACAAGTTCTTGCAATTTATATAGCATTTAACAAGCTCCCCCCCACCGCTTAACGATCTCCACCTGGCAGCCTCCGTAACCCAAAATTCAGGGCATTAATCCCCTGTACAGCCCGTGTTCCATTGGACAGGTTGGGGGCTCAGATGTTTCTCATAGACAAGGAATGAATCTCTGGACTGGCCACTCCTGGATTCCCTGGCTCAGGACACACATTCAGGTGCCTCTGCAATCTGGGGTCATTCTAAGGATATGTTTAAGTTATTGCTATCAGGGGCTTTTACCTTACAAAAGGCATTAAATAATTAAAAGTCATAAAATATGCTTTAATTAGAAAACTAGGCATGATATTTCCAGGATGATTTCATATTTATATTAAATTGAAAACATGTATGATTTTCTACAGCTATTTTCACCCATGGTTTTTAAAATTTCATGCAACAGCCTGAGTAAGGTAGCTCCTTCCTGTACTTGCAGCACTTTGGGTGGCTGAGGCAGGAAGATTGCTTGAGCCCAGCAGTTTGAACCCTGTCTCAAAAAAAAAAAAAAAAAAAAATTTACCCTAGGGTGGTGGCACTTATCTGTAGTCCCAGCTACTCAGAAGGCTGAGGTGGAAGGATCCTTTGAGCTGTGGAGGTCGAAACTGCAGTGAGCCATGATCACACCACTGTACCCAGCCTCCAGGTTGGGTGACAGAGAAAAACTTTGCCTCGAAAAAAAAAAGAGAAGAAAACTTGATGCAACATACGAGAACTTTTAATCACATATATTCTATTATTATTTTTGAGGATTGATTTCAATAGCTTATACACAAGGTCAAATAGAAAAATTAAAATTGTCAAAGTGTTTATTTAAAATTAAAATTGGATAAACATACATTCGTTAAGATTTTAAAAGAAGGAAAACTGAATATAATATCTTGTTGAACATACTGTTAAGTGAAACCACTGATGGCTGCTTCCCAGAAATTATCTTTAAAAATCCACATTTATAACGAATAAAATATTTTAATATTTAGGGAACTCAGAGCTATTGTGGTAAGCATTCAACTTTGTTATTTTTGAGCATAAGATTTTTGCATTTTCAGTTAAGATGTGAAGATTGGCTGGGCACAGTGGCTCACGCCTGTAATCTCAGCACTTTGGGAGGCTGAGGCGGGAGGCTGAGGCGGGCGGAACACCTGAGGTCAGGAGTTCGAAACCAGCCTGCCCAACATGTCAAACCTTGTCTCTACTAAAAATACAAGAATTAGCTGGGCATGGTGGCGGGCGCCTGTAATCCTAGCTACTCAGGGAGGCTGAAGGGTAATCGTTTGAACCCGGGAGGGGGAAGTTGCAGTGAGCCAAGATCACGCGACTGCACTCCAGCCTGGGCAACAATGCAAGACTCATCTCAAAAAATAAAATAAAATAAAATAAAATAAAATAATAAAAAAATAAAAAAGTGAAGGTTGATCTATGTCAAGATAGTTTGTAAAGTTGAAAAAAATTAATCAAGAATTTGTTGTCTTCAAGGTCATGCTGCAAGCTAACAAATATTGGTTTTTTATTGTTTCCATTTAGGCTACTGAATTGACCTACTTACAAATCTTCAAATATGCCTCTAATTTTTTAGATATCTTTATGTAACAAAATGTCCTTCAGGGTCTAGGGTATGTTTTCCTAAACTCCCAGGCCTAGAATCTCAGCCATATATCTATTTTGGTTCACCCATGGAGTACCCTGGACATACTTAAAAAATGGCACTTAGTTTGCAGAGTTATAATAATCTTTTGACTGCTTTGTTTTTCCAACTTGATTTTAAATCCCATGAAACTATCAATGATGTATTAATCACCCCTATTGCCCATTATGGCCTTTACTACAGAATAAATATTAATACTTGTTAAGCAAACAAGTGAAATTATTTCTCTATTCTACATTGCATACAAATATTATTTTAGTCGGAATATGAATATGAATTAAATCATTGGATGCTAACATTCTATTTTGTGTCTTCTGTTACAGGCTCTTAAATCTGATCTACAATGGAAAAAATTCTTTTTTATCTGTTTTTCATTGGCATAGCAGTGAAAGCTCAGATCTGTCCAAAGCGTTGTGTCTGTCAGATTTTGTCTCCTAATCTTGCAACCCTTTGTGCCAAGAAAGGGCTTTTATTTGTTCCACCAAACATTGACAGAAGAACTGTGGAACTGCGGTTGGCAGACAATTTTGTTACAAATATTAAAAGGAAAGATTTTGCCAATATGACCAGCTTGGTGGACCTGACTCTATCCAGGAATACAATAAGTTTTATTACACCTCATGCTTTTGCTGACCT
The DNA here is from genome assembly GCF_002776525.5 of Piliocolobus tephrosceles. Taxonomy (NCBI): domain Eukaryota; kingdom Metazoa; phylum Chordata; class Mammalia; order Primates; family Cercopithecidae; genus Piliocolobus; species Piliocolobus tephrosceles. Next base: position 65,406,690 of record NC_045439.1, on the reverse strand, counting down.
ACGAAATTTGAGGGCTTTGCATTTGAATAGCAACAGATTGACTAAAATTACAAATGATATGTTCAGTGGTCTTTCCAATCTTCATCATTTGATACTCAATAACAATCAGCTGACTTTAATTTCCTCTACAGCATTTGATGATGTCTTCGCCCTTGAGGAACTGGATCTGTCCTATAATAATCTAGAAACCATTCCTTGGGATGCTGTTGAGAAGATGGTTAGCTTGCATACCCTTAGTTTGGATCACAATATGATTGATAACATTCCTAAGGGGACCTTCTCCCATTTGCACAAGATGACTCGGTTAGATGTGACATCAAATAAATTGCAGAAGCTACCACCTGACCCTCTCTTTCAGCGAGCTCAGGTACTAGCAACCTCAGGAATCATAAGCCCATCTACTTTTGCATTAAGTTTTGGTGGAAACCCCTTGCATTGCAATTGTGAATTGTTGTGGTTGCGGCGTCTGTCCAGAGAAGATGACTTAGAGACCTGTGCTTCTCCTCCGCTTTTAACTGGCCGCTACTTTTGGTCAATTCCTGAAGAAGAGTTTTTGTGTGAGCCTCCTCTCATTACTCGTCATACACATGAGATGAGAGTCCTGGAGGGACAAAGGGCAACACTGAGGTGCAAAGCCAGGGGAGACCCTGAGCCTGCAATTCACTGGATTTCTCCTGAAGGAAAGCTTATTTCAAATGCAACAAGATCTCTGGTTTATGATAACGGAACACTTGACATTCTTATAACTACTGTAAAGGACACAGGTGCTTTTACCTGCATTGCTTCCAATCCTGCTGGGGAAGCAACACAAATAGTTGATCTTCATATAATTAAGCTCCCTCACTTACTAAACAGTACAAACCATATCCATGAGCCTGATCCTGGTTCTTCAGATATCTCAACTTCTACCAAGTCAGGGTCTAATACAAGCAGTAGTAATGGTGATACTAAATTGAGTCAAGATAAAATTGTGGTGGCAGAAGCTACATCATCAACGGCACTACTTAAATTTAATTTTCAAAGAAATATCCCTGGAATACGTATGTTTCAAATCCAGTACAATGGTACTTATGATGACACCCTTGTTTACAGGTAAGAAAAATTAAGCAAATTTATATACTTACCATGCATCTTAGTGTAGAACTTGTTAATGTACTACTGATTTTTTCTAATTGGCAGTGCTGTTCTGTGTTGTAATTCCGTATTTTAAAGTGCATAGTGTAAGCTTTGAAAAAGGTGGTAATACAAGTGGGGAGATATTTTGAATGGTATTATTTTTAGAGAGTTCAACTTATATTTAATATTATGCTTACTTACTTTTTTCCCCCTCATCTAAGAGATGTGACTATCAGAGAACAAGACTGATTTATAATAAAAATTCAAAAACATACCAGAACTCACACATCCACATGAGTGTTCTTTCCTTCAAGGAAGTCATGTTGGGAGGCTATACCATTATCCCAATGATGCTGCCATTGCTCAAAGCACTTTTGGAATTATCTTTAGAACCTTCATCATACTATTTTGAATATCCTCAGTGGTGGCAAATCTTCGTCTTTTGAGGGTGAATTTGAATTTTGGAAACAAGCAAAAGCCATTTGGAGTCAAGTCTTGTGAATAAGGTGGGTGATCAAGATGGGTATTGCCATTTTTGGTCAAAAATAGGATGTAACTATAAAATAATGAGACTGATTTTTTGAGTGATTAAGGGGTGTGTGTGTGTGTGTGTGTGTGTGTGTGTGTGTGTGGCTGTGTTGTCTCATGTGTACTGGTTCTAAGAGAGTTCCAAAAAGAAACATTATAAATAATTTGAGCAGTGAAAGTATCACTGGAATTAGGTATGTAATATCCAAGTAAGGATAATGATGGGGAATTTGCACCTACTAAAGAATTTCTGGTATGTTTTTCTAAAGTTCAGCCTCATTGATTTATAGTCACATCTTGTCCAATTTTCTATTAAAAAGACATATTTTTACTCTTTCATATAATTTCACTTGTGAGAGACTTACTATGCCCTGGGAAATGATGCAAAACCATGGCTTTGAAATATATATAATATATATACACACACACATATTATATATATATATATATATATATATTCTGTTTAAGATATTCAGAAATCAGATGAGATCAGTCCCTATGTACCCAGGTGAATTATTCAATATAATTGATTTTCATTCCTGTATGGAAGTGAGAGTAATTTTTTTTTTTTTAAAGCATGGACTAGTAGGCAAAATTAAACCTATCCTGGCTAGCCATGTGATCAACCCGGGGCAGGATTCTACCTGGCTGAGTTTCAATTCCTCGTTATTACAAGTGAGAAATTATCCCTTCATCACTAAATATATGGGGACGTGGACTATGATACATGTATATTAACTTTAAGTAATTTGCTCTTGTCATACCAGGCTCTTCACATAACCCATGGACTACTGTCGATGACAAATACCCCTCCCCACCCCACACTTTTCTGTAGCTATTGGATATTATATATATTTTAAACATTAGCTCTGTGAAATAAGCCAGATTTGATTTTCCAAATTCCGGGATTTTAACCCTGCAATGACAAGTAAAATTTGGTTAAATCTTGCGGAAATTTCTTGAATCCCTGACCTTTTTCATCATCTGTAAAATAGTGATAATGCCTGTCTCATAAGGTCATTGTAAAGATTAAATTTTAATGTATACAAAATGCTTAGTAATGCCAATTGTTTAATTATAACTTAGGTCATATTCAGTTGCTACTGAAGGAACAGAGGAAAATAGACATCAACAAGAAACTTTTAGAAAGTAGTAGATTCACAGATGTCTATAAACTCTTTAATTAATTAATTAATTAATTAATTAATTAATTAATTAATTTTAAGGTAAGGTCTTGCTCTGTCGCCCAGGCTTGAGTGCAGTGGCACGATCTCGGCTCACTGCAACCTCTGCCTCCCAGGTTCAAGCAATTCTCCTGTCTCAGCCTGCCGAGTAGCTGGGACTACGGGTGCCCACCACCACTCCCAGCTAATTTTTATATTTTTAGTAGAGATGGTGTTTCACCATATTGGTCAGGCTGGTCTCAAACTCCTGACCTCAATTGATCCACCCTCATTGTCCTCCCAAAGTGCTGTGATTACAGGCATGAGCCATTGCAGTGAAAGTGTCACTGGAATTAGGTGATATTAGATTTGGGCACCACCTAAACTCTTATACTTTATAAATTGTGCTCCGATGAAAATTTGCGGTAGCATAAAATGGAATGAGGGTTTTATGCTCTGGTCAACAGACTTGCCTTGTTCATGTTTCCAGGATAATATTACTTATATGTTTTTATTATCTTCATTTATAGATAAAAACATAATGGGGTCCAAGTGTTGATGACATTAAAAAAGGATTAGATTTGTAAAGAAAATACTTTAATCTTAGTAATAATCTTAGTTATTAAATATATATTTACTGGGTGCCATTTCATTTTTCTGAAATGGAAAATAAATGCTCTGAAATGCATATCTATTTAGATTTCTAATGTGATTGTAAACATTTTCCCTTCCTTCAAATTTTCTTTTAGTCATAGAGGTATTGTAAGTGCTAAATGGATTCGTTTAGCAGTCAGATAATGTCACAGTCACACCTTTCAAAAGTAATTTATCATCAATGATTTTTTAGCAGTGTTTTTTATTAGGAGTTCTCCTTTGCCAAGCAATGTGATTAGTAAACTTATGAAGGCTTGGGATAGGAACAGTTAATACAGTGCAGATGCTGACTAGGACTTTTAGCCATTTTAACTCGATAAATATGAGATTAGATCATTTTGCATTAATTCATATGTTATAAATGTACTTACCTTAATGAATACTAAAATGACACCGAACTACAGTCATAATGACTTTCTGTGTATATGTTTTGTTTTGTTATTAATATTAACACAAATTCCATTGTCCTTCAGAATGATACCTCCTACGAGCAAAACTTTTCTGGTCAATAATCTGGCTGCTGGAACTATGTATGACTTGTGTGTCTTGGCCATATATGATGATGGCATCACTTCCCTCACTGCCACAAGAGTCGTGGGTTGCATCCAGTTTACTACGGAACAGGATTATGTGCGTTGCCATTTCATGCAGTCCCAGTTTTTGGGAGGCACCATGATTATTATTATTGGTGGAATCATTGTAGCATCTGTGCTGGTATTCATCATTATTCTGATGATCCGGTATAAGGTTTGCAACAATAATGGGCAACACAAGGTCACCAAGGTTAGCAATGTTTATTCTCAAACTAATGGGGCTCAAATACAAGGCTGTAGTGTAACGCTGCCCCAGTCCGTGTCCAAACAAGCTGTGGGACACGAAGAGAATGCCCAGTGTTGTAAAGCTACCAATGACAATGTGATTCAATCTTCAGAAACTTGTTCGAGTCAGGACTCCTCTACCACTACCTCTGCTTTGCCTCCTTCCTGGACTTCAAGCACTTCTGTGTCCCAAAAGCAGAAAAGAAAGACTGGCACAAAGCCAAGTACCGAACCACAGAATGAAGCTGTCACAAATGTTGAGTCCCAAAACACTAACAGGAACAACTCAACTGCCTTGCAGTTAGCTAGCCGACCTCCCGATTCTGTCACAGAGGGGCCCACATCTAAAAGAGCACATATAAAGCCAAGTAAGTTTCTCACTTTGCCTGCTGAGAGATCCAGAGCAAGGCACAAGTGCTCCCTCGATGGAGAATTAAAGGAATACTATTGTTATATTAACTCGCCGAACACATGTGGACTGTTTTCTAAAAGAAGCATGTCTATGAATGTGATGTTTATTCAGTCTAACTGTTCTGATGGTCATAGTGGAAAGGCAACTCTCAAATTCTGAGGGACTACTGAAAAGCTCTGTGTCATGTATTATTTCTTTTCAACGAAAAATCATTTTGAGAACTCACATAGAAAATTGGAATTTGCAATTCCGATGCTGTGCATAAATCAACCTTCTCAGGAACAGTATATATATACATACATATATAACTATATATATATGTATTTATGTATATGTATACTGGAAGGAAACATAAATAAAATGATAAGGGAAAAAGCATGACATAGCAGCAGTGCCTTTCCCTATTCTAGGACCAGCTCCTAGGACTAGCAACAGCAGATTAAAAAAATGAAAATTGTTGTAGAAAAAAGACAGTGTTGCATAAAAAGTGATATGTTCTCTAATTTTACAAAGGACCACTTATGGATAATTGATATTTTTTAAGTAGACTGTATATTTTCTTTCAATGGTAATAGTGTTTCCTTTGTTTTTAGGGAAATGTTGTAGAGAACAACTTCATGTTGCTAAATTATTTAAAATAAAATATTCAATTAGTATACTGAGTTAATGTTAAAATTAGTTCCCTTCTAAACAACATCCTTGGTGCAGGTGCCTTAATGGTTGTAAGATATTTCTCCTCCACGACACACCTTTTTCAGTGGAAAGGAGAAGAGAGTGCAATTTACTTTGCTTTTATGAAAACTCTAATCAAGTTTAAGTCACAGGCTACAAATTCCTATGCATCTACATGGACATATGAAGGTGTTTTCGTTCATTTAATACACATTTTCTGAATGAATGAGTTTTATGTTGGTCTTAATGCAAGATAAAGAGGGAGACATATAACTGCCTTTATCAAAGGGGTGTTTATGTTTATCACCAAGTAAAATTTAAAAACTTCTAATGGTGTTCTCATTATACTTATAAGTCTTATAAAGTCATTGCTCATTAAACAGACAGTGGATTTTTTCCCCTTTGCACTATAGTTTTGCATTTGAATGTTTTCCTTTTAAAGTAAATGCATTTGCTATTTTAACCAAAAACTGTGATAAATTTAACTAGAAATCATGCCATTTAGTGAGAATACATCATTTTTTAACACAGGATTTTAAATTGAATAGAAACTAATAATGCTCCTGGGTAATGTGGAATTATTAACAATTTACTGAAATTAAGGTCTATAGATAAATGTTTCTATTCACTCCTTGAAAAACTTAATTATATAATAATTTGAGGGTGTTTTATTAAAGATCTGTAAACAGGTTAACATCAAAGAGGTTTTGTTTTGTTTTGTTTTGAGAATAAGGCTCACGTGAGAACTTAGACCTATTGCTTTACACAAAAGAAATGACATTTTAGCCATAATATCATAAGATAGGGGCTTTACTATCTTATGTCAAGTACTCTTTGGGAGTAAGTTAAACACATAGCAAAAGTTTATTAACTTTTTTCAGATCACTTGAAATACCACTTAAGACACAAGGGAGGAATGTGGAATCCTTAATTTCCTTCTGCTAGAAGCATATACAACAATTTCAGTTACTGGTAATTTGACAAAGCCACATCTTCTCATACACGATGTATCATGATGCCATTCCACAGTATGTAAGATTAAAGTAGTTAGAGATGACTTTCAGTGCCTGTGTTCAAAATAATTATCCAACGGGCTTTTATTTTTTTAGACGTTTGCTAAATCCCTTCTCTGCACTGATTCTTTTTCTAAAAAATTTGCCTTTCACATTTGCGAAGTCTAATTATCCTTCACTACTCAGTTATTTATTCCTTGTAAGGAATAGATGAGATCATATGTGGTAGTAGTTTGCGAAGTCAAAAGCAGCACTCGGAGTGAAACGTATTTCCAGCACTATTAATGTAGTAATGCTCTAATTCCAACTAAATATTTTTAATTAACATCAATTGCATAATTCCTCAATAGGTGTTGATTTGCAGAAGCGTACTACTTTTTCCCTTCTTAGATTTATCAACATGGTATTAAAAAATATTTAACATACAAAAGTTTTCAAGACTTGACAAAATGAATCTTCAGAGAATTTCTGGGATTATGAAGGTTGTGATCAAAGATAAGGATGCTCTGAAATCCTGCAACATCAGCAAGGTTAACATATGTACTATAAGTTACTGATGATCTTCATATTTTCCAGTATTTTTAAAAATCAATTTCCTACTTATGTTTCTAATGAAAATTTGATTAAATATCTTTCATTTCTCATAGACTTTTTAAATTCCATGATATTTAATCATATGAGATTTATTTTGTTTGACTAACACCATTGAAAATCATTTAATGTTATTTAATATATTTGTAATATGATCATTTTTACAATATTTAAACCAAATGCTTGAACACTTGTTCTTAAAAATGATAGAAAGGTGAGTATCTGGCCTGAGATTTTGCCCTTCAAGAAGTTTGTATTTTGAGAGATTAACAAAAGACTGACTTATCAAGAAGGTCAATTTTTTTTGTATTTGTTTATAAACATATGAAGAAATTTTTGCTTAAAGTAATTGCATTGTGAAGTGACTGAAAAGTAAGTCTACAGAAAAGTTGGGGATAATATTACCTATCCTGATGTCTGAAACATAATTCTTGCTTAGATGAATAAATGACTAAATGAATAGATAAATATGGCCAGGGAGGAAGGTGTAGAAATGAGAATTTTCATTAGTTAGTACAATACAGATTTGTGATCTAAATATTATATTACCATAAGCAACAAATTCTCTGTCCTTTTCTTGTTTTGCTTTCTGTCATTCATTATTTTATTTCTCATTTAAACAGTCAATATATATGTGATCTGAAGCATCTGGTTTGCTGTTTGTTGTTTCTGACTATATGAAGATTATATATACTTATATATTATTTTTGCTTCTTCATTCTTAATTATTTTTCTTTTATTTTTGTCATTTTACATTATAGTTTCAGCTTGTTCAATGTGAGAACAAAATAATGTGTTTCCTGTTATGCATGTATTAACGATGTTTACTTCAAACGTTTTTTTTTAAATTCTGTTCCTGCATTATTTTTGTTCCTTTCGAATAATTGTCCCCCAATTGAAAATACAAAGCTATTATTACCGTAGTGTCATAAAGGGATAATGAAGCGTCTAACATGGCCCCACATTTTAAAAAGCAGTATATTTTAGTTTGATGGATATTATTTATTTTAGTCTACAAATATATAAATACATAAAAAGATCAAATACAACAATTTAAAGTAGACATAGTGGCCGGGCACGGTAGCTCACACTGTAATCCCAGCACTTTGAGGGCCCAAGATGGGCAGATCACTTGAGGTCAGAGTTCGAGAACAGCCGGGCCAACGTGGTGAAACCCTGTTACTAGTAAAAACACACACACACAAATTAGCTGGGGGCATGGTAGGAGTCTGTAGTTCCAGCTACTCAGGAGGCGAAGGTGGGAAAAATCGCCTGAGCTTGGGAGGTGGAGGTGGCAGTGAACCGACATCCCGTCACTGCATTCCAGCCTGGGTGACGGAGAGAGACTCTGTCTCAAAAAGAAAGAAAGAAAAAATTAATTAATTAATTAATAAAGTAGACACAGTAACACTCAAACTGTGGCCAATTTATTTCCCCCCCCTTTTTTTTCTAACCATTAAAGGAGTCAGTGGAGGTCTCAGTAAGTTGTTTCATGCTTTAAAACAGTGGGTTTTTACCTGCTTTGTAGATATATTTTACTTAAAATTTTGGAATATAAGTTTTGAACCATTCTAAGAAATCTCTAAACATAGTAAGTCTAATCTTTGAAAGATGCATACTTTTCTCCACAAATTTGTGAACAATTAAAAAGCATAAATGTGTTCCATTTGTCTCCGGAAATCTTTTTCTTTAAGTTTTGTAATGTATTTTCTCTTCAATTTAAAGTACTTGCATCCAATATAAATTTTACTATTTTATTTGCTTGTATTTTTGAAAATAAAATATATCATTTATAAAGCTAAAAACTTTAAAAGTTGCCCTAAAATTTACATCAGCTGCCTTTTAGTTCTTAAATTTAAGTTTTTCTCTTTCATTGTAGCAATAAACTTATGATTTTTAAAATTCCAATAGTTTAACAAATCCATAAATATAAAGTATCATCTTTTGGTAGAAATTGTGAAGCATATGAAACATTTCTTAAGGAGACAGCAAATACAAGCCATTGTCTTCTCAGCTTAGTTGATTTCCAATTGCATTTTATAATGCTGAGAAAACAGTATTCGTTTATATTAGACAGAATGGAGACTATCTACTATCTTTCCCTTTTCAGCCTTCCCTCGTTCCAAGAACAGTCCAACGATTTTACTTTAACAATGTATGCTTCTGTGTGAGTGTGAAGTGTTTTGAGGAAAGGACTTCTGCACAGAGGTGGATTGTATGTGAAAAGGATATTTTTCTTATACTCTTATGTTGCTGATAATAACACTTTACCTTACAATGTTAATGATATTTAAATAAATTTATAGACAAGAAATATGTCATTTTTGAAATAGCATTGAGAAAAGAATAATCAAAATTAGTGTTTGAATTTTTACTTTCAAAGGACAGATTGCCCAGTCTTTTTCTTCTCATGCTAGATAAATACATGCTGGGATTATGAATAAAATTAGTTTGTTCACATCTTTATTATTTATGTATTTATTTATTATTATATTTTTCCACAGAAACAATCAATTCATGTAGCAGGATAAAGAAGACCACTTAAAATAAAAAGAGTGGTAGGCCGGGTGCAGTGGCTCGTGCCTGTAATCCCAGTACTTTGGGACGCCGAGGCAGGCAGATCACAAGGTCAGGATATTGAGACCATCCTGGCCAACGTGGTGAAACCCCCATCTCTACTAAAATTACAAAATATCAGCTGGGCATGGTGGTGCGCACCTGTAATCCCAGCTATTCGGGAGGCTGAGGCAGGAGAATCATTTGAACTCTGGAGTCAGAGGTTGCAGTGAGCCAAGATTGTGCCATTGCACTCCAGTCTGGTGACAGAGTGAGACTCTAAATAAATAAATAAATAAATAAATAAATAAATAAATAAATAAATAAGTAGTGGAAACATATTGTTGTGAATGAGCCATCCTAAAAATGTGGTGTTATCTGAAGAGGGATATAAAAAGTAACAATTTATAACCAGGAGTATATTTAAGTAGTAAATTACCTCATTGCGGTACTGTTAATGCATTGGGGATTTCATCAAATTACACAGATACTCAACATAACAAAATAATCACTGATTACTCTGGTAAGTGTAATGGTACGCATAAAATCATTGTCTTCTGATTATGTTCAGCACTTTCAAAGTCAAAATTTAGGATCTAATGTCAACATTGAATAAATATATACATCACATACATTTGTATAAATATATATGTGCTCAACAAACATCTGTATATGTATTATATAGACATAAATATTTATATTCATAACATTAATCAGCTAGAATCATAATTTTGTGTCCTACAATGTAGATTGAATTGCAATTACTATGAAAAACATAGATTTAAATGGACTGGCTAGAGAACTTCTCCCAGAAAAACTGTAAAAATTATACCTGTTACTTATCAGGTGACAATAGAATATAAAGTACAAATTTAATTTTCTGCATTTTTTAATGATAACCATCTCTACAACCTATTTTCATCCATTTCAACTTGGTGACTGTTATGTTCATGATGTCTGAAAACAAAAACAAAATATTTTCACATTCATTCAGGAATAAGCCATGATGGCCCTTTCATTTAAAGTACTTGTGTTTGGAAGTAGTTGAACATTTAACCTTACCTGACACATAGGCTATGTACATATGTTTCTGCTCTGGCATATGTCTAATAAATAAATATTTGAGTAAAGTCAAGGAGGTTACGAAATATACTATGTTGGCTATTGGCTCTACCATAATACAATTCTGTAATCATTTTTTCATCTATAATGTGAACATCTCCTGTTACTGATTTTATGTAAAATCTAATCTCCAAAGGCCGCTATATATTTACATGAATATTTGTGCTGAAAGTTTTGTAAAAAACAATTTGTCTCAGTCTCGTGACACTCAGCTGCGATCCTAAGAAGGACTTAACCTTTACCTTAGGACTTAAGTTTTCTATCATGTGTCACTTCTCAATGATTAGACGTATTGCTTGAAAATAATGCATTTTGGAAAAAATAGAATGTTTGCTGCACAGGTTTATGTAATGGTATTAAATTTGTATAGGCAATTGGAACCTACATATAAACATTTAAAGGAAAGATGTTTGTATTGAGATTGCTAGTATCTTACATAAGGATGAACAGGTACTTATTAAAACATTAGCTATTATTTGGGAAGCGGGTATTGAATGATGGTTAATATTGTAAATGATTTTTTATACTCCACATGGTACACATAGTTAAACTATATTTTCTGCTTTATATTCTTTTATCCTTGATGTATTTTTGCATATTATTCATATGAATCTTTATACATGAAATGTCAACTGTGAGAAAGAAACTGAACAGAAACTTGATTATCTTATTGAACTCTGTCACAAATACCAAGTCCATATTGAAAATCACTCATTTTGGTTATTAGAATAACATTTTTGAAAACTATGTTTTTAAGCATCAGGAATAAGAAAGTAGTCACAGAGAACTGAAATATTATAAAAATCAATTGCAATTAACCCATGAACTGGTAAGTTTTTTTTAAAAAAGTCTTTAGATAAATCTTTGCTAATTCTTGGTATGAAATCTTACCAAGATTTCAGAAAGAAGTTTTTTTAATCTATTTCTTTTAAAAAATGAATTGTTTATGACACTGAACATTTTATTCCCAGATGCTTTGCTGACTAATGTTGACCAGATTGGCCAGGAAACACAGGTGAGATTCTTATTACCTGTAACATACTTCAACACTTAAATGAGTATACACTTTTTATAAATTAATTTTAAGTAATTAGTTTGCTAATTTGTGTAGCTTACTGAAATTTTCTTTTAAAATTTACTTATAATTCTCAACAGTACAGACTGAAGTTTAGTTTACTTAAGTGAATTCATAGTTTCTAAATTTAGAGATATTTTGTGTCAACTCAACATCTCTGCTTTGTTCTGTAAGAAATAAAGTTAATAATAATAGTGATGCATGCAACTTTGGAGTCAGTCTTATAATCATACATGATACAATGTGCATTTTTACAAATATTTCCAAATGTGAAGACAGTACCTTGATAAGAATGTATTTACTCCCATCCTTGACCTCCACATCCTAATAAGAGCTGAGATGACACATTATGCCTCATTGAAAACAGATGAACAGAAGCGTTTCGCTGTTATCTAAAATGAATGAAGCCTCTTTAAAATGGAGCAAAAGACTGCATATGAAATATTCATGGTATTACTTTTGTCAGCAACCAATTATTCTTCTTGAGTGTTTTTTTTGGGGGGGATGTTTGAAATGAGTATTTGATTCTTGAATTTTAATTGGATCGGAGAGTGTGTTTCCAGAGCAGAACAGCACTTTAGCAATCTGTTCAAACAGCTGGAAGCATCAGCCATTTGCTTGAGGTTTGGCACACACAAAAAAACTCTGCTTTTAACAGTTCTAAAAAAGGCCATTGATTTATTTGCTGGTAGTAAAAATAGGGTCTTGGTTTTTAACATTTTATATTTAAAAGAAAAACAACTTTGTCAATCTTTCAGGATCTTCCCTAACGAATTCCATCCACAAATCAAAATGTTTTCGTGCATCGTTTCTTTACCGAATTTAGAATCCCATTCTTATGTTGCAAAAAACAGCAGATGGCTCATTGGAAACACTGAAACAATCAACAGCACAATGTCTGGCACATGTCTGTGTTCTATTGTGTGCATTGAATTGACCTGCATGAAGGTGTCTTGTTTCTCCATCACCCCTTTCTTTCTCTCTCTCAATTTTTAACCTTTCTTCTTATTTCTCTTTCCGTCTCTCTCTCTACCCACCACTCTCTCTCCCTCTTTCGCTCTCTTTCTCTTTGTCTCTTTCATTTTTAAAGTTCATTGATCATATAACTTTAATAAATCATATCCAGCCAACCTGAAATTTAGGATAGGATACCTTTATATAAGAATCAGGAAACAGATGATTAATCTATAAGTAACACAAGCCAAAATGGTATTAAATGTTTGTATCAAAATTTGGAAGCAGGTGAGTAAATGTCTACGTAATTTTTCAATTATCAATTTAAAGAATTTTCTAAAGATTCACATTTGAAATGGCATATTGAATATTATTTTGCTTATGTATTTATTTTCATATATTATTAGGAATGGAATTTGGAAAAAGCTAATTTCTTTGAAAGTCTTTGTACTACCAGACATAGCATGAGATTTTGCAAATGTGATACATACATAAGGCTTTTAATAATGACTTTTTATCTTAAGGTAATTAGTAGTACAAAAAATAAGAAAATATCATTAAAAATAAATGACTGTCATAACATTATAGAAAACTTCCCTTCATACTACCTTGTTCCTCTTTCTATAAATACTATCAAGTAAAACAAATCCAGAGACAAATAATAGTTTTAACAAAATTCAGTGGCAATACATCATTCACTTATTAGCCAGCTCCTTGCTACCTTTCTATTATCAGATTTAAGTTACTGAATGACCCCGAGGTAAGTATTCTTGATTCTTGGTAAATGATTTGTGCTATAGCAGGCCTATGTCTACCACCGTGAGCAGAGCAAACAGTGATGCTCCTACTGAAGACAGTGTGTGACCTGTGTGTTCTCAGCTTTCTCACAGCCTTTCACATTGTCAGTGTGTGAATGAACTGAGGTGGAGAGCGGGCAGAGACCCTTTGTGATTGCAACTCTTCAGCTCTGAGTTGTCTGTAGCCAATCATACTGAGGTACCTGTTAAGGTGAATTTTTTTTCTAAGCATAGAGAGTTAAAACACTTACTTCATTTCCATTATTCAGAATATGCCCCATGCCAATTTCCTTTTTTAGAAGACTTTACGAATGTATATAGAAGTAGAGTGGCGTTGAAATATTTTAATGTATAATACAATTCTTTTATAATATATCATAAAATTTTAATCACACTAAAATGAATTGAGAGCAAAGGGGAAAAGAATGATGTATAAAATTAATGCCGATGACTCTACATGGAAATTGGCACTTATGTATAAATTTTCGTTGTGTTTGGACAAGATTTTTATCTTTACAATGAACACAGTAAAAAAATAGTTATGCTGTTCGGCAGTTAAGAAAGAAATAATTGAGTAGTTTCCATTTATACTTAAAATGCCTTGAATAAAATTTCTTAAGAAGTGTTTGCTGTATTCTGACCAACAAAATATGTTGGTACACAAAATATGTTGGTACAACAAAATATGTACACATTGTATGTACGTGTGTGTGTGTTTGTAGTTTTGCACGAGAGCTATAGCTTATTCTGTGATTGCTTGCACAGGCCTTTAAGATAATTGCTTCCTGATTTTAATAAATTTAACTTGCCATTAGTCCACGTTTAATAACAAATGTAAATTTTGCAATAAAATCTCTGTTCCAGATGAGTACAATTTTTTTAGATAAATAATATACAAATTAGCAAAAAGCTAATATTTATTATAAATACATAACAACATTGATAAAACTATGGGAAAGCATAAGGTTTAGGAAAATACATGAAATAAGAGCCAAAGAGAACAGCAAATTTTGTACATGATGCAAATATGCTTCCAATATGTTTCCAGGTGAGACTGATCAACATAAAATATTTGCTTCTGCAGGAGGAGGTGCCTATGAAATTCTTTTCAAGTAAATTTTCTGAAATAGGAGTAAAAGAATAAACATATGTAGGAAACATTTGGATTTGTTTTAATAATTAAGACATATTTTAACATATATATTTGAACATTTACCAAATTTAAAAAAAGGAGAGCCTTTGTGTCAGCAATGACCTTTAGAAATCATCTCCTTGTTTAGACATCCTAGCTATGAAAGATCCAAATATTTCACAGTTCTTAATTACATTGAGAAGAGGGGCAGTAATAAATGTTTTCCCACAATTCATTCGATGTCAGGACATTTTTTTCTTCTCTTAATGTTCAGGGAGCTTGCATTTCTTATTTATCTTTTAGTACTGTTAATAAGACTGTCCACAAACTTTTGCATGATATCCACTCACTGTTAAATGAGGAAAATAACCAAAACATCCTAAACCTACTACAACTTGATTATTTTTAGTTTTTATCACATTTTTACCATATTTAGTCTGCATTAGTTGTATTGTTTGATACTCTTGTAATTTTGTGCTTTATGTTTAGATATTTATGGAATTACTATAGGAGCTACCTATATGTAAATTAAAAAGTGTTATTTTTGATATTCTATTAAATGGCAGTTTTTATTTGGCTCCGTATTATTTAATAATTTTAATACTGCTACATCTTCAGAGCAGACAAACTTTATACTTCACAATATTTTTGTTATTTCCTAATATTCAAAATTAGTAGCATTTATATAAACCATAATTTCACAGTTCGTTAATATCATTATTTAATGTGAAATTTAAGTAAATCTTTAAGATATGTCAACTTATAAAATCATTAACTTGATACTAAATTAATGTTTGCTATCCTGGAACTATTTATTACTTAAAAACTTAAACTAGTTACTTTGTCCACTGTCATTTTCCTCCTAGGTATACTGCAACTTTTACTGTGTTATTACTTTTTGTAACTTGACATTTGATATAGTACCATAATACCTTTTTTGTGTGTCAAAGAGAGTATATCACTTGAAATACACAAAGAAAAACATGTTGATAATTAATTTTACCAATATGAGCTCTGCAATGAACCAAATAAAGACGAACTTAGTAACATATACCGTTACATTTTTACAGTGATTTTGCAATGTTTTTCTTAGTATATTCCAGGTAAATTATGACACTGATATCTATATTTCAGTAACTTTTTAAAAAGTAATTCTTTTTTTTTTTTTTTTTACAAATAACATACACATTGGTCCCTTAACAATCTTCACATATATGGTGCATTTCTTATTAGCTTTCCAAAATTATTATTTTTGCTAAAATGAATTTCACTATTCAGGTTATTAATTATTTTGAAATATTTTCTTAAATAAATTATCTTTACAGCATTTTACCTACCTTCACATAAAGTTACCAAATAACGTTTAATATACTTTAATAACTTTATTACATAAAATTATCTAAAGATATTCTACATCAGCATTTTAATATAGAATATGAAATAAATGAATCTCTATTTCATGATTCGTTTGTGCCATGCATTTTAAAATTTCCAAATAGAAAATTGTAAACATGCAATTTTTTTAATGGAAAAGAGAAAATTAGTTGTGCTCATGTATATGAAAGCATATATTTCTCAAAACGTTATTTTCCATTTTCATAAAAAATAGACTTCATTAGACAGATCTTAAATCCATGAAGACTGATTAGAGGAAAAATATTTTCACAGTTGCATGTTTAAATATTTTTACAAAATGACGTTTACATTATTTTCTTTCAAAATCATATTTAATTCAAACATGGAATGACTTTAAGAGTTATTGTGAGTTTTCCATTTATTTTGTTTTGTGGGTGAAAAACTGATTAGTTAAGATGAATAATTTACTACTATTATACATATAATTAAATATTTATAAAATTTTAATATCATACACATTTTCTAGCAGAATTTTTTAATTTTATAAGTGGCATGCATTAATAGCTGCAATTATTATTTGCTTATCTTACCTTGAAATTATATATGTGAAAAACAAAGCAAGAGAAAATGACATTTTCCAATGTAGCTTTGACTTTACATAATTATCTAGACTTCATATACTTAAATTTTTTAAAAAATAAGATTTTTTATATATTCACCAATTTGAAGTTATCAAGCAACATTTTATATGTTAATATGCATGTTTAGATAGTTTTCACGCGTGTGTGATGTATTTCATGGCAAGAGACTCCTGCTTGGGTGCTTACATTTCAGTTACTTTTAGCTTGCTAACACAATGATCTTATTAGCTATGTGTTTTCTTTCTTTCTTTTTTTCCTTTTCCTTTTTCTTTCATTTCAGAGGTTGGAGTTAATCTGAAGAGCACCACTTCTCCTCTCTCTCCTGAAAAAATTTGCCACTGATATTTTTACTGGATAAAATTCAAAAATGTTTCAATTCACAAAGGCTAATTGTTGAACTGGTGTCCTAGAAGAAACTGTCTACTGGAGCCGAGGTGAAAGTCTCTGATGCTGGCGGAACTGGCTCCATCAGATCATGGTTCATCCTCTTTTAAAACCAAATTTTTTTTTTCTTCTGGCCTACAAGTATTTTTTTTTTATTATTTTCAGAAAGAAAAAAAGCCTACATTGGCATCAAGTTCTGTATCAATCCATCTTACATTGCCATCCATGATTTAACAGACTGTAGAATCTTGAATAATCTATATCACTTTAACAAATAAATGTTTTACTATGACAGAATTTGCACATTGCCTGATTTGTGAAAGTACCCATTGCTTCAAGTGCGAGTGGTGAAATAATTATTGCAAGAACTAATAATACTGTTTTACATGTAGGCCGTGCAAAAACCTTAAGAGATTACAAGTGGCTTTATAATATTGGAACTATTTATTCCATGATTAGGTGCACCCAGTTCTTTGGGAGAGCAGGACAGCTATTTAAGCAAATGTATACTAATTTTATGCCTCAGTATAGGATAAAAAGTGATAAAGGCTCTCTTCTCCTAGTAAAACTTCCAAAATGATCAAGATAGGAATACTATAATTAATCCAAATTGATTCATTGCTTCTCTAGAGAGCCAGGGCAAAATAGGTTTTAATAATTACAAGCCTTAAGTGCACATTTCTCCAATTTTGCACAAGTTCAGAGTAAGAACAAAGAATATGCATCTGATTTAATACCAGCACATGTAGAACTGAGTTATTTTTGATGGCTAATACAGGAGAATGCAGTCATATTTAAGCAATATTGAAGCTAAGTATATAAGAGCTGCCTCTGGTGTGAAGCAGGCCTCAGCTGTGTGAGTTTAGCCAGTTACTTATGCATAGCAGTCTCCCACGTTGTCATAAAATAGATATTAATGTAAAATTTGAAAGCACATACATTTATCAGAATATGTGGCAAAAGCAATGAGTTCAATAAAAACATTTGTAAGAGCATTGTTACTCCCAATTGAATTCAGATGCTATATGATATTATAGATCATATCTCTATTCTTTGGTAATTCTGATAGTTACCATTGAGATCAATATGTAGTTTATTTTTTTTTAAGTTCAAACCAAATACGATAGAAAATTGTTTACCTTTTTAACAAATTCAGGTTAATCTGTTAATTATTCCACATTTGGATTATTGCAAATATCCAATCATCCATGGAGAGGTTTCAGGACATTAGCCATTTAGAACACTTGGAAGCTGTGCTCAGGGACCTAACGACACTGGACAATTTAGATACAGTTGTTTGTGTGCACACACACACGCACACACACTCCCTGACACACACAATGCAAGACTGAAACAGAAGTTGCAAGTTTGAATTGAATTTTCATGGTTAAATTTGTAGTCGTGACATTGGGCAATTTACCTAATTCTCTGTTTGACAACTATAACACCCTGGAACAATTTGCTTATGGGTGTGCGTGCATATACATACATAAATGTGTATGATGATTAAAAAGAGACAGATTGAAGAGTGAATATTGCTTCTGCAAATACTTTGCTATTGTATACAACTTTTCTCCTAATATGCATATGTAAAGAGAGAGTCAAGAGCAGGAATGGCTTTCCTGGATCTCAGCTCGGAGTGACATTTCCAGTTATCTTGGTTCCTCAAGGACATCATCCTGTTTATTTTTACACTCCTCCCACCCCTTTGGGGCTAATTCTTTTCTTGATGGTGGTAACGAAACAGTGTTGTTCATAACCTGTCCTGTCATCTACTTTTTCATTCATTCAGGATATTTATGCGATTGTTTTCGAAGGAACAGAATTCTTACTGAGTTAAAACGAAAGTTAATCACTTCAAGTCTTTACCCTGCATCCCCTACATCTAAATCCAAAATTTCCATTTATGCATATATTCAATCAAACAATGTTACTCACACACCCATAATGGACACATTTTCTTTTTTTTAATGTTTATGAGGAAGAGTGGGCACAGACTCTGATTCTTAAGGTTTGTGAGAATAAATTGTTTTTATGAGATATTTAATTCTTATATTAAGAAGATTAACAGAACATAGGTGTATATCCATAAGTAAATAAAATTAATAATCATTCACAAATAGAGTTCTATAAAAACATAAAGTTCTACAAAAAGTGGCATAATTATATTTTAAAAATAAGCAGGAGCAATTTGTTTTAGCTGAACATATTATAAGGTACAGGAATGCGCTAATCTATGATAACAAGTCTCAATGCTAATGTTAATGGACATAGACTGGAAACCATTTAAATCATTCCTGTTACTCTACATTCTTGGGTAATTTTGGAAGTAATCTAGCTGCTAAAACTATGTAAGTATGAATACATACTTCTTATGACACATCTAATTCATAGTATATTGTAAAGCACAACAAACACAAGAATTTCAAATGAAAGTGTTTTGATTGCAATAGAGTTATAGCTTAATGAGGTGTGGAAGTAGACTGCAAACTATAAGTTCCTCTTTTGAAAATCTAAAATCATGATTTTTAACATTTGGAATAATATGTAGAACTAAAGGGTTCTAATATTTCTAACAATTTGTAGAAATAAAGTTCTGTTACGTTGAAAGGAATAACACACAGAAATAAATCTCAAATAACTTTTCTTTTTTATTTTATGTATAATTTTGTAGCTCACCAGCTAGTTTTTGAACAAGTTTTAATTGTCAGTTAAATTACAAAATATTCCTTTTCATATAAATTGAATGTTTTAGGACTTTTTTAAATTCTAAAATGTACTCATAAACTCAGGTTATTTCTTCAATCACTCTGTTGTACTTGTTCCAGAAAATTATTCAAGTTTTATTTCTTTCCTTTTCTATTTCCAAAATATATTCGTACATACATTTTATAGATCTAATATTAATTATTGTGTGTACTTTTGTGTATTGAGTCACATGAAATTATTGAAAAATGCAAATGAGGTGCAAATTTTTGTGTACAAGAGTAACAGTAAAAAAGTAGAAGTATAGCACCAAGTAAAAGTCCCCAGCACCTGATTGTTTTATTTAATATAAAATTACGATATACAGGGAGGCTAGCTACACTAATTTTTTTAAAGAAGATTTTACTTTGGAAAATATATAACATAAAATTTGACATTGTAACCATTTTAACTGTACAAGCTAATAGTGTTAATTACATTCACAATATTGTGCAGTCTTCCCTCTCTGTTTTAAATATTTCTTAAAAAGCACTTAAAGATTTTTGTATGACCCAAAGACAAACTCTGTACCCATGTAGCAAATAATACTCATTCCTCCTCTCTCCCTGTCTTTAATAGACTCTGATCTACCTTTTTTCTACAATATACCTACTCTAGATATTTCATGTAAGTGGAATCATAAAATATTTGCCCTCTGATATCTCATTTATTCCACTTCTTACAATGTCTCCAAGGCTCACCCATGTTGAAGTGCACCTCAGATCTTCAACTCCTCTTATGGTATAATAATATTTTATATATCGTATTTTGTTTATCCATTTGTCTTTTGAAGAACCCTTTTGTTATTTCCACCTCTGGGCACTGTGAATAATGCTGCAATGCTGCATGGAACATCACTGTACAGCTATCTGTTTGAGTCTGTGTGTTTTCTGTTCTTCTGGTTATATATATAGCAGTGGAATTGCTAGGTCATATGATAGTTTTAATTTTGAGTTTTTTGTTACTTTTTATGAGGAAGTGTCAGTATGTTTTCTACTATAGCTACACCTTTTTAGATTTCTTCCACTAATTTTTGAGGGTGTTAGGGTTTCAGTTTCTCCCAAGTTTTAAATTTTTTATGATTTAGTTTTGATTTGCATTTTCCTAATAATGAATGATACTGAGCATTATTTCATATGCTTATTGATCATTTGTATATGTTCTAAGAAATGTCTACTCAACATTTTTGCCCATTTTAAAATTGTGTTGACTTTTGGTAGTTGTTTATATACTCAGGATACTAGTCCTTTATCAGATATATAATTAGCAAATATTTTTCCCATTTTGTAGATTGTCTTTTTTACATTCTTAATAATATACTTTGATGATTTTTTAAAATTTTTATGTGTCTGATTGTATTTTTTTTCTTTTGTTTTTTGTGTTTTTGGTGTCATTTTAAGAACCTGTTTCCCAATTCAAGCTCATGAAGATTGACCCCTGTATTTGCCTCTAAGGGTTGTACAGTTTAAGTGCACAAACCAATGGTGATTATTTTTAGGCGATTGATTTGTTTAGAGTAAATTTTTGTAGATAGTGTGAGGTAGAGGTCCAACTTTGCTTTTTTGGATGTGGAAATCCAGTTGTCTCAGCATCATCTGTTGAAGATACTATTATTTTCTCATTTAATTTGTCAGTCTTATCAAAAATTAATTGGTCAAAGATGTATGGGTTTATTTTTTGGATCTCTATTGTATTCCATTTGTCCATTTGTAGGTATTCAAGTGTTTTGATTACTGTAGCTTTGTAAGCCTTGAAATCAGGAATTGTGAGTCCACTAACTTTGTTCTTTTTCAAGATTGTTTTGTCTCGTGAAGGCCCCTTGCAATTTCATATTCATTTGACGTTTAGGTTTTTCATTTTGGCAATAAATCTGTTGGAATGTTTTATAGAGACTGTATTGAACCTGTACATTGCTTTGGGTAGTACTAACATGGCAACAATATTAAAACCTCCAATCCATGAATGTTGGATATCTTTCCATTTATTTGTGCCATTTTTATTTTTTTCAACAAGGTTTAGATGCTATTTAGAAACATAGTTGGTTCTGTATGTGATCTTGTACCCTTTAACATGGCTGACTGTGTTGATTAGCTCTAGTAGCTTTCTCATCGATTCTTTGGGAATTTCTCTATGTAGAATTATGTCATCTGTGAATAGAAATACTTTGCTTCTTCCTTTCCAATTTGGATGCCTTTCATTTCCTTTTCTTTTCTAATTTCTCTGGCTAGAATTCCAGTAGAATGTTTAAGAGCAGGGGTGAAAATTTACATCCTTGTCTGGTTATGGATATGAAACATTTTCCTATTTCATGATGAGTATGATGTAAGCTGTAGAGTTTTCATAAGTAAGCTTTGTCATGTTAAGGAAGTTCCCTTTCATTGTGGTTTTCTAGTGTTTTTATCAGGAAGGGGTTGGATTTTATCAAATGCCTTTTAATGCTTTGATTTATCATATGTGCTTTGTTGCCCTTTATTATATTGTGTTGTATTGTTTTCATTGATTTTTGATCTATAATTACCATAGCATTCTTGGGATGAATCTTACATTATCATTGTGTATTAGCCTTTCACTATACTGTTGCACTTCTTTTGCTAGTATTCTGTTGTGGATTTGTATATATATAGCTTTTTCATTTAATATATATATAATGTATAATATATACACATACATATATAATTACTATTGGCTCAGTTTTTATATATATATATAATATGTATAAAATAGGTATTGGTGCAGTTTTATTGTCTTGTGATGTCTTTATCTACCTTTGGTATCAGGACTATTTTGGTTCCATAGAATGGGTTAAGAACTGTTTCCTCTCTTCTGTTTATTTTCTTAAATTGTCTGAGAAGAATTGATAGAATTATCTTTAAGAGTTTGGTAGAATTCCCCAGTGAAGCCATCTGGTCCTGGCATGTCTTTTTTCAAAGGTTTTGGATTAGTGATTCAATGTATTTGTTGTTATAGTCCTGCTGATATTTTCTATTTTCTCTTGAGTCAGTTAGGCAATTTTTGTGTTTCTAGGAATTTCTGAATTTCTGAATTTCGTGTAGGCTATCTATCTTGCTAGTGTAATATTTTCTTATAATTTTTTTTGTTTCTTTGAGGTCAGTTCTATTGATTACTGATTGTGGTGTACTGAAGTCTCCAATCATTGTTGTAGAATTGTCTGTTTTTACCTTCGATTATGTCAATGTTTGCTCATTTTGGGGGGCCTTTATTTGTTGTTATATGTAAGTTTATAATTGTTATAGTTCTTGATGAAGTGACCCTTTTATGTATTTATGTTTTGAACACAATATTTGTGTCCAACATATTATTGGGTGATTTTTCTTACCAATTCTACCAATCTCTGGGTTTTTTGTTTGTTTATTTGTTTGCTCTTGAAAAGATTCCACACAATATTGTTTATATTTGGCATTTTCCCACATGGTCATATTCTCTTTGGTGAAAACTAGAAGGACTTGGTCTTCCATTCTCTGGTCAACTATAAGATGTCTTGGGATAAAGTACTCAGTGCATTGATATCAATGAGCAACCTCAGAAACCTTGAAAGAGGAAAAACAAAAAAACAGTGACATATCCAGGACCTCCACTTTCAAGAGACATTGACTACCAGTAGAGTTTATGTAATCACCAAATTATGAAAAAAATTCTTTTTAGTTAGGACTTTTCAGTAAGTTATAACTTCTATTATTACAGCTATCAGTAAGCAGGACAGAGAAACATTAATAGTGTTGAGATTCAAAACTCAAATTTTACATTTATGTTCAAATATAAAATATTAACTAGATATTTTTTTCATGATGTCTTCAATCTCTGTTTCTCTGATTAGGGAATTTAATTAATTTACATTTGAAATAATTACTGGTAAGGAAATATTTACTTCTCTCATTTTGCTATGTTTTTTCTTGTATGTCTTATGCCTTGTTTGTCCCTTATTTCTTTCATTATTGCCTTCTTTTGTATTTAGTTAATTTTTGATGATAAATCATTTTTACTCTATTCATTTCTTCCATGTATATTCTATGAATATTTTCTTTGTGTTTATGATGGGAACTATATTTATCATACTAAACACATAACAACATAATTTGAATTGACAATGATTAAAATTCTATAGCATACAAAATTTCTACTCCTAAATGGTATAATCCTTCATTCTATGTTATCATCAGAAACTACAGCTTCATACTTTGTGCATCCTATAACATAAATTTATAAATATTTGTATGCATTTCTGTTTTACACATTTTTTAAGAAATACAAAATAGAGTGAGAAACCAAAAATAAAGTAATGCTAGTTTTTTATAGTTCTGTGTATTTAACTTTACTAAGACCTTTACTTACATGATTTTGAAATACTGTAAACTGTCCTTTCATTTCAATTGGAAGGATTCTCTTTAGCTTTTCCTCTAGGCCAGATCTGATGGTAGCAGTGTCTTCCATCCTTTTTTTTTAATCTGAGAATTTCTGAATACGTCTCTTAATTTTAACTACAATCTTGCTGGATATAGAATTTTTGGTTGACTTTTTTTTTTTTATCAAATAAGATTCTTTTTATAATAAAAGAGTTTCAATATTTTATGCTATTCCCTTGCCTTCTTACCACCATAGTTTCTGATTATATTTGGGCTATGAATCTTATTGCAGATCCCTTCTTAGTGATAAGTTTCTTCTCTCGTTGCTTTCAAGATCCTCTCTTTGCCTTTGTTTTTCAGTGTATGAAATGTGTCTGAATGTATAATTAAATTTTCCACCTTGAAGTTTGTTGAGCTTTTTAGACTTGTCGATTCATGTATTTTATTAAAGTTGGTAAGTTTGAGAAGTTGAATATTCTTTATTTGCTTTTTATTTTTTATTTTTATTATACTTTAAGTTCTAGGGTACATGTGCATAACGTGCAGGTTTGTTACATATGTATACTTGCGCCATGTTGGTGTGCTGCTCCCATCAACTCGTCAGCACCCATCAACTCGTCATTTACGTCAGGTATAACTCCCAATGCAATCCCTCCTCCCTCCCCTCTCCCCGTGATAGGCCCTGGTGTGTGATGTTACCCTTCCCGAGTTCAAGTGGTCTCATTGTTCAGTTCCCACCTATGCGTGAGAACATGTGGTGTTTGGTTTTCTGTTCTTGCCATAGTTTGCTGAGAATGATGGTTTCCAGCTGCATCCATGTCCCTACAAAGGACACAAACTCATCCTTTTTTATGGCTGCATAGTATTCCATGGTGTATATGTGCCACATTTTCTTAATCCAGTCTGTCACTGATGGACATTTGGGTTGATTCCAAGTCTTTGCTATTGTGAATAGTGCCACAATAAACATACGTGTGCATGTGTCTTTATAGCAGCATGATTTATAATTCTTTGGGTATATACCCAGTAATGGGATGGCTAGGTCTTTAAATATTATTTCAACCCCATTTTCTCTGTTTTCTCTGGGACTTAGATAATGCATATGTTAATCCACTTGAAGGTTTTCTAGAGGGCCTTAACATTCTGTTCACTTTTCCTATTTCTTTTTCTTTTTTAAACCCAGTATCTTCACCTGTCCTATGTTTAAGTCCACGCTGTTTTTCCTTTGCCTGATCAAATCTGTTGTTGAACACCTCTAGTGATTTTTATTTCAGTTACTATAATTTTACTTCAATAACTTTTGTTGTATTCTCTATTATAATTTCTGTTTTTACTGATATCATAATTTTTTCATAAATCCTTTTTTCTGTTTTTGTTTCTTGTAGTTCTCTATGTTTTCCCTTAGCTTTTTAAACATATTTAAACAGTTGTTTAAAAATATTTTTCCAGTATGTGTGATGCCTGACTTCCTCTGATACGGTTTATTTCAATTTATTTTCTTTCCTTTTTACTCATTGCTATTACTTTATATGTCTTGTGGGTTTTTGTTGAAAATTGGACATTTACATATTATAATACAATGACTTAGGCAATCAAACTCTATTCCTTTCCTAAGGTTTGCTATGTTTTCAATTGTTGAAGTCTGTGCTAGTCTATTTGTTTAGTTACTTGTGCAAACTATTTTTTGCCAAGACTTTTTGCTCGTTTTTTTTTTTGTTTGTTTGTTTTGTTTTTTTGTGACCATTGAATTATCTGTTCATTCAGCTAATGTCTGACTAATGTTTTGACAGATATTTCCTTGACCTCTAGGAGCTAAAATAAAGATAAAACAAAACAAAAGTACAAAACACAGCAAATAAAATATTAGAAAATAATTACATAAGAAAAAAGCTTTAGTGTTTGGAGATTGTCTCTGAGCTGTGACACTTTCATCATTTAGCCAGCCTTGCACTGAGCTTAAGCATCAGCTCAGGGTGGAAATACAGAGTTTTCTCTGTTCATTTATTAACATGTGTCTTGCCTTGGTCATGTGCTTGGCTTTATAAATCCCCCTGTATATACAAGTTCTTTTGAATATCCTGATTTTCCAAAGAATTTCTTCCTATATTTTAAGCAGTCTATTTTATGTCACAACTGTAATTTTTTACCTCAAACATCTGTTTGTCTGCCTTGCTCATTTTTGAGCAATACCTGATTCTGTAGCCTGAGATCCAAAACAGTGATGACTGCTTTTCATGATTTCTTCAGGTAGTCCCCAGACACAATAGAACAGACGTAAACAATAATCTGTGAATAAGGTCCATTTGACTTTCTTCAGAGTAAAGGACCAGGATTCTGAACTGGGTACACAGGGTGCTACTGCTTTAAGACTGCTGTTATGCTGGTGAAAGATTGGACAAGGCAAGTAAAAATGCCGCAAACGCCTTTCTACCATCTTAAGTTGCAATTTTCTTAATTTAGCATTCATTTGGTTGAGGTAAATCTTTGACTATTTACCAGAGTTGGTCAAAGTTGGTTCTGACAATTTCTATGGGATAGCAAGAGCTTGGCACTGCCTACTCTACTGATATAATTCTATACGGTTCTTGTTTTCTCTTGATAAGTATCTTGGTAGTGGAAAGAAGAAACATTTTGGTCATGATGTGAACAAGGATGTTTATAGAATTTTAGAATATTTTCATTTTAAAATGTTTTCAATATCACAAATCTGATTGTCATAATTGTTAAGTGAATGAATTTACTTTGAGTTCACTAGCCTTATTTGTTAGGTGATTTGTCTCACGTGTTTCACTTACTTCTTGCCCAAACTATCAATGGCTCCTCTTTTATTTTTTAGTGACCTTGATTTTTTATTTCTCTTTTTACATTTAAAATTCAGTTCCAGGACTTAATGTCTATCACTTACCTGTGTCTCCTTAACTAACCCATAAGCCAGCCTTTCTATAATGAGTATATTACTAACTTCTGGAACCTTACTCCCACAAAGCAGAATTCCAAAATGTCACTTAATCGAATTACCAGTAAATACATTTTTCTCTATCTAGGTTAATAACCATTGTTTATTTGCCCCTATGATGAAGTGGCCCTTTGATGACTAAAAATTAAAAATGATCACAAAAAATGTAAACTTCAATCCTGTGCAAAAGAATGCATTATTTATCGCTTCTCGGCCTTTTGGGTAAGATCAAGTGAAGAATGCATTATTTATCTATATGCATAAATTATTCACAAACTTTAGTAAAATAGCTTATATGTGAATTCATGTACAAGCCAACAATTAATACTCTATGTTGTTACAGCGTACATGCAGGTCAATAGGGACTCACCGAGTATCTATGGATACATTACTTTAAACTGTTTTTTGTTTGTTTGTTTTTAAGGAAAAGGAGCATTGGGTGAGTCCATTATGACATAAAATAGCATTTCATAAATCTTACAGCATTTAAGACATGCAAAGTTCTAGAAAAAATGAAAGGAATAGAGTGGATCAGAATTATTTTTCCAGATCAAGTTAATAAAGTTGGTGCATTAAAAGTCTTAAGTTATCACATTTAACAATTTAGACATAAAACATTTAACTGAATACATTTAGAAACATTTTTGAATCATTTTTTGAATGAATTTTTGAGTGAAGTGGCTTAAAAAATGTCCTCAAGAATCTCCAGTTCCTAAAAGCTGTTTATTGTATTTTTAAATGGAATATTTCCAAAATTTATGACTTCTTTTATCAAACGTTTTCAATTCTATAACTATTTGTTAAGCATTTAATATGGCCTGGGTATGATACTCTTTATTGTGAATACAGAGATAACAGACCAAAGACCTCCCAAATGTTGATATCTGTATGGTATTTAAATGTGTGAACCCATATATTTACATAAGAATTAATATCGTTATGTCATTTAGGACCACAACTCTTTGGAAACAGCGTACAGATCAACCCAATGACCACTGAACAAGAAAGATGAAAAAACGTTTAAACAATGGTGCTGCTTAAAACGAGTAAGGTTTAATAAAATCCTCAAATCATAATTCTAATTATGGAAACACAAGATTCTACATTTGCATTTTGAATCCACTCTTAGTATTTTACCACATCAACTCAAATTACTTTTCCTGAGCTCTATGCTCCATGTACCCTTGTATTGTTTATAGAAATATGTACCTTCATCTCCTTAAAATTCTTTGATATCAGGCATTTTTTTTCCTTTCTTAAAAATTATACTTTAATTTTATTAAAGTATAATGTTCTGGGGTAGGTACATGCGCACAATGTGCAGGTTTGTTACATAGGTATACATGTGCCATGTTGGTTTGCTGCACCCATCAACTCGTCATTTACATTAGGTATTTCTCCTAATGTTACCCCTCCCCCAGCCCCCTACCCCCTGACCGGCCATGGTGTGTGCTATGCCCCGCCTCGTGTCCATGTGTTCTCATTGTTCAACTCCCACCTGTGAGTGAGAACATGCAGTGTTTGGTTTTCTGTCCTTGTGATAGTTTGCTTAGAAGGATGGTTTCCAGCTTCATCCATGTCCCTGCAAAGGACATGAACTCATCCTTTTTTATGGCTGCGTAGTATTCCATGGCATATACATGCCATATTTTCTTTTTTTTTTTTGGATTTTGCTTTTATTATTATTATTATACTTAAGTTCTAAGGTACATGTGCATAACGTGCAGGTTTGTTACATATGTATACACGTGACATGTTGATGTGCTGCACCCATTAACTCATCATTTACATTAGGTATATCTCCTAATGCTATCCCTCCCCCTTCCCCCCTCCCCACAATAGGCCCCGGTGTGTGATGTTCCCCTTCCTGTGTCCAAGTGTCCAAGTGATCTCATTGTTCAATCCCCAATTACGAGTGAGAACATGTGGTGTTTGGTTTTCTGTTCTTGCGAAAGTTTGCTGAGAATGATGGTTTCCAGCTGCATCCATGTCCCTACAAAGGACACGAACTTATCCTTTTTTATGGCTGCATAGTATTCCATGGTGTATATGTGCCACATTTTCTTAATGCAGTGCCATATTTTCTTAATCCAGTCTATCATTGTTGGACATTTGGTTGGTTCCAAGTCTTTGCTATTGTGAACAGTGCCACAATAAACATATGTGTGCATGTGTCTTTATCATAGAGTGATTTATAATCCTCTGGGTATATCCAGCACCGAGATTGCTGGGTCAAATGGTATTTTTAGTTCTAAATCCTTGAGGAATCGCCACATCGTCTTCCACAATGGTTGAACTAATTTATACTCCCACCAATAGTGTAAAAGCATTCCTATTTCTCCACATTCTCTCCAGCATCAGCTGTTTCCTGACTTTTTAATGATTGCCATTCTAACTAGCAGAAACACACCAATTCTTGTTGCAATCTTAAATAAAATTGCCAGTGTACCTAGAGAAAAAAGAAAAAAGAAATACAACACCAGCCACATGTGCTACGTTTACATTTTCTTTTCTTTTTCTTTTTCTTTTTTTTTTTTTTTTTGTTATACTTTAAGTTCTAGGGTACTTGTGCACAATGTGCAGTTTTGTTACATAGGTATACATGTGCCCTGTTGGTGTGCTGCACCCATTAACTCGTCATGTACATTAGGTATATCTCCTAATGCTATCCCTCCCCCTACCCCCACTCCACAACAGGCCCCGGTGTGTGATGTTCCCCTTCCTGTGTCCAAGTGTTCTCACTGTTCAGTTCACTCCTATGAGTGAGAACATGCAGTGTTCAGTTTTTTGTCCTTGCAATAGTTTGCTGAGAATGATGATTTCCAGCTTCATCCATGTACCTACCAATGACATGAACTCATCATTTTTTATGGCTGCATAGTATTCCATGGTGTATATGTGCCACATTTTCTTAATCCAGTCTATCATTGATGGACATTTGGGTGGTTCCAAGACTTTGCTATTGTGAATAGTGCCACAATAAACATATGTGTGCATGTGTCTTTATGGCAGTATGATTTATAATCCTTTGGGTGTATACCCAGTAAGGGGATGGCTGGGTCAAATGGTATTTCTAGTTCTAGATACTTGAGGAATCATCACACTGTCTTCCACAATGGTTGAACTAGTTTACAGTCCCACCAACAGTGTAAAAGTGTTCCTATTTCTCCACATCCTCTCCAGCACCTGTTGTTTCCTGACTTTTTAATGATTGCCATTCTAACTGGTGTGAGATGGTATCTCATTGTGGATATCAGGCATTATTTCTTATTAAATTTTGGATCTCCTACAGTGCTTAGTTTGTTGTTCCAAATATGAAAGACAGATTATATATATTTGCTATATAAATACATTGTAGCTGTAGCTGTATACAGAATGAACCAAGGAATGGCAAATTAGGAGTCGGCCATAAGAATGTGCAAGTCTTTCTATGATTACATTAGGGTAATAGCTAACAAATAGAGAAAAGCTGAAATAAGATAGAGGAAGTATCAATAGAACCTGCATTTTCATATTTAACAAACTCATATTTATGTAACACTTATTTGTCAGAATTGTGAGCTTCTTAGTCTTTTAGGTGATCTAGATAGAGAGTAAGTGACTCTCGAATATCTAACATGAGTTCATATCAAGTCAGTGTAATGGGCATAGAAAATTTGGTTCCTAGACTAAAAGAGCATATTTTTATGGGAATAAATAAATATGGTAATAAGAAACTTTAATACAAGACATAACATATGCACAATAGTAAGCTTAATAGATACACTGTGTGAAACAGAGAAATACTGATTATTAATTATTACATGTTTGTTAGTTTGGTGTCTGAGAAGATAGTAATTAATACCAAGACTAACAGAAAAATGAGTAATATAAAGTGTTCTTTCCATTTAACTATGCATAATTTTAAGTTTTATAATGATAGCAATAGGAACTTAGAGCTTTGAGACTGGGGAAATGTGTGTAGCTCTAAATATAAACTAAACTAAAATTTAAACCTTCATTCTTGGGTGCTTAACCACCCTTTTCTTGCTCTTCTCTGGGAAACAAATTTAATTTCTATCCTGAATGTGCTGAAGAGTAATCACACACACAGTCTTATCTAGCATCTCCTCTATTATTGGTTCATTCAAATAATTTTCTAGATTATGTTTTCAAATTTGCTTAACACTCTCTTCTCTATGATGACTGCCCTAACTGAGCTAAAGTGCAAGTCAAGTGAATTAACTGATATTGCCTTAGCAATTGTGAATAGCTAAAATTAGCTGTATACATTTCTTTACTTTTTGTTATTTGTGGGTTTTCTTCATTGTATGCTTTTTATTTATTTCTTTTATTAGTCTAGATTTGCTATTTACTTTCTTTAAAATCAGTAAAAAATAAATTATCATTGTGAAATGTAAATAAATTTAAGTTCATTTTTAGAACCTCAACAATAGATTTTTTGTTTTTGTTTTTTTTTCCAATAATTTCTTGTTGGCACCCTTACAGCATTCTGCTCTTTGTTCTATTGACTCACTGGCAAGTGCTGGAATAAACAGTACTCGAAAACTAGAATACTCTTTTTGTTTATTTTTATCTTTAAAATATAATTTCCAAATGTATAGCAAATAAAAATTGGAATAATTATTATTTAGAGTCAAATAACTACCATTTATATCCCTGGGCTTGTGATTCAAAAGTCACTTTTCTTGTTATGTAGTCAATGACCACTCTAATCCTTCTTTGGGCAGATTCTGTGAAACAATGAATTTTAATCACCCTAAATTCTAGTTCTATGCTCTAATGGTTCTATTTTTGTCCCCACTCTCCTTTATTTAAGAATGAATAGTACAGTGTAAGCAAACCCTTTGTCAAGAGTGTTTTCAATGGATTTTTAATGACATCAAATGTTCTCTAAAACAACATTTCTCAAACTTTTTTGGACATCAGGATTATCTCAGAAATGAGTCAGTTCCTGACCTTTACCATTCCCTCAGCAAACTGTGTGTCAGTCTTGAGTATCTCAACAGCTTACATCCTCTATCTCATCACATATGTGATTCTAATGTAGGTGGTCAGAGAATAAAACTCTGGGAAAGACTGGCCTGCTAAGGTGTCAAAACATCTGCAAAGTTGGAAATTCAGTTAAAAGAATTTGGTCTTCATCATGAGTGATTTTTAAATTATCTTTCTTATTTGGATTGACTGATGGTATATAAATGCAGGGATGGAATAAATATTTCATGAAAATTGATTACTTGTTTCTGACAAAGTCGGCTAAAAGTTTCTTCACTATGTTACCTAAGAAGTTAAATATTTTCCTTAAGTATGTTTTCATTATTTAAAATGAAATGTTTATTTTCAAATAAATGAGAAATTATTTTTATTAAATTTCACTGTTCTTAGTGATACCATTTCATCTTATATTAATTTACAGTTTGGAGGCCTTTTCTACAATACAAAAATTTTCTTCTGAAATGACACTGTTAAATTTTGCAATAAATGCAGTTATTTTCTTATCATTTTTACTTACATTATCACTCATGCTAAATTGATCTACGTCGTCAAAATAAGTAGTTGCTCTGTAATTTTAGTATTCATGTAAATTAAATAAATTCTATTGACAAAAATTATTTTATCTATAAAGATATTTTTTATATCACCTCTATCACAATTCTGAATGTTAGCTTACAAGAGGGATACATGGAAGTAGCATTAAAGTTTTCTAAAGGAAAAAATAAGAAGTAAGTCACTATAATTGTGTTTCTTACCATTTCAAATTTCCTGAGATCTCAAAATGTTGCCAGAATTGTGATTAATACAAGACTTGATGCAAGAGAGAAGAGCAAATCTTCATTAGAAATTCAGGAATAGTTTAATTATAACTGGTTTTTTTTTTTTTTAGTTCAGTGAAATGGTCAGATTATTCTAATATTTTTCTTTTGAATCAATAAAGATACATAATGTCTGTACAGCAATGCTAACTTTATTACGTAACATAGTCCTCTATATTTTTATAAAATATACACCCACAAGTTGCATTCCAGAAGCAACTAGATGTTTGACCAATCTACGTTTTAATGCATCTAGTGTATTGACTTTGTGTATTTAATTCACAACAATGATAATCTACCCAGGGCTGTTTATTTCTAGGGATCCTTTGAAGTTAGCAGCAAAGTAAAATATTAGATAATTAATCAATATCGATTATTTAATGTAGGTAAATGTAACAAACTTCTTATCTTTGCCTGGAGTACTAGGTATTTAAATTCTGATAAATATCTAGTTTGTGTCATCACTAGTTTTTTTGTTGTCTTTCATTTTATCAACTCTTATTCTATTTCTTTACATGGTGTGGTCTTCATATTCTACAATTTTACTTTTTACCACCCTTAATGCCTATAAAATTATTTTGAAATTATACTATTTATTCTTGAATTATGTTTATATATTCAACTACTTTTTCAAATTTTAATCTCAAAATATTTAACTTTAATCTAATTACATATTACTTAATTCTCTGTTTCTTAGTTGTCTACATGATTCTCTTTTGATGTTTACTCTTTTGTAACTCTATTAGTGTTACGGTCATCATAATTAATTATTTTGCTATTGTTAATATTTCTTCTAATTTAACAATAATCCAAAAAATAAGCATAGTAGATAGAGGAAGTATATGAAATATAGTACATTAAATAATAACAGTTATGACACTATGTAAAGGTCATCTAGAAAAAATAAATGAAAATCAAATTTTGGCTGTCAAAATTAAACAAATTGAACTATAATAGAGGCCTTAGACGAGAGGACTGGCAGGAAATTGGAGCTATGGAGTTACGTATATAAATTCTGGGACCAGAGAGGTAGATATGGGAAGAGATGCCACCGTAAATAAAATTTCGAAGACTGAAACTGTTTTACTAATTTAAAGTTGAATCTAAGGTCAAGTGGAGAGTGGAAAAGTTGTCAGAATTTCCTAAATGGAAAAATTGGTTAATAAAAAAAAGAACAAGATAAGGAAGATAATGAGATGCATTTTTAGATCCAAGATAACTTTCAGTAAATGACACATGACACTAATGTTTTGATAAAAAAAAAGTCAATTTTTAATAGTCAGGAGACTAAGCACAGTATGAAAGAGAATAAAGAATGGTGATTAATTTCCAAAGGGCAATAGCATAATGGTACAGGGTTCTTTGAGGTAGAAGCAGTAAAAGGAAGGCATTATAAAGTTAAAATAGAGATGAATTTCACATGCATCACTGGGTCTTCTAGAGGTGGCTCTGGTGCTCAGTCAGATGGCAATAGATATTTTATATTTCTAAATTTTGTTAAATCTTACATTTCCTTTCCTGTACTTGGCCAAAGTGTGCTGCCTTAGAATGAAGAAGATTTAAAGTTAGGCTGAAGCAAATTCCCTAATTAAAAATCCTCAGTGTAATATCATCAGACTGTTTCAAAGCTAATTATTTTGGCTATTGGTTAATTGACTTATTTCCGCAGTGTCAAAAAAAAAGGGGGAGTTGTTAACATTGTCAAGAATATAATTCAAGACTTCTGACTCTCCAATGTAACCACTACATCATATTTTGATGACCTTTGCCTGATATCGCAGAAATAATTTATAAAACTTTAAAAACTATGGTGTAGTATTTTGGGTTTCAATCTAAGACTCAAGTAAATGAGAGCAGTAGCTACTTTATCAAACAAATACAAATTGATTTTAGTTGTAAGTGTGGTCCAATTCACTTAGCTTGAATTATTTAAGCATCACCTTTAAATGTATTCAGTAGTAAATTACAGCTGAAAGCTTCATCTTCAAAAATAGAATGTTTCACTGTATAAGACTTAAAAATTCTAGATTCATTGTGAGGAGCTGACACAGCACTATCTTTCCTAGCTTGGATGGAAAGCTTTATTCAGCATTAGATAGCTGACGATGTGGTTTAGAAGACAGATTTAAATTTCTATTTAATGATAGAAATGATAATTTCTGTCATTATAATTCTATAATATATTTGTTTCACTTGGAAATAATGCATTTATCTAGTTCTTATTATGATGTGTTGAGACTTATTCTCATTGATACTCATGGTCCTGATTAGAAATTAAGTAGACAAGTTTAATTTAGAGGCTTTCTCATCCCTGGAAAATCCCCCAAACCCCACTAGATGGCACCTCACTAAGGATGTTGCCAGTGCTCTCTGGAAGATTAAACATTTCTCTATGGGAGGGAACCAAAGGTTACAATCTGTTGAAAGCACAGACAGGAGGCTGTGTTTTTCATAGAACATTACATAAGATTAAGACTATTTTAATTGTCTCAAAAACAAAGATGGAACTAATACAGATAAAGCCATATTCTGTTGCCACTGCCATCTCCTTGGAAAACTAAACTCACTTAGGAGGTACATGATGAATGTCTCTAGTTTTCCTAAACAAATAATTATGAAGTTTGCTTTTGAGATATGAAACTACCTGGCAAACTCAGTAAAAGTTTTACTCAAACTTACGTGGCCTTATAAAGACTGTTTTTAATTACATCTAACATCACTTGTACATAGATTAGATCCCAGTGGTAGATTTAACTGAACTTAACTTTCTCATTAGTCAACAAATATTAAGCAATCAGTTCATGCAAAGAGCTGTTATGTTAATTTAGAAGTATTAAACTGCTTATAATTAGCCCAAGACTGAAGGGATGGAGAAAGTAGACATCCATGTACAAGACCTTTTGTGGATCTCCTAGAGAATGGCTTTCAGATTGAACAAACTTCAAATTGAAATCCAAATGCAAAATCTCACTATCATAAAAGTGTCTGAAATGGTTTAAGAATTCAAAGTTACTAACTTAAAAGTCAAGAGGAAAGAAAAAGCCTGATGGTCAATTATTTATTTTACTTTTAAATAAAGCATACATATTTTCTCATATGGAGAACTTGTGACCACTACATGGTCAAAACAGGGCATATAATTTACTAAACACATGATTAAAAACTCATATAAATGTGTGCATAATGCACAGTTCATAAATATTTGTTGGATAAATAAAAATATGAGGGGGATATTTCAAACATTGAAAATAAACTATTAAATTCATAATGAGCAATATTATTTGTAGATTTTTTAAATAATCACAATAGCTTTTCTCCTTAAATACTTAACTTACGTTAATCAGGCATATGCCTAAAGACCAACTGAAAAAAATCAACTATTCTAATGCTCTTAATTTACTTATATGACATAATACTAGACACTTTCATTTTAAGTAACTTTACCTGGTTTTTGATTAAATTAAAAAATCTATCCAATGGAAATCCTCATCATTATACTTGTAAATACAAATCTACATACTTGGTAAGAATTTTACTTAATTATCTCTAAATACAGGTGCAAATCTAAGAAAGTGCCAAACATGTATCTTAAGCCCTGGCAACCTTTTTTCTTACAGGTGGATTGTTATAGTAATGCTATAGAATAACTCCAAAAAATATGTAAGAAATCTGTAACACAGCAAAGAGGTAGCATCATCCAAAGGTGGGCATTCTATTACTGAAATGAAGCAGTACCATTCCTTCTGCTACTATTTCTACTACAACTAATACAGAAAATTGTACCACTAATAATAAATTTATTTAAAATTGCATAGTCGCTATATGGAAGGCACAATTTCTGTCACTTTAAGTTCTTTAATGAATCACACTCTTATAAAAATCCTATAAGTTAGATATAAATGTTAACATATTTTAAAAAGGTGAATGAAAGTTTTAACAACCTAAATAACTGTCACAGGATGCGTAGCTCACAAGTTTCAGAGGCACAATTCAAGCTCCAAATCTCTCACTGCACCCTGTCACTCTCAATCCATATCCCCTATTACTAAAATTAATATACTATCTCCAAGACAAAATAGTGTTCGAACAATGACAC
Organism: Piliocolobus tephrosceles; assembly: GCF_002776525.5. Lineage (NCBI taxonomy): Eukaryota > Metazoa > Chordata > Mammalia > Primates > Cercopithecidae > Piliocolobus > Piliocolobus tephrosceles. The sequence goes on along the minus strand of NC_045439.1, from coordinate 65,369,735 downwards.
TATGCTATTTGACTAGTAACTCTAGTGTGTGAAGAATCTAATTTTTGAAAAACAATTTGTCACAATAAGCAGTCATTTTATTTCAAAATTAGTTTTAATATAACTTCATGTGGTTATGAAAATGCATTGGGGACTTACTGTTTTTTATGTACACTTCTATTTAATTTACCAACATTGGAGTTAGGTTTGATTATTATTATTTTATAGGTGATAAAACTGAAGCTCAACTCAGTTAAGAAAGAGCCCAGGTCAGTCTGTTTCTAAGTGTTAAAGTCATAAACAAAACTCGGGTGTTTGACTCCCAAACACACACAGATCATCTTATATATGTATATAGACATGTATGTCTGAGTGGGCGTGTATACACATATATGCATATAACAGAAGTGGCTAGCAATAGGCATTAGGAGCAATTAGGAGCAGTTCCCATGACTGTCCACAACCTGTACCTGTTTAACCTGTTTGGCCTTCTGGAATCAAGTGTGTCTGCACTACAAGGAATGGCACTACAGGGAACAATTGGAGATCCCAAGGAGGTGATGCACAGGTGTGGCTTATGGGATGCTGTTTTCTATTCTTTCATTTTTCATCATGATGTCTCTGTTACACATAAGGGAAGCCTTCCTGGCCTTCCAAGCTTGCTGTTACAAACTCTATTATGAACAGAACACTTACTGAAATCAAGATCGTCATGAAGAGTGACTTGTGAGTGGAACATCTGAGATGTGCTGCCCATCTACAGTGTGCTGAATGTGCCGCTGGTGGTGAAAAAGCCCAGTGACCTTTAGGCCAAACTGGGCTAATTGACCCTTTTCATTCTTGATTGCAGTCTGCATTCCCATATCTGTTCTCTGCCCTTTGCTCTGCTTGGCCTGGCTGAAGGAAGCACCTCTACTCCACCACCATCTGGGTCTTTCTTAAACCTTGTCACCTGAGAGCCATTCTCAACCTGCAGAACTTCCAGGACAACACTTTAACTCAACTACTTCCCCAACCTATGCCCTCCAGCCACCAGAAAGAAGCCTTCAGGAGTCCCTACAGCACCCACGCAGGCACTCTCCAGTTTTCCCCCTCCCTTCCTGATGCTGTGAACACCACTGAATAAATGTTTAGCACTCTCAAAAATATTATATATATGTATATAATGTAAACAAATTTTTCTTTTTACTGCACATAATATAGTACCCTATTCATGTCTCAGATAAATAAATCATAATTATCATTTTCTGCTTTTAAATACCCTGAAAATATAATATGAAAAGTTATATAAGATCAATTTTTCAAAATATAAGTGCCTTATAATTAATCAAACTGTATTCCTGTCTATTATATTATTTTTTTCTTTTTGTGCGTGGTATAAACGCAACTATGAGAAATTCTTACAACTCTTTCTAGTCATAAAAGCATACTGCTATTTTGAAGGCTTTAGTGCATATCAACAATATGACACTGAGAAGTGTTGGATTAACTTGTCTCACCACCAGCATTGCATGGAAGTGCCTATCTCTCCAAACACCGTCACTAACATGGGGAATTATCATTAAAGAAAACAAAGTCTCATCAATTTCTAGTCTTGAAAATATAACATAATTATGTAGGTAAATCCTTGAGTGATAGAGTTTAGTCATTTTTTACATGTGTGTTGGTTCTTATATTTTTATAAAGATATCAATTATTATCCATTAAGGACGATTAAACATATCAGTAACTCATCCTTATATATACTGACATATTTTCCAAGCTTCTTATTTATCTAGTTTCATATAATATTTGAAAATATTTGAGTTTTAATTTATATGTCGTTAAATACATACTTTAATTTCTGGATGATTCTTTTCTGTTTTTTGTTGTTGTTATTGTTGTTGCTTTTATGTTTAGAAAGTTCTTCACTATTTTGATAATAAAGAGTAGCTAATATTTCCTTTAAGTTTGTTATATTATTTGGAATTTATTTGTTGTTTTAAATTTCTACTCTGTCTGAAGTATATATTTGTTATATGATATATGCTAGAATATATTTTTAATATTTTAATTTTTTAATTTTTTATTTGCACTAATTGAATAATGTTTATATTCTTTATAGATTTTCTTTATCATCCTTTAGAAAGTACATTCTATATACACACATGCATACAAACACACACAGTGCTCCCACACAATCTATCATATCAATTAGACTGATGCTATACCAATTTTTCTATTAACAAGCAACATTATTTAACTATGCAATATATGTACTAAAGCACATTCTTCTAGAACTCTTGTTTTCCATTTGTATTTGTTAAAGTTATCTTATATTGCTCTTCATGAACTAATAAAAGAATTGAGGGAGAAAGAGTATCTACTTATTTAAATCTTATGATGATGATTTGTTCAAGTCTTTTGTCTCTGAGTTAAGATTTATAATCTTTGTCTTATAAATTTGTTTATTTCTTATTAAATTTAAGGGCAACTCTTAAAAATGAAAAGGATATTATTTTTGTTATTTTTTTCTGTGTTCTCTCTACCTTAATGATCACTCAACTTGAATTGCAAGGTAATTTCCACAAGGATCTCTCTCAGTTACAGAGCAGTGAATGGTGGTTAAGGTCCTGTCTCTGGAGCCCAACATGTCTGAATTTGCAAACCCACCTTACCACTTATCTGTGTGCCCTTAGGAAGATAGTTAAGCTTTCTTTACTTCTGTTTCCTCATTTACCAAATAGAGTTATTAACAAAATAAATTCTGAGATTTCTTGAGAAAAAGAAATAAGTTAATAACAGTAGAAGCCTTATTAAGCGCCAAACCGTTATTAAGTGTTCAATTATAATCCCTAATCTTTTCAAGTGCTCAAATATAGGAAATTAACTATTATTAATAGCATTATATCATACTGCTAAAATAAAGTGAGAATATTCAATTAATTGGAAAGTCAGTATGCTGAAGAAATGAAGCAATGATACAACCAATGTGTTTGGGTTTAGTCAAATTAATTAACTGAATTATGTAGTCATCAGAGACCGTGAGACATCCAGAATGTTAATATTCCTGTCAAAATAAGTCAAAGTATCATTTGATTCTGGTAAAAAGATCTATGACACCCAAAGGAGCATAAACCATAATAGCAATTATTTTAGCAAAGTTAAAATGTTTATTCTTTATGATTATAAGGATTTTTGCATTATTTATACATATTTCTATTCTATAAGTTAAATGTAAATCATATGCCTTTTTAGTAATACATCAAATTAGTAGAACACGTGTTTTAATGTATTTTCATAAATTGTATTTTATTAAAAAGATAGTATTTTGAGTAATGACATAAACAGTTTTAAGGTGAAATGATCTGGGATTTATTATATTGCTGACAAAAGATTTTAATGAATAAATATTTATTCTTGATTCTGCAAAAAATAGAGGACTAAGAAAATCTACATGCCCTTCAGCTAAAAGACCTAGGTTTGCTTAAATAAAACAATTAATATAATTATTCACACTAATAACAAGAATAATTAGAAAATGTAAAGTTAGCACAAATTTTTAAAAAATGGAATGTTAAGCATAGGAGCCACTGTTGAGACTGCAACCTCAAACTGCTTTGGGAGAGATGGTGGAATAAATATGAGACTATGTTCTGTAAAAACTCGTTGTTCACAGACATACAATCACAGGTTAAAAGACTTTGAGTCTGAACCAAACTCAGAGCAACAAATGAAACTGCATGAACCATAGTGCTTGAAAGGCTACATCAGCATGAAAGGAAGAACCAGAAAATGTCTGCCTATGTGTTACGGGCAAAAGAAAAAATAACCTTGTTTCTTCCTGGTTTGAGGGACAGTTGATGAGGTATAGGGGTGGTTATTCCTGAGAAACTGAAATTGTGTTTCAGAATCCTTGTGGGGGGAAAATTTTCAACTGCAGAAAATATTAAAAATGGCACCAGGATGTTATTATCATATCAGCTTCTGGCTAAGGCAAGAGCAAAATCTTGGGAAAGACAAAATGGCCTTAAAGAAAAATAAATAAATAAATAAGCTCATACTTTTATACATTTAGTAAAACTACAGAACAATATTTGCAAAAAGATAATCACAAAAGGAGAAAAAGGCTCACTAAATTTTAAACAAAAGAACATTTATCAGATACATATTTAGGTATCTTAACCTCAAATATAGGCCAAAGAAAATAGAATAATATATCAAACTGATCAGTAAAAAATGTCAACCTGATTTCTATATCCCATTCAACTAACATGTGAGAATAAGGGCAAAAACAGCTTATTTTTGTTTTCAGGAAAAAATATTCTGTCACTCACTCATAGAAAAGTGAAATGAAATCCAGTTGAGAGAATGCTAGAAGCAACATTACACAATGTAATTGGTAAGTATATGAGTAAATCTGAACAGTCATAAACTATGAAAAATAGTAATGATGATAATTACCTATTGGGAATATATAGATATAATAACAAGATAGGATTGGGTTGATGAAAATTAAAACATTCTATCTTAATATTATTCAGAAAGAGGCTATTGGAGACAGCGATTAAGTTAAGAAACTTCCAGTTCTGAGTGCAGTGGCTCACACCTGTAACACCAGGGTTTGGGACGTTGAAGTGAGAGGATTGCCTAAGCCAAGGCACTCGAGATTACAGTGAGCTCTGACTGTGCCACTATACTCCAGCCTGGGCAACAGAGGTAAACCCAGTCTCTAAAAACAAACAAACAAACAAACAAAAAACAAACAAAAAGAAAGAAATGTCTAATATCAAAAAAAGTTGTGTAAATGTAAGCCAAATTTTCAAAAATATAAGAGAAAATAATGGAAAATGAAATGAACATGATAAATAACCTAGCAAGCTGAAAAGGAAAACAATAGGTATATCAAATTCAAAGTTGAAACTAAGTTACTAGAAATTATCAATATATGTATATGTGTATGTATAATAATACATGCTTTTTATAATATATAATTGTAATATATATTACTGCATATTATTTACTATATATATGGTTAGAAATAAAGAATGGAGAGGAAAATTAAAATATCGACCATATAAAATTATATATAAACATGTATTTGCATGTAAATATATTTACCTACTAACCAGTGTATATGCATATATACATGCAAATTGATAATAAAAAGGATAATTACTGATATTATTTCTGTGGTTCCACAGAAAGAAAAAACTGCTTTAAACCTTTATCTCTAGAAACAAGCTACTAAATTTATAAAGCAAACATTTCAACATTAACAAGTAGACAACAAAAGCTTCACAATCACATTGGAGATTATCATATGTAATTTGCACAATAGTTAAATAGAATAGACAAAAATAAGCAATGATATGAAATATTGTAATTAACATATTTAGCAAATTTGACTTAAAGAACATATGAAGAAACACTTTTTAAAGCCATTCATGGAATACTTGGAAATATTGACCATGTATTAAGTCGCAGAAGAAATCTCAGCAGGGTCTTAGCAAATGAATCTGTAATCACATGCAATTATTACAACTCAATAATGAAGATATAAGACTCAGCATCTTGTTTTTAGAAATTTAAAAATTACTTCAAAATAATTCATTGAAATGTATATGACAAATTAGTCACATGAATACAAAAACACAGTATTGTTGTATCTCTAAAATTCAGCTAAAATAACATTTAGAAGAAAACCTTTAGTATATATTTATATATTAGAAAGGAAGAAAAAATGGCTATTAATGTGTACAACTTTAAATCTCATAAAGAACAAGAGAAATTGATAGAAAGCTGTGGAAGGTGACTACTATATGTAAATTTTGAATTTAATAAAGTTAAAAAGTAGAAAATATTAGTGACAAGAAAACCATTTTCTTTGTAAATGTAATTCAACCAAAAAAAACTCCTCTGGTATGAATGATCAATAAGTATGAAGAACGTTAAAAATTTTATATATATCTGAAATTTAAAATGTCATGAATTAATACTATAAATAAATTATATGTTCTTAAAGTTGAAATTTTAATTCAAGACAACTTTCATAAAATACAATTATCTAAACTGACACAATAAATAAAACAAAAAGAAAATAGACCTGTAATTATTTTCACACATGAACCGCACATCAGTTTTTAGGAAAATTCTATCAAATTTTCGGGAAATGAGTCATCAATATTATACAAATTGTTTCAAATGATGGAACAAAATGGAACTAACTCACTCATTTTTATAATTTAGGAATAATCTCTCACTGTGTACAAAAATCAAATCAAAATGCATTGAAGACTTAAATGTTAGATCTGAATCTACGAAACTACCAGAAGAAAACATTGGGGAAAACACTACATGCCATTGGTCTGGGCAAAGATTTTTGAGTAAGACCTCAAAAGCCTAGGCAGCACAAGCAAAAATGTACAAATGGGATTAAATCAAGCTAAAAAGCTTCTGCACAGCAAAGGAAATAATCAGCAAAGTGAAGAGACGGCCTACAGAATGAAGAAAATATTTGCAAACTATCCATCTGATAAAGGATTAATAAATGAAATATATTAGGAACAAAAATCTTGATAGCAAAACACCATAATCCAATTTAAAATGGATCCGTGATCTGAATAGACATTTCTCAAAATAACACATAAAATGGCCAACAGCTATCTGAAAAAATGCTCAATATCACTAATCATTAGGAAAATGCAAATCAAAACCACAATGAGATACTATCAGACCTCAGTTAAAATGGCTATTATTAGAAAGACAATCACTAAGAGATGCTGGTGAGGATGAAGCAAAAGGGTAACTCTGAGGTCTGTTATTAGGTACAAAAATACAGGTGGGATAGAAGGAGTAAATTCTAGTTTCCAATAGCACTGTAGGATGACTATAGTTAAAAATAATTTATTGCACATTTTAAAAATACCTAGAAGAGAAGATTTAAAATGTTTTCAGCACAAAGATGTAATACATGCTTGAGTTGATGGATATCCTAATTACCCTGATGTCATAATTACACATTGTATGAATGTATCAAAATATTTCCATGTACCCCATAAATATGTACAATTATTATCAATATTGAAAAACATTAATAACAATATCTGAGAAGACTATACATGAATAAAATTTCAGCTGTGAATACTGACATTACAAAAACCTGAACAGATATATCCTTCAAAGAGAAACCTCACATGCAAACACACAGATAGATACTCGCTGCTGTTTCCTGTAATAAATTTTGTACTAAAAGTTCCAGCCTGTGTACAAAACCAAGAAAAACACATTAAGAGACAAAATCAGCACACTGTCATTATTAACGGATGCATTTTTTCCACACAGAACACTCAAAACATGCTATAGAAACATTATTTCAACTAATAATTAATTAAAGACATTTGCTGCTTGTAAGAACAATATATGAAAAAAGTGAACAAATACAGCTAAACAACAAAATAAATATAGTCAGTGTTTGGTAAGAAAAGATTTTGATATTGTTTAATCTTCAAGGAAGCTATGATTTGTTTAATGAATTTAAATATTTCTATTAGTGTTCATAGCATTGTTAGTCCTGTTTATAATGTAACACTCCTTTTCCTTAAAATATTTCATATTTCAGGTCATAAAATACAAAGCTCAAATCAAACCAGAGTGTATCTTTTTTAAGTAAATCATTAAAATTGACAACACTTCTCATTGATTTTATAGCTTATATTTACATTTGTGTTTCTTAAGATAGTGTTGTAATTGTGTTCATTAAACAATACATTAATAACCCTTATCTATAATTTATTGGTTTGATTATTGTAATTAATAACAGGACACTGTTCCTGTCTTTAAAATCATTTTCAAACATTGAAATCTTGTACAATTTTTAAAATTGTACTTAAAAATCATATAAACTTTATGTCTTAAAAACTGTTAAGTAAGTACATTATGGTAACATTGACTATATGCATATTGTTATTCAGCACAGTCTCATCAATTTTAAAAATAATTTATTGTGGAAGCAACTGGCAACGCACTAAGTCATGGGCTAGTTTAAGTAAATTTCAAGTAAAATTTGTCAAGTGGAATCTTAATGCTTTTGAAGATACAATTTTAGAATCTAGTTTTCTCTCTTCAAATTTAAAGAGTGATGACCATAACGAAATCACCTTAAACTCCTCATTGAATTATGCCTCTTTGTTTCAATCAATTTTTAAAAAAATCACTTCTATTTAATTCGAGGGCACCTTTCACTTCATTTTCTCAGTTACACTATTAAACTGTGAAATATATGTATAAATCATCCACTATTTAAAATATGTTGCTTTGCATTTCTCTGATGGCCAGTGATGATGAGCATTTTTTCATGTGTCTGTTGGCTGTATGAATGTCTTCTTTTGAGAAATGTCTGTTCATATCCTTTGCCCACTTTCTGATGGGGTTGTTTGTTTTTTTCTTGTAAATTTGTTTGAGTTATTTGGAGATTCTAGATATTAGCCCTTTGTCAGATGAGTAGATTGCAAAAATTTTCTCCCATTCTGTAGGTTGCCTGTTCACTCTGACGGTAGTTTCTTTTGCTGTGCAGAAGCTCTTTAGTTTAATGAGATCCCATTTGTCAATTTTGGCTTTTGCTGCCGTTGCTTTTGGTGTTTTAGACATGAAGTCCTTGCCCATGCCTATGTCCTGAATGGTACCACCTAGGTTTTCTTCTAGGGTTTTTATGGTATTAGGTCTAACATTTAAGTCTCTAATCCATCTTGAATTAATTTTCGTATAAGGAGTAAGGAAAGGATCCAGTTTCAGCTTTCTACTTATGGCTAGCCAATTTTCCCAGCACCATTTATTAAATAGGGAGTCCTTTCCCCATTTCTTGTTTCTCTCAGGTTTGTCAAAGATCAGATGGCTGTAGATGTGTGGTATTATTTCTGAGGACTCTGTTCTGTTCCATTGGTCTGTATCTCTGTTTTGGTACCAGTACCATGCTGTTTTGGTTACTGTAGCCTTGTAGTATAGTTTGAAGTCAGGTAGTGTGATGCCTCCAGCTTTGTTCTTTTGACTGTTCAACCATTATGGAAAACAGTATGGCGATTCCTCAAGGATCTAGATCTAGATGTACCATATGACCCAGACATCCCACTACTGGGTATATACCCAAAGGATTATAAATCATGCTGCTATAAAGACACATGCACAAGTATGTTTATTGCGGCACTACTCACAATAGCAAAGACTTGGAATCAACCCAAATGTCCATCTGTGACAGACTGGATTAAGAAAATGTGGCACATATACACCATGGAATATTATGCAGCCATAAAAAAGGATGAGTTTGCATCCTTTGTAGGGACATGGATGCAGCTGGAAACCATCATTCTTAGCAAACTATCACAAGAAGAGAAAACCAAACACCGCATGTTCTCACTCATAGGTGGGAACTGAACAATGACATCACTTGTACTCGGGAAGGGGAACATCACACATCAGGGCCTATCATGGTGGGGGAGGGGGTAGGGATTGCATTGGGAGTTATACCTGATATAAATGACGAATTGATGGGTGCTGCCAAGTTGATGGGTGCAGCACACCAACATGGCACAAGTATACATATGTAACAAACCTGCATGTTATGCACATGTACCCTAGAACTTAAAGTATAATAATAAAATTTTTTAAAAAGTGTTGTAAAATGTGCAGTAGACTCAGTCCCACATAAAGAAAAACATCTCATCAGTAATAAACCAATAAAAACTAAAAAGTTATTTTACCTTAGAAATTAGATTGTGATTAATCTAAGGAATAGTAAAGATAGTGTGTTTAGGTTAGAGAGACTATTATTGGCTTACTGATATAAGTTTGCCTTAATATTTATTTACACTTTTATGTCAGCTATAAAAACTGTAATTCTGTATTATATAAGAATTTTGTATCCCCAAGTCGTTGTCATTTGGTGTTCATTCTTAACATTAGAACCACTGTATACATTGCAAAACAAGTTTTACTTTCAGTATTTAATCCATAAAATCCCTTCAAAACACTTCTCTTCAAGGGAATTCTAAAAAATTCTAATTTTTTCACTGCAGATAAATATGAACAATCGGTGATATAAAGGTAGTGAAAAAGTTTGATGTTTATATAGTGAGAAATTGAGGAAATTTAATTGAGTATTTAAATAGATGGTTAGGAAAAAATTGATGGACTAAAATTTCTTCCACTTGTTATATTACAGTTATGTTGATTGGGTAAATGGCAAAATAATAAGTTAAAAATAACTAAGGATATCTAGAATGTTGAGATAGAAAAATTTTTATGGCTTTATACCCCACCCTAAAATGTTGGAAATATATACTACTTTTTGTGTTGAAATGGTCTTATGTAGTTCAAAGTGATGTTTCAAAAAATGTTACCCGCAACATTGAGTCTTTGTCTCCTCATGCCTTTGAAATTTCTTATTGAAATAAAATTGACATAAGTGAGCAAGTTACTATTTTTAAGGCAATTTTCCATTGGTAAAGCCAATATAGAGTTGAATTACATTTAACTTCGGGAAGGAATTATGGGAATAGAATATTCCTATATTAAATGTGACAGTGACTTATCCATTAATGTCCATTAACAATCAACTGATTAGTAAATCATACCTGTAATGACGGTGCCCTTTCCAACATGTCATTTAGTGTCAGCTTTGGTCAAGTTGGGAAATAAATGGAAAGCATACAATTGCTCTGACCTTTTCAGGATCAAAAGGCATTTTGACATACTTCACACCATTTTAATGATAGCAACTGTCTACTAATTGAATAAACCTAATAAAAATAATATGATCTATTTGGGGATTTTTAAATGGTTAATAGACCTTTTATTATATGCTACATAAAAGAAGAAATCTGATATGTTATTGAAGAAGACTATACATGTCATAGAGGAAAATGAGAAACCACTTGGAAAAAATTTAAAAGGAAAAATAAGTGTTTAATTGACTGCATGAAAATAATAGATAAAGAAAAGTCCAGTGTCACCTGTCCCTTTTTGTGATGCTCAGGATTTTACTTTTAGGTTTTTTACTTAGTATTATTCTGTTGTTTATGATATTTCAATTAACTTTTTGTATCTTAAAAGTATGTGTCTTTTTCAGGAGAACATGTGATTGCATTCTATGTGCACAAATTAATTTTTAGAGGAAAAGGCCAAGGAAAAGATTATACCTGCTTAAAATGGGACATAATTAGCTACAGGAAAGCAGTTTGTTTTTAAAACCAGAAAAAAACAGTGCAGCAATTGTAGGCTCTGTTGTTTATTCCTGTTTGGAACAGTATTCATTAGTAAATGATTTGGCCCCGAGATTCTATTATAAAGCCTGGTGCTGAGCAATCAGGTATGATTTACTGTGGACAGCAACAGGGGAGGAGGTTTCAACAATGTGGCAGATGGAAATTTGAAAACCATTATAGTCAGGAAAAGCAAAAATGTGGCTTCTTATAGTAATCATAACTCACCCACAGCTGCAGTCTGTGATGATGGAAATTCCATGATTATTGCTTTTACATTTTCAAACAAATGTTTTCTTCCTATAAAATTTTTACTCACATCTGTATGTGTGAATATACACATATATCCAAAATACATCAATGTCTATCCATACTCATGTATATAATGTAGCAAATTTAACTTTTTTCACTTTGCTAAATAATCTTTCATCTTTAATGTAATAATAAAATCAATCATTACAGCAAATCAAAATATGAAGTTGAAAATGGCTTGTATAAATCATCTTTCCCTAAGTACTCTAGTCCCACTATCAGAAAAAGAAGCATAACATTGTTATTACTATGACTACTACTGCTGATAAAAATAATAATAAAAGCCACAAAAAACACATATTGATCTCCAAAAAATACAGTATTAGAATATTTATCCCACTATTCATAGAAATAAAATTTGGAAAGGACTGTGAGAATGATAATGTACCTAAACATAGTGATGCTACAAAGATAATTACTAATTTTCTATTCTTATAAATATTTTCTACTGTTTGATATATAGTAAAATAAGGGATCATATGATAAACTAAAGAGATTATAAAGAAAGTAAGACTTTTGCAGCAGAAGTAATATACTGTATGACTGAGTTAACAATAAATTATATAAACGTTACATTAGGAATTAGAAAATATAGTGATGTATAATTTGAGTCACATTATTTAGAAAGTTAACTATTACTGTTTTCTTTTTCACTGGTTTATTATTTTGTTCTAGCTTTTTTAAAGAAAATGTACCATAAGAAAAAATGACAACTATACCAACAATCACTTCTATTTATTTATTTATTTATTTATTTATTTATTTATTTATTTACTTTTTGCTTCATAAACACGATTTACAAATGTTCTTTCTAGAAACTCTAATGAGTAATTGTTATAAGAAATGGACATATATTAAGATGCACATATAAAGTCCTAAAGTTGTTCTGAGGCAACTTAGTATATGTTTTTGAAATATGTACCACCTTGATTATTTCCTTTCTGTGAAGAACAATATCAAATTTTCTGTTTTTTAATCTTCAAAAGCAGAAAGCTATAATCTTCCAGATATTTCTTTTGACTCATCTTATCTTTGATAGAGCCATCGGCTGTTTTCTTCACTGAATCAGTAAAAATACAGTACTATTTATTATTTGGATATTCTTTGTCATCACAGGTAATGAGTTTCAATCACTGCAAAACCAGCAATTTATTTGTAGTTTATTATACCCATTGTATTTTCTTTCAAGTTTGGTTGATAGAATAGTTTGATAACATTCTATTAGTATCTGAAAAAGTAAAACATCTGAAGACATTCTAAGATGGGATTCCTCTTTTATTATACAAAGGATTTAAAGTTTTATGTTTAATTTATTCTTTGCATGTTAATAATGACTTGCATGAAAGCATTTTGAGGCATTGCTGATTAAATTAAAAGCATTTAAAATACATCTGTACTTCCTTTTTTTCCTTTTTTATTTTAGTTTATTTTTTAGACAGAGTCTTGCTCTGTTGCCCAGACTGGAGTGCAGAGTGCAGTGGTGTGATCTCGGCTCACTGCAACTTCTACCTCCCAGCGATTCCTTCAAGCGATTCCTATGGAGTGGCTGGGATTATAGATATGTGCCTTATATTTTAGGACAGACAGGGTTTCACCATGTTGGCCAGGTTGGTCCTGAACTGACTTCAGGTGATCCGCCCGCCTCTATCTCCCAAAGTACTGGGAATACAGCTATGAGCCACTGTGCCCGGCTTTTCTATTTATATGTACTCTGAATGTTGATAAGTATATACTTGAGGAGGCAATGGTTAAATAGGCATAAATGCGAGGTTTTCTCTGTGGCAAGAGTGTCTAAAAGGTCACAAAGAGTAGAGTATAAGTGATCCATAAACCTAAACAAGAATTGAATGATGGGAAAGATAGAATCCAGGAGGTGCTTGAGTGTTAACAGTGCTGTGTAATAGGAAAGCGAAGTACAATGGTCAATCGCTTCAGGGAAAAAATTGCTATTTGTTACTTTGCATTTTATTAGCTGCCATTTGTATCTTATTTAGAGAAGAGAATGAGGACTAAAAAGAAATGCGTTCACTTCCCTTACCTTGCTTTCTAGTATTTATGGTTATCACCCTAGAATCTCACATTTCTGGAGTTCTTTGAAAAAAAATTGGGATTTTCATCAAACTCCTATTATAATGCAAGTTATATCAGTGCAGGAGCAGCTTGTTCTTGATGATAGCTTATGTAAGCCCCTGCTTGTGTATCTGGTACTCACCAGTGATTTGTGCTTTAGGCTGTTGAAGAAAAGATGTAAGACTGTGCTGTGGAAACTGGGAAAATCACCCTCCCTTTCAACTTGGTAAGCAATACCAGGATTGAAGTATTTGTGTCACAAGATGTACAAAAAAGTATGCAATTATTATTATTTTTTAATTAAGAGAAAATCTTGGAAACAAATGCTGGAAAAGTTATAATGTCTTAGTTGTGACACCAATAAAACTAATAAATATTAAGACTATTAAATATAGCTATTGGATAACAAATAAATTTCATGAAGCACAAAGAAAAGCAAGCTGTGTTTAGTTTTAAATCAATCTTAGCACAATCATGAAATATATTTCCATAATATACAAAAATCAAAAAGTATTTTTATATTTTCTAAAGATATTCAAGAAAACCTATAAATGTCACTTTATTTAAGGTTTGAGGAATGGGGGTCTGACCTTCAAATCAGAGAGATTAACAAAAGGGTTTGTGACTGCTGTAAAGAAAGTTTCTGGAACCCAGCCTTTCAACTGTGAGTAGTACTTGTCCTCATTACATCATAGAATTCAAGTGAAAGTATATTATATGCTTCATTTAATACATAGCATGACACACAAATTTACTTAATATGCATTGTTTTCTTCTAATTCCCCCTAATCTATTCTCTTTCTAAGTCAAATGTTTGCATAACTGCATTAAGGAAAATGGTTATTTGCATATAACCAGAAGAACATTAACATACAATATAAAACCAGTAAAGTTCAGGCAACTATGCCTCTTTAACGGTGCTGTCCACTTCCCGGCCTCTGTCTTTCCTCTGATTTCACATAAATACACAACTCACATAAGAACTCCATGAAATCATTTTTATCTTCCTAAAATTACTTATTATACATGAGAGACTGTCAAGTAGTTATTGTAAATTAATTGAATTGATCCACTCTGAAATACAAAAGTACTTTTAGGACCCCATTCATTAAGATGTTACTCTGAGACAATATGAGGAGACTTTTAAAAGCTTGTGGAAAAAGGAATTACAAGGTGAAAATGAAAAATACAAACTTTATTCCTCAACATAAGCTTGATTGAGGTCAAGATATTTTGTAAGTGATGCTATCAGCCATTTAGTTCATTCCTAAAGAGCTGATGGTTCTGGGAATTTATCCATGTCAATGCAGTATTTTTACATTATTAACTGAAGAAAAATCGGTGTCTTTTAAAGTTTTTTTGTTTGTTTGCTTGTTTTCTTTAAGATTAGGAAACAAAAAAGAAGTCAGAAGGAGCCAAGTCAGGACTCTAAGGTGGATACCTTAGATAAGGTGGGCTTTTTCCCATTGAAAATCTTGCAAAATGGATCTTGTTTGATGAGAGTAATGAGCAGGCACCTTGTCATGGTGGAGGAGGACTCTCTAGACTCTCTACTGAAGTTATCTTGGGCATTTTTCTGCTACCGCTTTTGGCTAACTCTCTTAAAATGCTCTTGTAACAAGGAGATATTATTTTCTTTGGCCCTTCAGAAAGTCAATAAACAAACTAAGTTGACATCCTAGAAAACCATTGCCATCATCTTTGCTCTTGGATGGTTCACTTTTGCTTTGACTTGACTACGTCCACCTCCACGTAGCCATTACTTTGATTTTGCTTTGTCCTCAGGATATTACCAGTAAAGCCATGTCTCATATCCTGTTACAATTTTTCAAAAGTGTCTTCAGGAACTTAATACCACTTGTTTAAAATTTGCATTGAAAGCTCTGCTCTTGTTTGCGGCTGATCTGGGCACAACAGTTTTAGAATTCATGGAGTGCAAAGTTTGCTGAACTTTAATTTTTCAGTCAAAACTGTGTAAGCTGAACCAGTTGAGATGTCAAGGTGTTGGCTATCATTTCTGCTGTTAATCATCAGTCGTCTTCAATTAGGGCACAAACGAGATGAATTTATTCCTTGCAAATTGATGTGGATGGTCTGTCTCTGTGGATTTAATCTTCAACATCATCTCATCCCATCTTATGACAAGTTATTCATCTGTAAACTGCTGATATCTTTGGGGCATTGTCCTCACAAACATTTTGTAAAGCATCATGATTCGCCATTCTTCCACCCAAGCTTCATCATAAGTTTGATGTTTGTTCTTGCTTCGATTTTACCAGAATTCGTGTTGCTCTGAGACGAGCTCTTTGCAAACTGATGTCTTATTTCTTCTTAATGCTTCAAACTACATCCTGTTCAGGCATATTATAACAAGCTAGTGTGAGTTTAATGCAAAAAGATTGAAAGCCATGCAGAGTTTCTTATGTGTTTTCCGTGAGGTTTTTGAAGTCACCTTGCATAATTGCATGAGCCTAAAGACTAAGACAAAATTTTGCAGCATATTTATATCAACAAAATCTATTTTTTAATTAAAAAATAAATGTTGCTCTATTAAATATGACAAAATATTTATTAAGCTCTCACAGGCAATAAGAATACAGACATATAGCTAAAGAGGAATAAAAGTAGAGTTAAGAAGGGGAGATATTTTAAACATTAGATTATAATAACATGAACAGTAAACAAACAGCAAAATAATTAGCTAAAACTAAATCATTATTCTTTTAATTGTATGTTGTATGGATTTGTACGGAATAGTTTGTCTGCATTCAAGAGTGAAGCTCTTCCTTTTTTTCACTCAAAAATGACAGTAGTTCTAAACAACGGAGAAGCTAACATATTTTTAAGCAATTCTTCTGGAGTTGTGATTCTCAGCAGGAGAGACCACTCTAGATATTAATTTTTAGAAATAAACTGTATTTAAATAATTATAAAAAGATTTAGAAATTATGCCCATAAAATAACTATAAAAACTGAAATTTAATAATAATCTCTCAGGTCAGGTGCAGTGACTCATGCCTGTAATCTCAACACTTTGAGACACTGAGGTGGGCAGATCACAAGGTCAAGAGATCGAGACCATGCTGGCCAGCATGGTAAAATCCCGTCTCTACTAAAAATACAAAAGAAAATTAGCTGGGCGTGGTGGTGCTTGCCTGTAGTCTCAGCTACTCGAGAGGCTAAAGCAGGAGAATCGCTTCAACCCAGGAGGTGGAGATTGCAGTGAGCCGAGATTTTGCCACCACACTCCAGCCTGGCAACAGAGTAAGACCCCGTCTCAGAAAAAAATAAAAATAAAAAAAAAGAATATCTCAAAATGAGATGATATATGCAACTCTGAACATATAAAGAAAATTGATTTATTTAATTTGAGGTATTTGAAAAGTAAAAAGATCTCTAGATACACTGTGAATAGAGGTTTTCTTTCTCAATGAGAGATAAGAATAAATTGGCTTAAACCCTGTATAGAAGATTTCTGGCATAATACAAATGACAAAGAATATCTAGGTCGAACAGCCATTAAGCACAAAAAGGTACTGACCAAGAGAGTTTGTGAAATTTTCTTTAAATAACTTTAGCACATCTTCTTTATTAAATATATAACCTTGTTAGGTACAACTATTGAAAAAAATGAGTTAAATAACTCTATATGCATTGAACGGATCAAGTGTATTAACTATTTTAAAATGCTCATCCCTTATTACCACAGATAGAGAAACTGTGCAACAATTTTAATAGTTTAGGTGTGTGTCAATATATAATTAATTCATGCAAATATAAGCAGATAAACAGTAGAGCTAAAGGTTAGTATAGTTAGGGTTGAAATTATTCATCAAATAAAACTATACATATATTTTTTACAGAATCATCCTATCCCCAAAACTCTACAAAATTGACTCTCTCTGGTATTACGGAACATCTAACATTCTTTTGGTTGATACAAGCACACAAAGATGGACTTTGAAAATAAATGCAATGAACAACTAAGAATAAAGTGGTTTCTCTATTGAATATTATGTAATAACTAGTATTCTCATTATTTTGTGGTTTTTAGTTTGGTATTTTGAGTCCATCAAAATAATGTCAGGGTATATAATCATTGTGTGTTGTTTCTTCAACTTGTTTATCTATTTAATGTTTAGAAATGCATGTATTTACTGATTGCAATGCAGAAGAACCTTGAAATCAGACATAACTATGGCTTACAGGAATGAAGTTCTTGGACTTCTTCTCTGAGTAGATTTCCCTAAAATCACTCATATGTCTGTGGAACAGTATCACAAATATATATATGTATATACATATATGTGTGTGTATATATGTATATACGTGTGTGTGTGTGTGTCTATATATACACTTGTAGTATCATGGATATGTGTGTGTATTTGTTTTAACATCTAAGATAACTAATTATATCTTCTTTCAAAAATGGAACAAAGTCAAAAAGATATTTTGAATCACTATTAATGTATTGCAAGGCATTTTGTGCTATAATGAACACAATTTTACAAATACTGAGTAAAGAAAAAGATGCAGACATCTGAGAAATTCTTACATAAGGAAGCATTGCTTTAAACATGCTTCTTAGATCATGCTGAAAGGATTTCAGGTCAGTAGCTGTATACTTCAGAATACCAGTTTGCAATAAAGTAATATTTACTCAATGGCTATAAGATCATGGCTAGTATGCAGTGTCTTCAATCTTGATGTCCAAGAGCTTGTTCAATAAGACAAAATTCACTATTGCCCTTTCAACATGAATTATGATGTAATTGTTTTTATTTGTAATTCCTAAGTTATAGGGTACAATTTTAATAGTAGAAAAGGGTATTTGTTTTTCATTTTGAAGCAGAATTAAACTAGGAACAACAATTCACTAGTTTACTCTTCTTGTGCTGCTTCAGGCAGTAATGAGTGAATCAATATATTATGGTCATATTGGTCACTGGGGACTACAGGGTGCATTAGGAAAACATCATGTGATGTTTTAGCAGGGCAGTTTCCATTAATGTCAATGAAAGTTATATTACTGAAATTTCAGAATATGATTTAGAAGTATCCTTTACAGGGAGTACATTTTAAGGAGATGCAGCTAACCACAAGAAAAATAATTTTGTTAGCTTTTTGTTATAGTTTTAAATTAAACAATGGGGTGACATTAGTTCTAGAATTTTTTTTTTAGGTTCTATGTTTTTTAAGCTCAAAAACTCAGAGGATAGTGACAATGGAGAGTATGCAGTATACAATAACAGTAGGTAGATTAAATTTTATACGAAGAAGAAGTCCTGGTCAAAATCATTGTGTAGAGTTGTGCCTTATCTGACTTCTAATTTTGGATATCAAAATAAAAATTATACAAATATGCCTTAAGCCAAAAATTTCAGGTACCTCATCTTAAGTGTTGTTTGATGTGGTTCTTTAATATTTAAATGTTATGAAAGAAAAAAAGAATTAATTAAGCCTAGGGAAAACTACATACTGTTTATAAGTCTTGGAAATATATATCATAGTGCTGACAATACAGAGTAATTTATAACTATGAATGCAATGGGGTATACTATTAACTTTTAGTCCGTCTCTTCTGCTGTTAATAACTTTAGGTTATCAGTCAGTTATGCAGTATACTGGGATCTGTCTCTGTTCACCTTGAAGTTCTTATCTAATGCTCTTCAGGAAACACCTAAGGCAGGTTGTTCATTTTCATATAGGCATTGGTATCAGAAGGCCAAAGCTTATCCTCCGTCCCTGACATTATGTAACTGTATCAGATTGAACTCATTGTTGATTCTCTCTGTGCGAATTTTCTAATTTGGAAAATGTAAGCAATAGTAGCTCCTGTATTCCAGGTAGACAATTAGATGCATTAATACATGTTATGTCTTAAAATAATGCCTAAATCATTATAGTGCTAAATAAATATTATTATAATCAATGTTATATCATTATTTCTTTTCCCTTCCTTCTCCTCTTTTCCCTTCCTTCTCCTCTACAACTTCTGCCCCTATAACTAAACAAAGAAGGAAGTAATGGATTTAATTTATTTGTGAAACTAATAGTCTAGTTTTTAAAGTAATTCAACTACCTATATGATGATCGTAATTAATATTTTGATAGTTTTGTCATTGTTCAACTCTAAGTGGATAGCAAAATGCTAGATTTAAGTCAACTTGAAATACAGATAAGCTTATCCATGTTTACACACACAATTATGTATTTCTTGTGACTGTGGATGGAAATGGCATATAAACCTCCTTGATGTTATACACAATAAGATTATCTTGGGTTGTTACCAGGGACAGGCTACTACCTTATTCTGAAACCACTTAGTATAGCATGTTGTTTAGTATTCTAGTATCTAACAGTGGTAAATAGTACCTACTTGCTGCCTCATTGAAATGTTCTTGCCTATTTTTATATGCATATATATATATATATATAGTATATATATATGTATATATACACACACATCGACATATATGAAAATTCAAATATCAATATTTACAATATTTTAAAAGATAGGGTCTCACTCTGTCACCGAGGCTGGAGTTGCACAATCACAGTTCACTGCAGCCTCAAACTCCTGGGCTTGAGTTATTCTTCTGCCTCAGCTTCTCCAGTAGCTGGGGCTACAGGTGTGCAACACCACACTGAGCTATTTTCCAGTAATTTAAATGGCTATAACATGAACACCTGATTTTGAAGCTCAGAAAAAGTACAATGCTAGGCTTGAGGTATCCTCTGGAATATCTTAAACTGAGCAGTAGAACAAGAAGTTTACCAGGTCAGCTTCCTTGAGTTGAGGTGTCCAAAGGCACCAATAATCTGAGTAGCAATGAATGTTCTCAAAGATCAAGCTGCTCCAGGCCTGTATGATATGACTGAAGGGCATGCATACCACCAGTCCTTCTTTGGACATCTACATGTATCTACAAGGTGGAAGTACCACATGCATAGAAACAGTCTGCTTTACTTTTGTGATTGATTTTCTCCTGATGGTTGTCCATTTTGCCATTTAACTTGACCCTAAGTCTTATAATTGAGAAAATGATATCATGTTACTCACTAAACTTAAGCACTAGGGATGTTTCTACAGACAGTATTTCTACTGCTCTAAAAATTACCTCTGTCATCATTCCTACTCTTTCTACTTTTCATTTACTGTCCTAGGCTTTTCAAAGTCATCGGCGTTTACTTTGCTTATGCAGGAGACTCTGCCCTTTGACTCTTTAATTTTCTTCCTAAAACTCCCCAATTACCTCAATGGACACAACAGTTGTTTGTTGTTCTCTTTGGCCTCAATCATAACTTTGAGTGGAAGAGAGATATAAAATCACTTCTCTGCTGATTTTATTAGTCTTTCCATTTTCCTCCCGTGTTTACATGTTGCAATCATTATAACACAATTACATTAAGACTGAATATTTTACAAAGCACATGTGGTTATGAAATGCAAAATGTATTCATTGGGACCCGTTTCAGATAAAATTCATTTTCATCTTATTTATTTTTTACTTTTTTGATTTTTTTATTTGGGTACCTGACTGCTTAATACTTAGCAGTTGCCACACAGGTAGTCTCTCTAAGAAGATGAATTTCAGATGCAAGCTACCTCAGGTAAGCCTCACTCAGTGCTAATTACTGGATAGACTCAATCCTTGTATAAAAAATGAAAATTGTAAGTGAGTATTTTTTGTGGGGAAAAAAAACTGCTGCACATTTGCAAGTGAATACTAAATCTTAGTAGACTAGTATGTATTCTTCTCTCTAAACCCACCACATAGAAAATAAAACTGCCTTGTTTATATAACCCAACCTAGAAAACAATGTTGCAAAACGTTTCATTCTTAGAAGAGATGTTTTGCTCCCAACTGTATAGTTAAGGGCTACCTATCATTCAACCAGAGATCCACTGAGCTATTTTCATGCTCAAAGAATTGGTACAATTGCATTTGTCCCAAGGTGGGTCACTTAGTCTTGTACCACATGACATTACTTAGCTTTTCAAATGGAACCCATAAAAAAAGATTGATTCCTATTCTTGGCCATTTTTGCCTTCCTTGCCATATGTAGGGGTGTGTAACATGAGCTCTTTCCTTGGTGGCTAGTCTGATCTATTGCTTGTTACAGGGCTCTAGAGACCTAGAAAACAAAATTGTTCCTAGAGCAAGCACCCTGCAATTACTCAGGCTGTAACTACATAGACCTAACAAACTGTATTGCTCCCCAGGTGACTTTCTTGTGCCTCACTCTTTCTGCTGTTAGGCCTTTTGCTGTTCCAGGAATCCAGGAGATTGAGCATGATCCTCTCCAGCGTCATCTGGTCATTGCAAAACTGAATTATATTCAGTGTGTATCCGGAGACATGGTTATCAAAACTTGCTACAAGTACTTTATGAAACTAGTAGATTTTACAATTGTCAATTACTATATATTGAGTGCCTACTAAGAGAGAGCCGATATCTCCTAAATATAAATAGTTATCAAAACAGCATTTATTTTCAGGTTGCAAACATTTTAAGAAGATGACAGGAAAGTACATATAAATATGAATACTTTTAAAAGAAAATGCTTATGGTTTCATAAAAGTTAAAGACCATTTTTGTTTATAGTTTTCAGTACATTTTTGACAACTTTTCTGATGTTTAATTACTTTGGGATTTATTAAGCAACTCCTTATGCACTCAATCATTTAAATTTGTATTGTTCTTTTTATAAAATCATTCTACATAGATAATGGCAAATAATATAGCATTCTCAGTGAGAGTAATTTTATTATACAAATATATTATTTGACAATTTTAGCAGGATACAGTTAGGGATTATAAGTAAAGCTTCAATAAATCTTTGATTTATTCTAATAAACTAATGTGCTATATAATGATGCATAGAAGAGTGTTGTTTGAGAATAAAATCCTTAGAAGTGTGTATCAATTCATATACAGGAATAAAGATATTTAGTATTCCAGAAGATATGTTAGAGTTTTCGTTAATTGCCTATGATTTACACGAGAGTTATTTCCTTACCTTTTGGCATTTTTTTTATTTGTTTCTGTTTAGATTCCTGTTTCTGTAACATTTTATTCTTTTTGAGAGGATATCGGAAGTATTGGTTGGATTTTCACTTCATGGTAATTATAAGCCATAACAATAAAATATATTTACCAGGACAGTGAAGACTTTTGGAGAAAAAAAAAAGTCTATAATTTAAAAAAATGGTATCGCTTCAAGAAATTGTAAAGTGATGAATAAAATACATTAATAAGTAATCAACTAATTATTTTAGTCGCAGAGGTTTAGAGAGAGGAGCTTACGGGTATGTCGCAGAATAAACAACCTGACAGAAGACGATGTTTGGCAAATAGAGTAAATATTTTGAAATATTAACTACTGATTATTTTTATCCCTTTCAAAACCTAAGAAGTTAGACATAAGATAGAGTGAATTTTTGACATCTCTTTTAAATGTTCACAAAATTGTATTATATTTGCGTACTATAGAGTTGAGGCTGTTTCAGTTAATATCTACCTAGCTATTAGATTGCGGAAGCTTATCGCTTCTTTTTCCCAGCCGAAGGATGGTTTCCACTAATTGGTTATCAGAAAAAAAAATGAAAACTTTCTGTTGATCGGCCTGGATCTTTAAAGCTGACATCTTTGCTAAATACTGTGTGTGTAAATCACTCTGTGTCATAATGTTTCAGGTGATAATAATAAAAATACTACAAGTTTTTACTATTTTTAACAAAATGCATATTATTTAAGTAAATTTTTGCACGAGTTAAAGAGGATAATTTTTAGATATAGATATATTTGGAGATGAAAGTAATATAGCGTAACTTAAAATTGTATATAACAAAAGCATTTATTTTGAGGTTTTTGGTGTAAATTCAAAACTATTAAATTCACTTATAAGTTCTAATAGAGAAGAACATTCCCTTGAATAGCCTTTCCTCATGTTTTGACTTCAGCTGGATATTTCCCTGCAAATTAGTACTGAATTGGTTAACTAAGCTCTTAATACTTAATCTGGTGGATGGGCCACACACTAATGTTTCCAACTAAAACTCTGAACCATTTTTACTTTAGTTGGAACATTCTCCTGCAAATGAATTAAATGATAAAAGTTGTGACCTGTTAGCTTTTCTTGAAAATTTGCATATATGAAAAAATGAGGCTTTTTCTTCTGTTATAAGCCAATGAGAAAAGAATGTTTGAGACAAATAATGGTAATTTTTTAGCTCATTAAAGGCTCTGCTCCTTTAATATTTAAAGAATAATTTGCCCCAAATATACTTGCTTTATTCTTTAAGTGAACTAGTTCTCTCCAATATCCTAATTAAAACCTATTACCTTTACTAATGGTCAAAATGACTTTTATTATTTTTAATACAAATACTTTTTTCTAAATACAGCATTTCAAAAGAGTGTTCTTCACACATTTTTTTTTTTTAAATGAATGTGAGTAGATAAATAACAGGGCATTTGAAGTTCTTTAGTTCCACTTAAATCTTGTTGCCGTTAAGACTCTTACAACAGAAGTGATGCGTCCCAAGGATACTTACTTTTAGAAAGTAAACCAACCTACTCATAAACATCTTTCTTCTTTTTCACACTTCTTATACACAAAATTCTTCTTTGCTGAAAAATGGAAGAGCTGGGTTAGAAAGTGAGTAATTCAGCACACAGGATTACTCATGAAGTAGAGGTGGAGGTGATGGTGATACTGGGGCAGTTCATGATGCATATGTTCTTTAAATTTCTCTTAAATAATGTCTTCTTGGCAAGAAGCTATGTTATGGAGGGTAAATGAAGTGGGACAAATGTTTCAAGATATGATTACTCACCATTGTTAATAAATAAGATAGAAGTCTACTCTTTTTCTTAACATTTGCTGCAGTATAATAATAGCTCCGCAAGGCATAAAGCAGAGACAGCCAACAGGGAGATACAGCTGACAAAGCACTATTACCGCATCCATTCTGGTAATGTATAACTGAAAGAACACAGTTTTATAGTTCTATAAAGAGAAAAAAAAAGAGAGAGAGAGAGAATTGTCTGCCAGTTGGGCTCGTGTGAAGTGGACTCCAAGGAAATTAATGTGCAGGAGAAATACCGGGGTGCTCTCCAGATGACCTGTGGAAGAAAAGACAAGTCATCAGGATTGGATAGAGAAAGACTTCAAGCTCCAATGTAGTCATAGTAAATGGGTTGATCCTTCAGAAATCTCCCCAGTGGGAACAAGAAAATTAGATGCAAGACATCCTGAGAGGGAGATCTGGTATTTGGTAGACTGATTCCCTTTGGCTGAAGGAATCTCCAAAGGGGCTGACAACTGAGCTGTCTGCTGGCAGTACTCGCAGCAGCTGGGGAAATAAACTCCTCATTTCCGAAAAAGGAGCAAGAATGGAATATGCTTTTGTATTGGAAAAGCATTTCAATTTTTTTTTGTCATCTGTTTCTCCTCTCTCTGCCTCTTCCAATCCATCTTGCATTTAGCTGCCAAATAAATATTCATGTCTTTATGAAACTAGAAGGTTTCCTAAATGCATTTTGAACCCAGATTTGTTTCCATTGTCTCCTTTTGTCTGCCTTTCTATTATATGTTTAGCCCATTGCTGTTTCCTCCCAAAAAAAGTACCTGTTATAAAAATTAATATATCTGCTCTCTAGTCCTGGAACACAAATGCTCATTATGAACTCTTCATCACTTCACATGCCCTTTCCTCACAGCCAGTGTCTTCCCTGGCTTTCCAAGTTCAGTTTTGGCTCTGTTTCTTCGATGAGTTATTTTCCGCCAGGTTCCCCTGATCTCTTTTTCCCTAGCCCGAATGCACTTACATTCTCCACAATACAATGAAGTATTGAAATTTTACAAATTGACTCGAGTGACTAAAAAAACTCATGGAGTGCAGGCACTATATTTTTATTTTGTTTAGTTTTCTATCACAGTTGCTAGCAAACTTCTGGGGCTATTGAGGATGCTTTAAAAATTTGTTATTTATCTGATTGAGTTATATTCCTTATTTTCCAGTAGCATTGATATGCTATAGTATTATTGCCTCATCCCCTAAAGTCCCAGATCACATTATCTATTTCTCTCTTATTATTCATAGACACTAATTTTCTAGATATTTGTATACTACATCTTTATATATCTTTAAATATTTTGTAAGCAACTTAAGGAAGCCCATTAGTTATTTCCTCATCCCCCGCCCTTTTCAATCCCAAATGTCTACAGTGATTTTCATGAAGAAGCCCCTGAAAACTTGTTCATAGAATGAACTAACATGAATGGAATTTAAAGCTGGACATTAAGGCTAGAAAGGAATGTATTGTTTGGAGGAAATGAAAGATAATTCATCATCATGAACTTGTTGCTTTTAACTAATCATTGATGCTTTCGAGAAAAAACGAAAGATACTTTTGTCCCCATCATCATCAGTGTCATACTGTATTTCAGTAACAGAATATCAAGAACTATGCTCTTAATTGTTAGATATGGTCTTAAATATTCACAAAGACAAAAACCATAATCCATCTAACCAGTTAGATGACTTAATATATTTGGTAATTAATTTCCTATGTTAATACACTATTTTCTTTATTTTGTTTATATTTCTGAACTAAAATTATATTATATAACGCTTTTTCTACTCATAGATTATTAAAGAATAATTTACTTTATTTTTGTTTTTGTTAAGCAGTGAAATTACTTGACATCTACAAGTACATCCAGATCTAGCTCTGCTTCCAGGGTTTTTCTAACAAAAACAATTTTTTGTTTAACCACAAATTTGTAATCAATTATATTCTTAATTTGTCATATAAATTATTAGGTTGGTGCGAAAGTAACTGTAGTTTTTGCCATTATTGTTGCACTATCCCATAGTATATCTGAGTACAAAGAAGATAAAATAAAAACTCATGCATTTAAAAAAATCACTAGGGAAATAAAGACTTAGGCTCAGTGTTATAATTAACCCATTTTTATTTCCAGATTATTTTTCATGCTTTTTCTATTATAGTTATGATAAACATTCATTATAATTATATAAAAAGTGGGGGAAAAGTATCATATATGTAATAAAAAGATAGAAAATACAGGAAATATAAAAAGCAGAAAACATGGTCAAATTGATCCTAGGTCGTACCACTGGTCTAAAAGCCTTACCCACATTTTAAGACCTTTCTTCTTTCTCTTTAAATTTAATGGTACATACTTTAATTATCCTCCATATTAAATTATATAGCTTGAAAATTATTCATTCTATATGAAGTGAAGTGTTCTTTTTTTCACCCTTCAGATTTGGATGTGTAGAACATAGTCACCTAACTCAGAGCTGTAAAAAAATATGTTCAAAGCTAACATCTAAGAAAACTACCTAAGATTTCATCCTTCTGCTTAATTAACAAGTTGAAATAATTCAATACTGTGTACATCTGAGGTAGATGATAAAACTGGCCCTGAATGTATTTTTTTACTCTTTCTTGTTACCATGCTCTTTGGCATGGTATTTTGTAGTGCCCTCCTTACCTACATGGCTTTGGTCATTTCACTGATTTTGACTAACGAAATAAGGCGGAAGGGACATTATGCTGGTACTAAGCCAAGCCCGTGAATATTTTTACTTGTTCTCCTATAATTATTTCATTGCCTTAAGAAATGCACTGGCTGGCCGGGCGCGGTGGCTCAGGCCTGTAATCCCAGCACTTTGGGAGGCCGAGACGGGCGGATCACGAGGTCAGGAGATCGAAACCATCCTGGCTAACACGGTGAAACCCCGTCTCTACTAAAAATACAAAAAAATTAGCCGGGCGAGGTGGCGGGCACCTGTAGTCCCAGCTACTCGGGAGGCTGAGGCAGGAGAATGGCGTGAACCTGGGAGGTGGAGCTTGCAGTGAGCTGAGATTCGGCCACTGCACTCCAGCCTGGGGGCAGAGCGAGACTGTCTCAAAAAAAAAAAAAAAAAAAAAAACAATAATTTTCGTTGCAGCAACATGGATGTAGCCGGAGGCCATCATCCCAAATTAATTAACACAGGAACAGAACACCAAATACCGCATGTTCTCACTTAAATGTGAGAACTAAACATTGGGTACCTATGGACATAAAGATTAGAACAATAGACACAGGGGACTACTAGGGAGGGGAGGTGAGGAGGAAAGCAAGGGCTGAAAACTAGCTATTGGGTACTGTGCTCACTACCTGGGTGACAGGATGATTTGTACTTCAAACCTCAGCGTCACGTAATATACTCATGTGACAAACCTGCATATGTACCCCCTGAATGTAAAACACAAGTTTAAATTGTATATAAAATATAAATTCACTGGCTGGCTACTGGAAGATGAGAAACACATGGAACAGAGCTGAGTTGTCCCGGTTATCCCTGCAGATACTCAGGTGCATAAGTCACCTCAGCCAAAATCAAAAAGATCTTCTGTTCATGGCTACTCTTAGTAGTTAAGGGGTTCATATAAGTTAAATAAGTGGTAATAAGTGTATACCAATGATATTTTGTGAATGTAGTGCAATATTGCTGTAGCAATAAATACCCTTTCAGTGCTATTGAGAAAGATTTGAATCCTCCTTTGCCATCCTTGGGGACATGATTTAACTTTGACCATAACTGAATTACTACTTACTGTGAAATGTTTACAGTGATTAGACTATGTGTTTCTTTACAACTTCTAATATTTCAAATGTCTTTCAAGAATTCATTTTCAGTAGAAAAATCACAATATTTTACTGTAGATTCACAGGAAGCTGCTCTCTAATAGTTAAACTTTTACAACAGTAGCCTTCAAATTTTTAACTACACATCCCTAAAGGAATTTTGGAACACTATACTTCCTTTCCTTTTTAAAGGTGACAACTAAAGATTTCTATTCTAAGATAAAATAAATTTATTACTCATAAGAGATAAAAAATAGATATTTCATTTTAAAATTTGAAATAACTTATTGATTAAAGTAGTAACAAATAATATATTTATAAAGTCAACTTTACCTGATTGAATGAAACAAATATGAAATAGGTATTGTATCAGTCCATTCTCACATTACTATAAATAAATATCCGAGGCTGGGTAATATATAAAGAAAAGAGATTTAATGGGCTCATGGTTCTGCAGGATGCACAGGAAACAACAACATGTCTTTCTGGGAAGACCCCAGGAAACTTGCTATTGTGGCAGAGGGTGAACGGGGAGCAGGCATGTCACTTAGAGAAAGCAGGAGTGAGAGAGTGAAGGGAGTGGGGCCACACACTTTTATTTCACCAGAACTCACTTATTATCACAAGGTTAGTATCAAGTGGATGGTATTAAATAATTCATGAGAAAAATGCTCCCATGATCCAGTCACCTTCCACCAGGCGCCAAAAATGTAGATTATAATTCAACATGAGATTTGGGTGGGGACACAGGTCCAAACCATATCATGTATTTTGTTTACTGGCAGAGTTCAGTAGTCCTGCAAAATGTATGAATTATTAATCTTTCAAAATAGGAACATCAGTAACTTATGCTTTGGCTATTCTAAATTCAATCTTTAGGCATGGATCAAAATATCCATTAATAATATAAAACACTGTGCATGTGTGTTTGTATTGATATGGTGTATTTCTGTATGTGTAAAGGGAAAAATATTTTAAGGTTTAAGACAGTTTTGATAAAAGATTAAAGGAGAATTCTCTGTATTCTATATTAGTGTATCCATTTGATTGACATCCCAAAGTTTTATAAACCTTGAGTTAATAAACATTATTAATATTTAGATTCAGAGAAAGGTGTGCCTGTAATTGTGTATATTGATAGCAGATTATGTGAATTTAGATTTGTTTTCAGAATTTTTTTTTTTTTTTTAAGGCATATATGAGAACGAGAATCTAGGAATCAATTCCATTGAAACTATTGGTGCATGCCAACCTGATAGAAAGTCTTCATGTACCCCAGGGCCCCAGGTTGAAGACTTTTCATTGAGAAAAGACAAAAATAGTGTCACCATGGTTTCTTAAGTTAATAAAGATGCCTCAGCCGGGCGCGGTGGCTCAAGCCTGTAAATCCAGCACTTTGGGAGGCTGAGACGGGCGGATCACGAGGTCAGGAGATCGAGACCATCCTGGCTAACACGGTGAAACACCGTCTCTACTGAAAAAAAAAAAAAAAAGAAAAAACTAGCCGGGCGAGGTGGCAGGCGCCTGTAGTCCCAGCTACTCGGGAGGCTGAGGCAGGAGAAGGGCGTAAACCCGGGAGGCGGAGCTTGCAGTGAGCCGAGATCCGGCCACTGCACTCCAGCCTGGGCGACAGAGCGAGACTCCGTCTCAAAAAAAAAAAAAAAATTAAAAAAAAAGAGATGCCTGAGTGAATGACTGAATGCAATTAATGGGATAAGAAACTAGTTGACTGGGTGCTGATATAAGCAACCCAGCCAACTTAGTGCTAAGAAATTCAAAGAAGAGAGAGAAAAACATGTAGAGGTGTTAAATGGCAAATCATATAAAAAAGATATTTTTGCACACCAAATATCTGTGAATGCATTTCTTAGTGTTCAATATTTATGAATGGCTATGAGATTGAAAGTTGCTTCAGGGCAGAAGCTGTGTGTTATTTTTCTTTGCCTTTTTCTCAGTAAAACACTAGTTGCTGACCCAAAAATTGTTTCAATCCAAATCAATTAAATTCAATGCTAGGGCAGAATGCCTAGTTTTTTTTTTTTTTTTAAGAATGTAGGCTCTGGACTAGCTTACCTGTGTCGAAGTCTCAGTTTTTCCATTTAGTATGCAAGTAACTTTGGGCAAGTTGTTTAACCTCTCTGTACCTTAGTTTTCTCATTTGTGAAATGGTTTGCATAATGGTACTTACGATACTTCACTCACTTATTATTGGCTCATATAAATGATATCAATTGTACCTTGTGCATAGTTAACATTTTACAGACGTTAACTATTTTTATTTAAGTTGCCTTTCCTGAAGTCATCAATATAAGTTTTACCCACAAAAGTAGAAAATTTTGTATTTTCCTTCTCTATTGATTCAACATTTTCTAATAATTGCCTATACCCCATGTGCGTTTATTCATTCACTGAGTAAAAGGGCAATGACAATTAAGCACATACTGTTGAAATGTTAATGTATATTTTAGCAGTCTGTTGAAGAGGTTTGGAATCCTCTGAAAAGTTCCAGATAAGTTGATAATAGATTTCCTTTTTTGTCCTTTCAATGAAGACTAGAATTGGAATACCTGTCATATATTAATTTAGTTTTTGAAAGAAAAGACACTGTTAGGAAATAATAAAGAGAAGAAAACTGATTGTTTTCTAAACTTCTTAAAAAGCTTGGCGTCATTATCACTATCATCGCCAACAAGAATATAAACATTGACAATTACACATTTTTGGGGTGATCATAAAATTTGTGGAAACACTTTCAATAAGTCTAATAAATAGAAAGTATACGCCTTGCAAAAGAAAAATCCAAGAAATCTTAATTCAACATCATTTTACAGTTAACTAGAACATTCTCTTAATTACCGTGAAATTTTAAAATGAACACCAAAACAATTATTTTTTAAATGTTTACTGTCATTTAGATCAAATCTTTAGCATACAAATCAAAACAATTGTTTAATGTCCTGAATATATACTTGTATATCTATTATTTTGGGAGGCACAACTATAAAACACACTTATGTGCTATTATGTAAGCTCTGCAAACTATTCTTGCCTTACAGTTAATGCAGAAGCTGGTACTAAATTATCCTTTACTTAGTGCTTTTATAATATATTCTATGTTCTGGTTAATAATACACCTATCCCATGTTTCTTTGGGAAATTGAGTCAAATTTATGAAGTTATGCTGTGTATAAACACATTTTGCATTGCGATTTATAAATGAAAACCCCCACATTTTAAGGAACACCTACAACCTTTTTTTCTTCTTTTTTCTTTTTTTTTTTGAGACAGAGTCTCACTCTGTTTCCCAGGCTGGAGCGCAGTGGCGCGATCTCGGCTCACTGCAACCTCCGCCTTCCGGGTTCACGCCATTCTCCTGCCTCAGCCTCCTGAGTAGCTGGGACTACAGGCGCCCGCCACCACATCTGGTTAATTTTTTGTATTTTTAGTAGAGACGGGGTTTCTCCGTATTAGCCAGGTTGGTATCAATCTCCTGACCTTGTGATCTGCCCGCCTCGGACTTCTAAAGTGCTGGGATTACAGGCATGAGTCACCGCACCCAGCCTACAATTTTTATAATCAACTTGCACTTACCTGGACTCTCGGTGAAAAGAAAGGTCTGTAATACCATAATAAATAATTCATTTTTTTCATAGCCTTTATGCTTAGAGCATTTTGGAACTACATCAGCTAAAAGTTAATTCTAATCCTAAATGCCATTTTCCCTCCAGCAGTATTATGGGATGTGTGTTTTGATACTACACTAAAAATTCAAATTGGCTAGATCATAGCATGTCTATCACAGAACGCTGAAAAATAAATCTATAATTTAATCCGGTTAATTTTACATTTACTTTTGTATAACCTGATTATCAAGGAGAAAAATATCATTTCATTTACTCATTTAGTTATTCGTTCAGCAAATATTTATTTAGGGCCTGCCATGTTATAGACACTGTTAGCCTCAATAAAGTCCTTGTTTTCATGAAGCTTATGGTATTGTGGTGAATATAGATAAACAACATCAGATACTATAATATATTGTGATACACAAGCTATGATTTTAAGGGCCTTTTCGTTTAAAAAGAAGTTCAATATCCTATCCCTCAGAGTTATTGGCATTGTCTTTAGCCTTAATTACCATTCATACCAGTATTCTTGCTCCTGTCACTTCCTTATAAATTGTGATATCACCGGTGGGATGACACGCAGAACTCGGAGCCTGTAAGCAAATGATAAACTGTAGACAATTTTGCAATTTTATCTAAATTAGTCACGTTATATGAAACACTAAAATGCAAATCAGCTACTGCTACAAATCTATCCTTTTTCTGTGTCAGAAAAATATTTTCCTGAGGATTATCAAATCTCCGTTTGCACATTTCACAAGTAGCTGAAATCATGTAGCATCTCTGATTAACTTCTAAAATTTGATACTATGCTGAGAATAACTTACCCATGGTGATAGAGTAGTGTCAAGTTCATGAGCTGGAGCATACAAATCTAACGTTGAAGTTGAATTTCATATCAGGAAGTACTTGGGAAATGTGTTACTATGCAATCT
The DNA here is from genome assembly GCF_002776525.5 of Piliocolobus tephrosceles. Lineage (NCBI taxonomy): Eukaryota > Metazoa > Chordata > Mammalia > Primates > Cercopithecidae > Piliocolobus > Piliocolobus tephrosceles. Next base: position 65,336,903 of record NC_045439.1, on the reverse strand, counting down.
AAAGATATCAAATTATATATACAGCAAACTCTCCTTGTTACTCGGGAGGAAATATTTTCCGATTCCATCCATAAACTAGAGCATGCAATCCATATGCAGTACACTGACAGAATACAGAGAATGGTTATCAATACACCACTAGCATTTTTATAATATTAGATTATGTTAGACTCTCTGGATTCTTACATCTTGCCCTGCCACTATTGGATTTGGTGAAATCAATTGCTATAGTTTTTACCTTGATAAAATGTAAACTAAAATCCCTATTATACTGCTGAATGATAGTCTTTGCTAAAGAGATAATATTTAGAAATTGCTTTTACTTCAAGTAGAGACTTCACATATATTTATTTTTATTATACGTGTCAAACATATATATTTTTTCAGTTAGTTGCTTATATCTTTATTTTCTTGTGGTGTCAATTAATTGATATGAGTTATTAATTTGACACCATCAAATGCTCAGTCTTCATTTCTATGATCTCACTTGATGTGTCTTGTTAAGATATGCTTCCTATTCCCCAAGTCAAGGGGAAAATTTATATACTTAAAAAAATCTTTCTTTTCTGATTTATACAATAAATTTATATATTCACATTGAATTTTATAAAAACTTTTTTTAATGTCAATAATCACTTGTCCCATCACTTATTAAATTGTCCGTTCTTTTTCCAAAGACCTATTTTGACTCTTCTGTGATATATAAATAACTTTTATATACGTGTGAATATGTGTCTTAGCTTTCTGTTCTATGCCATTTATTTATTTATTTATCACCATGTCAGAATCTTACCACAAATTATTTTAATGCCATCAGTTTGTAAGCCCTTTATTTATCCTAGGTCAAATATACCACTCTACTGATTTTTAATCGTAAATGTTTTGGATAATCTTGGTTCTTTGGACTTCCATAAAAAATTTAGTTTTAAGTTATCAAGTCAATAACTTTGTTGCGAAGTTGGTTAGAATTGCAATGACTGTATAAATTTGGGTAGAATTGAAATCTTTATGAAGTTAGTGCAATCTCTACAAACATAACTATTTTGTACTTCCCTAATATTTTAATTAAATATTTTATAAATTTTTTATTTATTTTGAAAATTTAATCCTAGAGAACTACCTCATGTTCTCCCCTTCAAATCTTTACCATTCATTTACTTTGTTTATCAAAACGTCCTTTCTAAAACTTCTGGTACAATGTTTAATAGAATAAAGGATCATGACGTGATTTTAATAAAAGTATGCCTGCTTTCCTTTGGTTAGTATTTTGTAAGTGAGACTGAGAATCTATGCTTTCAACTGAAAAATTTAGTGTATTTACATTATATAAAAATCGTGTAAATATATTCATTTGGCTTATGAATATGTTTGAAATTATTTCTACCAAGTAATTTGGGGGTGGGCACGATTTGAGCTTTTTTATTCAATTCCTAATTTTTAAAAATTTAGGGTTCTATTGTTGATTTGGCCTCATTCTCTTTTTCGCCTTTAAGCTTTTTGAAAGATATATATTTTTATTTTTATTCTAACAGCCATTAACTTGTAACAACACATTTAAACATTTAAAGTTAAATGATGCATTTGCACTAATTTGAAATAAACCATGCTGTAATATTGATCACCCTGTCATTGTTATTCCACCTCTCAAACTTCTGTTTATTTTTTATTCTGTAAATTAAACATAATTATTGACATATATAGGCAAGTTTTGCTTAGATTTAACTACAGTGTTACAATTTTGTTTATTTATTTGTTCTCTTTGCCTATCAGAGATTTCTTTTTTAATATTCTCAGGGAATTTTGTTAATGAGAGCTTCTTGATAGTAAAAGATTGGAGTTTTTATTTTATTTTATAATAATTTATATATTTTATAATATTTTATTTATATAAAATATTTTATTTCACAATCCCTCTTGTTAAAGAATTACATGACATAAGAATTCTAATTTGACAATTATTTTCTCATAGAACAGTGAAGAAATTGTTTTCTATCATCCACCCTTGTTGAGATAGTTGCAACTGTCAATGTAGTTCCCTTCAAATAATCTTTTTTTTTCCTATATCTACTTCAAGACTCTTGTCTTTATCTTTGTTATTTTGCAGTTTGACTATGGTATAGATTTATTTTATTTTCTGTTTGTAGTTCCTATAGTAACAGACAATACAAATCTTTGTCACTAAATCTATTCTGAATAATTCTCAATTGTTGTTTTTTTCAAGAAAATTTCATCATTCTCTACTGTCTACCCTATTATCTCACTCAGGAACTCTGAAACATGTTAACTTCTATTTCTAAATTTCCACTTCTTTATCTCTCTTTGATACATTATTTTTAAATTTTGTATAGTTAAAATTGCAAGTGTTTTTATCTTCTGTCATGGTTAGTCTGCTATTAAATATTTACTTACAATTATAATTTCTATTGTTATCTTTTTATTTTTTTCATTGCTTTTTGCTATGTGTCGTATACTATCTGGTATTTCCTTAAGTATACTGAACATGCTTATTTCACATTTTCCACCTGATAATTTTACTAGTGAGATTAAGTGGGAAATTGATTGATTTGCTTGCAATATCTGCTAATACATATTTTTCAATGGTTCTTTGAAATAAGTTTAACAGTGTTCAATTATATTACAGTAAAAAATAATGTTAAACAAGTTTTTAACAAATGGTTCTGGCACAACTGTCTTAAAAATATGAACTTGTTAAGACTATGACACCCATATCTTTCGTCAAGTGTAGAAATAAATTAAATCGTTTTCTTACATAGATTTTTTTTAAAAAAATTGCTAGAAACACGCAACTACTTGTACTATCCTCAGTCAAGAAGGAGTTTCTCAACCCAGACAGAAGACTCAAAGGATATATAAAAATAAAATTTGGGATACAGAAAATATACCATGAAAAAATCTATAAATAATAGATTATGAAAAAATATATTTGTGATGACAATGTAATATGCAGAATATTTAAGTATTAATAAAAAAGCTAGTCCAATGAGAAAATGGACAATGATAGCCAAGCACAACCATCACAAAAAAATAAAACCTCAAATTTAAGCTAATGATTAACAATTCTTTCCATGAGTATTCTATGAGGTATATTTTAGGGGGTCTTCCTCATGGAGTAGCTGTGTTTTGCCTCTGCCAAGCATCTGTTACACAATAAAATTTTTCTTTGTTAAATAGAATTATTTTTTAAGATTTCACATTACAGATATGATCTTCAGTTCTAAAAGTATTGTAGCTTACATACATGTATGAAATATCAAAGGAAATTTCCTTTTTCTTCACTACCAACCAAACTAACGATGAGAAAGAAAATTCTCCCTTCAGTCTGGCATTGTTGAGTAAGTTTTTTCTACATACTGTCTTTGCATGGCTTGGTCTTCATTAAGACACTATCCTTGGCAGTGCACGGTGACTCACACCTGTAGTCATAGCACTTTGGGAGGCGGAAGCGGGTGGGTCACCTGAGGTCAGGAGCTCAAGACCAGCCTGGCCAACATGGTGAAACACCTTCTATACCAAAAATACAAAAGTTAGCCAGGCATGGTAGCGGGCGCCTTTAATCCCAGCTACTTGGGAGGCTGAGGCAGAAGAATTATTTGAACCTGGGAGGTGGATGTTGCAGTAAGCTGAGGTGGCGCCACTGCACTCCAGCCTGGGCAGCAGAGTGAGACTCCATCACTCATACACACACACACACACACACACACACACGTGTGAAGACTCTATACCCTATTATATGTGGGGCACACAATATTTAAACCTCTCAGACCTCTGGATATGCTCAGGACATGTGTGAGAGGCACTATTATCTTAATTCCTTTGTCATGTATTCCTGGCCTTAGAGAAATCTTACTACATTTTTAGAGTCTTGTCTAATCGTTTAAAAGACTTCATTTGGTTTAATGTAGCACTTTTATCTATGTTTTAGCAGAAGAGTTTTAGATTATCTAGTTTTCCATGTATTCTAATAATGGAATTTCATTGTTTCTTTATATTTTGATTATATTTCAGGTGGGTAGATTTGCCCAGATCTTCTACAAGTTATGATATACTGTCAGACAGTTCTTGTGACCCATTTGCTTTACACGAACTCTAGGTCAGAAGCGCTGCTTTTAAGAAAGATTGTGAATTGCCACACTGTCTTCCACAATGGTTGAACTAATTTACACTCACACCAATAGTGTAAAAGTATTCCTATTTCTCCACATCCTCTCCAGCATCTGTTGTTTCCTGACTTTCTAATGATCACAATTCTAACTGGTGTGAGATGGTATCTTATTGTGGTTTTGATTTCCATTTCTCTGAGGATCAGTGATAATGAGCATTTTGCATATGTTTGTTGGCTCTGCATAAATATTGTCTTTTGAGAAGTGTCTGTTCATATCCTTTGCACACTTTTTGATGGGGTTGTTTTTTTCTTGTAAATTTGTTTAAGTTCCTTGTAGATTCTGGATACTAGCCCTTTGTCAGATCAGTAGATTGCAAAGATTTTCTCCCATTCTGTAGTTTGCCCTTTCATTCTGATGATAGTTTGTTTTGCTGTGCAGAAGCTCTTTAGTTTAATTATATCCCATTTGTCTATTTTGGCTATTGCTGCCATTGCTTTTGGTGTTTTAATCATGAAGTCTTTGCCCATGCCTATGGCCTGAATGGCATTGCCTAGGTTTTCTTCTAGGGTTTTTATAGTGTTAGGTCTTTCATCTATCTTGAGTTAATTTTTGTCTATGGTATAAGAAAGGGATCCAGTTTCAGCTTTCTACATATGGCTAACGAGTTTTCCCAGTACATTTAATAAATAAGGAATCCTTTCCCCATTGCTTGTTTTTGTCAGGTTTTTCAAAGATCAGATGATTTTGGATGTGTGGCATTATTTCTGAGGCCTCCGTTCTGTTCCATTAGTTTATACATCTGTTTTAGTACCAGTACCATGCTGTTTTAGTTACTATAGCCTTGTAGTACAGTTTGAAGTCAGGTAGCATGATGTCACCAGCTTTGTTCTTTTTGCTTACTATTGTCTTGGCTATGTGGGCTCTTTTTTGGTTTCATGTGAACTTTAAAGTAATTTTTTCCAGTTCTGTGAAGAAAGTCAGTGGTAGCTTGATGAAGATAGTATTGAATCTACAAATTATCTTGGGCAGTATGGCCATTTTCACGATACTGATTCTTCCTATCCATGAGCATAGAGTGTTCTTCCATTTAGTTGTGTTCTCTTTTTTTTTTTTTGAGACAGAGTCTCACTCTGTCACCCAGGCTGAGTGCAGTGGCTGGATCTCGGCTCACTGCAAGCTCTGCCTCCTGGGTTTACGCCATTCTCCTGCCTCAGCCTACTGAATAGCTGGGACCACAGGTGTCCACCACCTCGCCTGGCTAGTTTTTTGTATTTTTTAGTAGAGACGAGGTTTCACTGTGTTAGCTAGGATGGTCTCGATCTCCTAACCTCATGATCCACCCAGCTCGGCCTCCCAAAGTTGAGCTACCGCGCCCAGCCAGTGTCCTCTTTTATTTCGTTGAGCAGCGGTTTGTAGTTCTCTTTAAAGAAGTCCTTCACATCCCTTGTAAGTTGGATTTCTATGTATTTTATTATCTTGGTAGTAATTGTGAATGGGAGTTCACTCGTGATTTGGCTGTTTGTCTATTATTGGTGTATAGGAATGCTTGTGATTTTTGCACATTGATTTTGTATCCTGAGGGTTTGCTGAAGTTGCTTATCAGCTTAAGGAGATTCGGGGCTGAGACAATGGGGTTTTCTAAATATACAATCATGTCATCTGGAAACAGACAATTTGAATTCCTCTTTTCCAGTTGAATGCCCTTTATTGCTTTCTCTTGCCTGACTGCTGTAGCCAGAACTTCCAACATTATGTTGAATAGGAATGGTGAGAGAGGGCATCCTTGTCTTGTGCTGGTTTTCAAAGGGAAAATGCTTCCAGTTTTTGCCCATTTGATATTGGCTGTGGGTTTGTCATAAATGGCTCTTATTATTTTGACATATATTCCATCAATACCTAGTTTATTGAGAGATTTTAGCATAAAAAGCTGTTTAGTTCTGTTGAAGGACTTTTCTACATCTATTGAGACAATCATGTGGTTTTAGTCATTGGTTCTGTTAATGTGATGGATTACACTTTTTGATTTCTGTATGTTGAACCAGCCTTGCTTCCCAGGGTGGGGATGCCAAGTTGATTGTAGTGGATACGCTTTTTGATGTGCTGCTGAATTCAGTTTGCCAGTATTTTATTGCGGATTTTCACATTGATGTTCATCAGGGATATTGGTCTAAAATTCTCTTTTATTTTTTATTCTGTCTCTACCAGGCTTTGGTATCAGGGGAATGCTAGCCTAAAAAAATGAGTTAGGGAGGATTCCTTCTTTTTCTATTGATTGGAATAGTTTCAGAAGGAATGGTAATAGCTCCTCTTTGTATCTCTGGTAGAATTCATCTGTGAATCCATCTGGTCCTGGGCTTTTTTTGATTGGTAGGCTATTAATTATTGCCACAATTTCAGAACCTGTTATTGGTTTATTCAGAGATTCAACTTCTTCCTGGTTTAATATTGGGAGGGTGCATGTGTCCAGGAATTTATCTATTTCTTCTAGATTTTCTAGTTTATTTGTGTAGAGGTGTTTATAGTATTCTTTGATGGTAGTTTGTATTTCTGTTGGATCGATGGTGATACCCTCTTTATCATGTTTTATTGCATCTATTTGGTTCTTCTCTCTTTTCTTCTTTATTAGTCTTGCTTGCAGTCTATTTTGTTCGTCTTTTCAAAAAACCAGCTCCTGGACTCATTGATTTTTTGAAGAGTCTTTTTCTGTGTGTGTGCCTATCTCCTTTAGTTCTGCTTTGATCTTAGTTATTTCTTGCCTTCTGCTAGCTTTTGAATTTATTTGCTGTTGCTTCTCTACTTATATTAATTGTGATGTTAGGGTGTCAATTTTATATCTTTCCTGCTTTGCCTTATGGGCATTTAGTGCTATAAATTTCCCTGCACACATTGCTGTAAATATGTCCCAGAGATTCTGGTACATTGTGTCTTTGTTCTCATTGGTTTCAAAGACCATCTCTATTTCTGCCTTCATTTCATTATTTACCCAGTAGTCATTCAGGAGCAGGTTGTTCAGTTTCCATGTAGTTGTGTGGTTTTGATTTAGTTTGTTAATCCTGAGTTCTAATTTGATTGTACTGTGGGTTGAGAAACGATTTGCTGTGATTTCTGTTCTTTTACATTTACTGAAGAGTGATTTACTACCAATTATGTGGTCAATTTTAGAATAAGTGTTATATGGTGCTGAGTGGAATGTATATTCTGTTGATTTGGGGTGGATAGTTCTTAGATGTCTATTAGATCTCCTTGGTCCAGAGCTGTGTTCAAGTATTGGATATCCTTCTTAACCTTCTGTCTTATTGATCTGTCTAATATTGACAGTGGGGTGTTAAAGTCTCCTGTTATTATTTGTGGGAGTCTAAGTCTCTTTGTGGGTCTCTAAGGACTTGCTTTATGAATCTGGGTGCTCCTGTATTTGGTGCATATATATTTAGGATAGTTAGCTCCTCTTGGTGAATTGATCCCTTTACCATTATGTAGTGGCCTCCTTTGTCTCTTTCGATCTTTGTTGGTTTAAAGTCTGTTTTATCAGATACTAGGATTGTAATCCCTGATTTTTTGTGTTTTACATTTGCTAGATATTCCTCCATCCCTTTATTTTGAGCCTATGTGCCTCCTTGTACGTGAGATGGGTCTCCTAAATACAGACATGGGTCTTGACTCTTTATCCAATTTGCCAGTCTGTGTCTTTTAATTGTGGCATTTAGCCCATTTACATTTAACTTTCATACTGTTATGTTTGAATTTGATTCTGTCATAATGATGGTAACTGGTCATTTTGCCCATTAATTGATGCAGTTTCTTCATAGCATTGATGGCCTTTACCATTTGGCATGTTTTTTGCAGTGGCTGGTACCAGTTGTTCCTTTCCATGTTTAGTGCTTCCTTTAGGAACTCTTGTAAGGCAGGCCTGGCGGTGACAAAATATCTCAGCATTTGCTTGTCTGTGAAGAATTTTATTTCTCCTTCACTTTTGAAGCTTAATTTGGCTGGATATGAAATTCTGGGTTGAAAATTATTTTGTTTAAGAATGTCGATTATTGGGCCCCACTCTTTTCTGACTTGTAGGGTCTCTGCCGAGAGATCTGCTGTTAGTCTGTTGGGCTTCCCTTTATGGGCAACCTGACCTTTCTCTCTGGCTGCCCTTAATAATTTTTCCTTCATTTCAACCTTGGTGAATCTGACAGTTATGTGTCTTGGGGTTGCTCTTCTCAAGGAGTATCTTTGTGGTATTTTCTGTATTTCCTGAATTTGAATGCTGGCCTGCCTTGCTAGGTTAGGGAAGTTCTCCTAGGTAATACCCTGAAGAGTGTTTTCTAACTTGGTTCCATTCTCCCTGTCCCTTTCCTGTACACCAATCAATGTACATTTGGTCTTTTCACATAGTCCCATGTTTCTTGGAGGTTTTGTTCATTTCTTTTCGCTCTTTTTTTCTTTAATCTTGTCTTTTAACTTTATTTCATTAATTTGTTCTTCCATCACTGATATCCTTTCTTCCACTTGATTGAATTGGTTATTGAAGCTTGTGCATGCGTCATGAAGTTCTCATGCTGTGGTTTTCAGCTCCATCGGGTCATTTAAGGTCTTCTCTACACTGTTTATTCTAGTTAGCCATTCATCTAACCTTTTTTCAAGGTTTTTAGCTTCCTTGCAATGGGTTAGAACATGCTCTTTTAGTTCGGAAAAATTTGTTATTACAGACCTTCTGAAGCCTACTTCTGTCAGCTCATCAAACGTATTCTCTGTCCAGTTTTGTTCCCTGGCTGGTGAGGAGCTGTGATCCTTTGCAGGAGAAGAGGCACTCTGTTTTTTGGAATTTTCAGCTTTTCTGCTGTAGTTTCTCCCCATCTTCGTGGTTTTATCTACCTTTGGTCTTTGCTGTTGGTGACCTACAGATAGGGTTTTGGTGTGGATGTCCTTTTTGTTGATATTGATGCTATTTCTTTCTGTTTGTTAGTTTTCCTTCTAACAGTCAGACCCCTCAGCTGCAGGTCTGCTGGAGTTTGCTGGAAGTCCACTCTAGACCCTGTTTTCCTGGGTATCACCAGCAGAGGCTGAAGAACAGCAAATATTGCTGCCTGATCCTTCCTCTGGAAGTTTTGTCCCAGAGGGGCACCCACCTGTTTGAGGTGTCTGTCGACCCCTACTGGGAGGTGTTTCCCAGTCAGGCTACACAGGGGTTAGGGACCCACTTGAGGAGGCAGTCTATCTGTTCTCAGAGCTCAATCACCTTGCTGAGAGAAACACTGCTCTCTTCAGGGCTGTCAGACAGGTACAATTAAGTCTGCAGAAACTGTCTGCTGCCTTTTGTTCTACTATGCCCTGCCCCCAGCAGTGGAATCTATAGAGGCAATAGGCCTTGTTGAGCTGCACTGGGCTCCGCCCAGTTTGTGCTTCTAGGCCTCTTTGTTTACACTGTGAGCTACTCAAGCCTCAGCAATGGTGGACACCCCTGCTCCTACCAATCTGCAACATTGCAGGTCAATTTCAGACTACTGCGCTAGCAGTGAGCAAGTCTCTGTGATCCTGGGACCCACCGAGCCAGGCACGGGAGGGTATCTCCTTGTCTGTAGGTTGCGCAGTATTTGGTCAGGAGTGCACACTTTCTCCAGGTACAGTCTGTCACAGCTTCCCTTGGCTAGGAAAGGGAAATCCTTTTACCTCTTGAGCTACCTGGATGAGGCGACACCCCGCCCTGCTTCAGCTCACCCTCCATGGTCTGCACCCACTGTCCAACCAGTCCCAATGAAATGAACCAGGTACTTCAGTTGGAAATGCAGGAATCACTCTTCTGCATCTATCTCGCTGGGAGCTGCAGACTGGAGCTGGTCTTATTCTGCCATCTTGGAAGCGCTGTTTTCAGGATGTTATTTTTTAAATGTCTAGCACTAGAGTTTCTTTGACCAATTAGATGGTGAATCCTTTTTCAATGTGAAGATCTTTTTGGATACACCTCCACTTCAGCATGAAACATTTGATTATAAGCTTCATTCACTTGGCATAGTATTTTCTTCATTTTTAATAAATATTTTATTTTAGAGCATTTTTAAATTCACAAAAAACTTGCAAAGAGGTTATATAAAGATTTTATATACTATACACTTAACTTTCTCCATTGCCTTCCCAATTAGAATATAGTGCTTATGCACAGTTCCTTAATGCCTTTAATTTTAAAACTTACTTATATTTACCCCATATCTTTTGGTGAGGTAATTTTACATATTTATAAGGTTAGATGTTTTTGTAGCATTTTATATTATATCTTGGAATTCCCTGCTCTCCTAAATTATTTAAAAATATTTTCATACATTATGTTTTTATTTTTGGTGCCATAATATTCTATGGCTTTTAACAAAAGCATAGTGTCATTATTCACTATTACAGTATCATATAGAATAGTTTTACCATTCTGAAACATTCACTGTACTTCCCCTACTCAAAACATATCACTCCCCAAATTCCTGGCAACCACTTATCTATAATTGCTATAGTTTTGCATTTTCCGGGATACTAGCTGAATGGAATAGTGCAGTATGTTGTCTTTTCACATCAACTAAATTCACCAAGAAATGTGCACGTAAGAATTATCTAGGCTGGGTCCAGTGGTTCACACCTGTAATCCCAGCAATTTGGGGGGATGAGGCAGGTGGATCACTTGAACTTAGGAGTTAAAGACCAGCCTGGGCAATATGGCAAAACTCTGTCTCTACCAAAAATCAAAAATTAGGTGGGCTTGAAGGCACGTTCCTGTAGTCCCAGCTACCTGGGACGCTGAGGTGGGAGACATCTTGAACCCGGAAGGTGGATGTTGCAGTGAGCCTAGAATATGCCAGTACACTTCAGCCTGGGTGACAGAACAATACGTTGTCTCAAAAAAAAAAAAAAAAAAAAAAAAATCTATGTATTTGTATTTTCATGGATTAAAAACTCCTTCCTTTTTTCACTGAATTGGTTTCTATTCTGTGCGATATACCACATTTGCTCAATAATTTACCTTTCAAAAGGATATTTTGGTTGCTTTCAGTTTTGAGTGTTCATAAAGAGATCTGCTCTCAATATTTTTGTGCATATTTTTATATGGACATCAGTTTTCAAATCAGTTGAGCAAAATTTCTGAGCTAAAATAAATAAATTTAGCTTTGTAAAACCTGCTAAACTGTATCAAAATAGAGATTACATTTTATATTCCCACCAGGAAGGAATGAGGGTTTTTGTTGCTCTGTAACCTTGTTAGTAGATTCTTAAATTTTTGGATTTCAGCCATTCTAATAGATGGGTGTTTGTATCTCATTTGTTTTAAATTTTTCATTTGCAGTCATCTAATGGCAAATTATGTTGACTATGTTTTGCATATGCTATTTTCCACTTGTCCGTCTACTTTGGTAAAATATCTGTTTACATCTTATGCTCATTTTAAAATTGAAATTTCATTTTATTGATGAGTTTGAATAATTATTTTTATATTTGGGTTGTAAGTTCCCTTACAGAAATATGGTTTTTCAACTATTTTTCCAATAGTGAAACTATTTCCAATTTTTCCAACTATTTTTCAACTATTTTTCCAATTAGGCATTAGTGGTTTTAACAGAACAAAAGTTTATGTAATAAATTCTAAAACCAACCTTTTTCTTTTATAGACTGTACTTTTGTTGTTGTACCTAAAAATTGAAAGGTTTTTAAGCCTTTGTTCATGTGAATTTTTTCCCATTTTTGCTATGATTTTTATGGTATTAAATTTATTATTTAGAGCTATGATTTATTTGTGCTAATATAATATTTGGTTAAAGAATAAAGTCTGTATCTGTGTTCAGTTTTGTTTTTTAATAAGGACATTCAATTGTTCCAGCAACATTTGTTTAATAGTCTGTTTTTAGTTGAATTGCCCATGGACCTTTGTTCAAAATCAATAGACAATATTTGTGCGTGTCTGTTTCTGAACACTCTATTCTGTCATATGCATCTATGTGTTATTCTCTTATTACACTGTTTTGATTACTGCAGATTTATAGATGGCTACAGGAAGCTTTATAGGAGTCTTAAAACTGGGTAGTACCAGTACTCCTACTTTGTTCTACTTTAGCATTTTATTGACTGTCCTAGATTCTTGCCTTTCTATGTAAATTATAAATGTTTATCTACAACTATGAAATATTGTTCTGTGGTTTTAACTGGAATCTTATTAATTTTTAGATCAAATTGTTAATAAGTGACATTCTAACCATTGAATTTTCCATCAATGTACATGACATATCTATTATTTTGATCTTCTATGATTTATTTAATCAATGTTTCATATTTCTCAACATTTAGAATCTGTATATATTTTGTTAGGTTGATACCTAAATGTTTATATATGTAGGTGCTATTGTAAATAGTACTTTTTAAAATTTCAAATTCCCATTTTTTGTTGCTTATATTGAAAATGAACTAACTTTTACATATTGACTTTGTATTTTGCATGCATACTCTACATGCTTATTAGTACCAGGAGTTTTTTGTTGTAGGTTCTTTTGACTTTTCTCCATAGACAATCATGTTATTGGCAAATAAAGATAGTTAGATTTCTTCATTTTCAGTCTGGTTAGCTTTTATTACCAGACTGAAAATGAAGAAATCTAACTATCTTTATTTATAGGCAGCCTGTACTTTCTGCATTCCATGTCTTAACTAATAGTGCACCAACCAACAATGTTATTTGAATTTGAATGTTGGTAACCATTTATTACATCTAATCTCAATGACACCCACATTTTTAGCAGTAATTACACCTATACCTACAACCTTACATGTCTCCTCCCTTTTGCTTGCATTCCTGCTGCCCCGAGTGAATCCCTGAGTTTTGCTTATTTGAGCTTCTGTAAAGTGTCCTATTAAAGTAACTGTTTCCTAAAGGATCCTGCTGTTATAGCTGTTATATGTCAAGTTCATCTTTTGTACAGTTGATATGGGATTTAATTTCTCAAAAAGAAAAAAATCATTTTTTAGCTATTTTGAAATGTTAATTAGGTTGACTTGATCATTTCACAAATGTGTACATGTATTGAAACATCACATTGTACCTCATAAATATGGACAATTTTTATTTGTCAATTTTAAATACAATGAAATTAAAAAGTTGAAATCATTGCTTAAACTCAAATAATTATCATTAATTTTAAAGTTATTAATTATTTAGGATCAACTGACCTAAAAAGTTTGCATGTACCTCTATATTCCTTAAGCTCCAGTCATTAACATAAACCCCTGTTTCCTAGATCACTATGAGCTTTCTTGGGTCCATATCTTTGCCTATGCTTTCCTGTTTATCCTCCAGCAACAGTCTCATTTGAGCTATGAAGATATCTTCTAGCTGATCACCATATTTTAGTCCATCATATCTTTGATCTAATAAAGATATTAGTTAATATAACCTCATCAAGGTGAATAATTAGTTTCCTTGCAAATAGTATAATAAGTAGGCATCGTCTTATCTGCTACTACACATTTGGAGTTCACTTTATAGTGTTTTAATGTAGAATAAAGAAAGAACATTGAGTGAACTTTGTGAAATAGGTTTATAAGGACAGGAACATTAAAGACTGACATCAAACATATTTTTGTCTTTGCACAATAATATATATTAAAATATAACATCGTAAGAGTGTATGTTAACTATAATGTGATTTGGAAATAATGCAGCCTACTAAGAATATAAAATTTTGATTTTGATAAAAATACAAATATATGTGAATTCATAAAGAAGAATGTAAATAAGTTTTAGGAAAAATATATTTGAAACATAAGAAAAATATTTTTAGATTACCACTTCTTAACCAAACAAAAGGTTTCCAAGAAAATGATTTCCTTCAAAGAACTATAAGATAAGATCTTAAAGTAAAAAAATGGATGTCTTAATTCTAATATTCTTAGTGAATAGAATAAAAAACAGAATTTCAGGATATTTTTCTACCTTGACAAATTTTAGCTAAACTTTATTTTATCATGATCTCTGTTGATCTTTGAAAACATTAGCAAGACAGATAACAGCTGAAAAGGCGTATGTTTGTGTACAGTTGACCCTCTGTTATCTGTGGGTTCCACATTTGTGGATTCAACAAATATTCTTCAAAAAATTGCATCTGTACTGAAAATGCACAGATTGTTTTTAGTATCACAAATGTTTACTGTTTAAGTTATTTTTTGAACATCTACTAGAAAAGAAAAAAAGTTATTCTTACAATGAAAATTTAAAACACTCAAAGTATTAATAGTTCCATCCAATAGTCTTGATCTTTGTTATTATGACAAATATTTCAGACGCAGAAAATTTTATTTTATTTTCCAGTGAGATTAGTTGAATGGGTAACAGCGTGTCGAAACATCTTCAAGCTGGGTGCGAGGGTACATGTTTCTTCATATTACTTTCTCTCTCTTTCTTTTCTTTTTTTTTTCTTCTAAAAGACAGGGTCTCACTCTCACCCAGGTTGGAGTGCAGTGGTGTGATCACTCACTGCAGTCTCCAAACTGTTGGGTTCAAGTGATGCTCCTGAGTAGTTGGGATTACAGGAATGTACAGCTTTTTTTTTTTTTTTTTTTTTTTTTTTTAACAGATAGGGTCTCATTATGTTGCCCAGGCTTAACTTTGCTGTTCTATTTTTTTTTTCTAACGTTTACTTTAGGCTCATGGGTACACGTGAAGGTTTGTTATATAGGCAAACTCGTGTCATGCGGGTTTGTTGTACAGATTATTATATCACCCAGCTATTAAGCCTATACCCAATTGTATTTTTTCTGTTTCTCTTCCTCCCCTGACGCTTCACCCTCAAGTAAATGCCAGAGTCTGTTGTTTCTTTCTTTGTATTCATGAGCTCCTATCATTTTGCTTCCACTTATAAGTGAGAACACACAGTAACTGGTTTTCTGTTCCTGCACTAGTTTTCTAAAGATAATGGTCTCCAACCCCATCCATGTTCTTGCAAAGGGCAGGCCCTCATTCTTTCTATGGCTGTATAGTTTTACCCGGTCTTTCTGTACTACATTTTCCTTGTTAAATCTGTCACTGATGGGCACTTAGGTTGATTCTATTTCTTTCTTAGGTTGATTCTGACTGTGAATAGTGCTGCAATAAATATTCATATGCATGTATCTTTATGGTAGCATAATTTACATTACTCTGGGTATATATCCAGTAGTGGGATTTCTAGTTTAAATGGTAGTTCTGCTTTTAGCTCTTTGAGGAATCACCATACAGCTTTCAATAATGGTTGAACTAATTTACACTCCCACCAACCGTGTATAAGTGCTCCCTTTCTTTCTGTAACCTCATCAACATTTTTTATTTTTTGACTTTTTAAAAATAACTGTTCTGACTGGTGTGAGATGCTATCTCATTGTGATTTTGATTTGTATTTCTCTAACGATCTGTAATGTTGAGCTTTTTTTTTCATATATTTGTTGGTTGCATATATATCCTTTTTTGAAAAGTGTCTGTTCATCTTCTCTGCCCAATTTTTAATAGGGTTGTTTCTTTTTTCTTGTATCTTTCAGCTCCTTATAGATAATGGATATTAGACCTTTGTCAGATGCAATACTTTGCAAATATTTTATCCCATTTTGTGTGCAGGTTGTCTGTTTACTCTTTTGATAGTGTCTTTTGCTGTGCAGAAGTTATTAAGTTTAATTAGATTGCATTTGTCAATTTTTTGCTTTTGAGGTGATTGCTTTTGATGTCTTTGTCATGAAATCTTTGCCCATTCCTAGGTCCAGGATGGTATTGCCTATGCTGTCTTCAAGGGATTTTACTGGTTTTTACCTTTAAGTCTTTAATTCGTCTTGAGTTGATTTTTGTATATGGTATAAGGAAGGACTTCAGCTTCAATCTTCAGCACGTGGCTAGCAGCCTTGTTTCTGTGATCTCTATTCTATTCCATTGGCCTATGTGTCTGTTTTTGTACCAATACTATGCTGCCTTGATTACTGTAGCTCTGTAGTATGCTTTGAAGACAGGTAGCATGGTGCCTGGAGCTTTGTTCTTTTTGCTTAGGATTGCCTTGGATATTCGGGCTCCTTTTTGGTTCTATATAAATTTTAAAATATTTTTCTAATTATGCAAAGAATCTCATTATACTTTGATAAAAATCTCATTCAATCTTTAAACTACTTTGGGGAGTATGGCCTTTTTAATGATATTGATTCTTCCTCTCTGTGAGCATGGGATGTTTTTTCCATTTGTTTGTGTCTTCTCTGATTACTTGGAGCTGTGTTTTGTAATTCTCATTTTAGAAATATTTAACCTCCCTGGTTAGCTGTATTCCTAGGTATTTTATTCTTTTTTTGTGGCAATTGTGAATTGGATTTCCTTCCTGATTTGGCTCTCAGCTTGGCTGCTATTAGTGTATAAGAATGTTAGTGATTTTTGTACATTTATATTCTAAAACTTTGCTGACAGTGTTTATCATCTGATGGAGATTTTGGGCCAAGACTATGAGGTTTTCTAGATATAGAATCATCTCCATCTGCAAACAGGAATACATGAACTTTCTTTTTTCCTATTTAGATGACCTTAATTTATTTCTCTTGCCTGATAACCCTGGACAGGACTTCTACTACTATGTTAAAAACAAGTGGTGAGAGAGGGATCCTTGTCTTGTATCAGTTTACAAGGGGAATGCTTCCAGCTTTTGCCCATTCAGTATGATGATGGCTGTGCATTTGTCGTGGATGGCTCTTATTATTTTGTGGTACATTCCTTTGATATCTAGTTTATTGAGAGTTTTTAACATGAAGCAATGTTGAATTTTATCAAAAACTGTTTCTACCTCTATTGAGATAATCATGTGGTTTTTGTCTTTAGTTCTTTTTACATGATGAATCACATTGATTGATTTGCATATTTTGAACCAGCCTTGTATCTCGGGGCTGAAGCCTACTTGATTGTGGTAGATTAGTTTTTTAATGTGCTGCTGGATTCAGTTTGCAAGTATTTTGTTGAGGATTTTTGCATTGATGTTCATCAAGGATATTGGTATGAAGTTTTGTGTGTGTGTCTCTGAGAGGTTTTGGTATCAGAATGATGCTGGCCTTAGAATGAGCTGAGGAGGAGTTCCTACTCCTCAAGGTTTTGGAATCATTTCAGTAGGAATGGTACCAGCTCTTCTGTGTACCTCTGGTAGAATTAGGCAGTGACTCGATCTTGTCCTGGGAATTTTTTGTTGTCATTGGTAGGGTTTTCAATACTGATTCAATTTCAGAGCTCATTATTGGTCTATTCAGGAAATGAATTTCTTTCTGATTTTGTTTATGAGAGTGTGTGTCCAAGAATTTAGCTATCTCTCCTGGATTTTCTAATTTGTATGCATAGAGGTGTTCATTGTAGTTTCTGATGGTTTTTTTAATTCTGTGGGGTCTACTTCATCATTTCCAATTGTATTTATTTGGATCTTCTCTCTTTTCTTCTTAGTCTAGCTAGTAGTCTATGTACCTTATTAACATTTTCAAGAAACCAATTCCTGTATTTGTTGATCTTTTGAATGGTTTTTCATGTCTGGATTTTCCTTCAGTTCAGTTCTAATTTCAGTTATGTTTGTTTTCTGCTAGCTTTGGGGGTTATTCTTGTTTCTCTATTTTTTTTTTTTTTTTCAGTTGTGATGTTAAGTCACTAATTTGAGATTTTTCTAACTTTTTCAGGTGGACTTTCAGTGCTATGCATTTCCCTGTTAACACTGCCTTAGTTGGGTCCTAAAGATTCTTGTATGTTGTATCTTTGTTCTCGTTAGTTTCAAAGAACTTCTTGATTTCTGCCTTAATTTCATTGTTTACCCAAAAGTAATTCAGGAGCATGTTATTTACTTTCCATGTAATTACATAGTTTTGAGGAACTTTATTAGTGTTTACTTCTGTTTTTATTGCACTGTGATCCAGGAATGTGTTTGGTATGATTTCAGTTCTTTTTCATTTGCTGAGGATTGTTTTATGTCCAATTATGTGACTGATTTTAGACTACATGCCATGTAGAGATGAAAAGAATATGCATTTTGTTGTTTTGGCGTGGAGAGTTCTGCAGAAGTCTATCAAATTCATTTGGTTGGATGTTGAGTTCAGTTCCTGAATATGTTTGTTAATTTTCTGCCTCGATGATCTGTTTAATACTGTCAGAGGGGTGTTGAAGTCTCCCACTATTATAGTTTGGTAGTCTCTGTCTCTTGGAAGGTTTTTAAGAACTTGCTCCATGAATCTGAGTGCTCCTGCATTGGGAGTATATATATTTATGATACTTAGGTCTTCTTGTTAAACTGATCTCTTTACCATTATGTAATGGCCTCCTTTGTCTTTTTTTTTTTTTTTATCTTTTTTGTTGTTGTTTTAAAGTATGTTTTGTCTGAATTTAGTACTGCAACACTGCCTTTTTTATCTTTTCCATTTGCATGGTAAATTTTCCTCCATCTCTTTATTTTGAGCCTATTGATGTCATTAAGTGTGAGATGTGTCTCTTGAAGAGAGGACCCCATGTGTCTTGCTTTTTCTTTTGTTTTTTTTCCAGCTTGCCATTCTGTGCCTTTTAACTGGGACATTTAGCCCATTTACATTAAAGATTGGTATTGATATATGTGAATTTGATCCTGTCATTGTGCTGTTATGTAGTTATTATGCTGG
Source organism: Piliocolobus tephrosceles (assembly GCF_002776525.5). Classification (NCBI taxonomy): domain Eukaryota; kingdom Metazoa; phylum Chordata; class Mammalia; order Primates; family Cercopithecidae; genus Piliocolobus; species Piliocolobus tephrosceles. Next base: position 65,318,151 of record NC_045439.1, on the reverse strand, counting down.
CTTGTTTTGTTTTTGTTTTTTTGAGAGAGTCTCGCTCTGTCGCCCAGGCTGGGGTGCAGTGGTGCGATCTCGCCTCGCTGCAAGCTCTGCCACCTGGGTTCACACCATTCTCCTGCTTCAGCCTCCTGAGTAGCTGGGACTACAGGCACCCACCTCCACGCCTGGCTAATTTTTTGTATTTTTAGTAGAGATGGGGTTTCACCGTGTTAGCCAGGATGGTCTTGATCTCCTGACCTCGTGATCCGCCCACCTTGGCCTCCCAAAGTGCTGGGATTACAGGCGTGAGCCACTGCGTCCGGCCTTGTTTTGCTTTATAATCTCATTTGTCTGTAAATTTAAGTGTGTTTTTGTATTAGCTTTTAACAGTCTTTCCTTTCTATATTTTGTGATCCTTTCAGAATCTCTTGTAAGGCAGATCTGATGATAATGAACTTCAGCATTTGCTCATCTGAAAAGGATCTTATTTCTCCTTTGTTGAAGAGGCTTCATTTGGCTGGTTATTAAATTCTTCGTTGAAGTTTTTTTTCTTTAAGAATGTTAAATATAGGCCCCCAGTCTCTTCTGGCTTGTAGTTTCAGCTGAGAGGTCCACTGTTGGCCTGATGAGGTTTCCTTTTCAGGTGACCTACCCTTTCAGTCTATTGTATTCTTTAATTTCAACCTTGCAATAATCTGATAATAATGTGCCTTGAGGATCATCTTCTTGCATAGAATCTTGCAGGAGTCTTCTGTATTTTCTGGATTTGACTGCTGGCCCCTCTAGAAAAGTTTGGGATCTTTTAGTGGATGATATCTTGAAATATGTTTTCCAAGTTGTTTGTGTTCTCCCCCATCCTTTCAGGGATGTCAATGATTTGTAGATTTGGCCTCTTTACATAATCCCATATTTCTCAGTGGTTTTCTTAATTCTTTTTTGTACTTTTATCTTTATTTTTGTCTGACTGTCTTATTTTAAAGATCCGGTCAAGTTCTGAGATTTATTTCTTCAGCTTGATCTATTCTGCTGTTAATACTCATGATTGTACTGTGAAATTATTGTATTTTGTTTTTCAGCACAATACAACAATTTCACAATCCATTCAGAAATTGCATTGTGGAGATCCAGTAGGTTCTTTTTTATTTTGGTTATTTCGTCCTTCAGTTCCTTTATTGTTTTATTGTGATTTTTTAGTTTCCTTGGATTGGGTTTTTTCATTTTCCTGATCTCAATAATCTCCATTACTATTCCTATTCTAAATTCTGTTTCTGTCATTTCAGCCAGCTCAGCCTGGTTGAGAACTCCTGCTGGATAACTGGTGCAGTCTTCTGAAGGGCATACAACACTCTGGCCATTTGAGTTACTCCAGTTCTTGTTTTGTTTTTTTTTTTTTTTTCTTTCTCATCTCTGCATGTGGGTGTTCATTTAACTGCAGTGTATAGTCAATAAATTCCTTTTCTGGATTTTTTTTTTTCACAAGGCTGAGGTTTTTGACAAGATCTTTATTTGAACGAACTTCTTGTCTTTGGTTTCATAGGTGGATATGTTAGCAAGTTATTTTGGTGTTGAAGCTTTGGAGTGTAATTCAGTTGACAGCACTCAGGCATATTGGTCAGTTAGTAGATTCTTACTTGGTTATGTGGCTCCCTTATGTTTCATCACACTTGCAGCCATGTTCCCTCTAAATGCTCTGAAAGTGTGGCCTCCTCTACCTTTGAATGTTGGCTGTAGATCATGGATTGGGACACCTGGGATTCCCACTGTAGCTCTGGAGTAATCTCAGTGTTTATGTTTCTCCTCCATCTTGGAAGCAGCAGGGAAAGGGACCTTAGTTGTGGTTGTGACCAAGGATCTTTTGCTTATCTTCTGGAGAATCCACCCCAGGGAGATGCAGGTCAGCAATTGCTCAGTCCAATCAGCCCAGGGTGGAGGGTCTGTGATGTGTGCCTAAGCCAGAGGTTCCCTATCTGGTAATGAACACGGTGCATGGGTGGGACCCATGGGAGTCAGACTGTCTTTCTCACCTTTGGTCAATTGCAACTTGTTGGAGGTGTGGATGAGGCATGTAGAGTCTTTGCTCCTTCATTATTCCAAGGGTAGTAAGGGCAGTTCAACTGCAGAAGCAGTAGCGCAGAGGCTTTCACTTGCCCCTGGGGGCTCTGTCCAGGGAGTTGCAGAGCTGCTACTTGCTTCATAGCCTCAGTAGTGGGTGGCTGGAGGCCCAGGCCTGGAGGACCTTCCCAATGAGGAGATGTGGGAATGAGCATCCACATAACAACCTGGCCACTTTTCTGTGGGGTTGCCACAGTATGCTGGGGTTTCACTCCAGTTCATAGTCACCTGAGATTTTCCAGTGCCTGGAGGTATTAACAGTGAAGGCTGTGGAACAGTAAAGGTGGTGACCTGAACCTCTCTCTGGGAGCTCCATCCCAGGGAGGTATGAACCTATTGCTGGCCAGAATGCAACTGTAGAAGGTTGCTGTAGACCCTGGTTGAGAGGTCCCACCCAGTGAGGAGGAACAGGATCAGGGACCCACTTTAAACGGCAATCTATATTTCCATACAGCAGCTGTTCTGTGTTGGACATCCACTCCAGCCCTAGGATGTCTTAGACTCTCCCAAATCCAGAGATTGAAATGGCTAAGTTGCCCAAACAGCAAAGATGATCCCCCACCCCTCTTTCTGGGACCTCTATCCCAGAAAGGTTGAAACCTCTGTCAGCCAGTGAACACCAGCGGGTTTATCTGGAGACCCCAGTTGAGAGAACCTACCTAATAAGGAGGACTGACATTGGGGACTGGCTTTAAAAAGTAGTCTGGCCACTTTTTTTGTGGTGTAGATGTGCTGTGCTGGAGGTCTGCTTCAGCACCCAGTTGTCTTGAACGCTCCAAAGCCTGAAGGCTGGAGCAGCTAAGTTACACAAACAACAAAGATGGCAGCCTGCCCCTCCCTCTGGGAACTCTGTGCCAAGGAGGTTTGACACCTCTGTTGGCCAGGGAACTCTGAGGGGGTTAGCTGGATACCCAGGATGGTTCATCCTACCCATTGAGGAGGAACAGAATCAGGGACCGGATTTTAGTCTGGTCACACTTTTGTAGAGCAGTTTGCTATGCTGGGGCTTCACTTCAGTCCCCAGTTACCTTGAATTCTCCAAAGCCCCAAAGCTGGAACAGCTAAGTCAGCCAAACCACAAAGATGAGGGGCTACCCTTCCACCTGGGAGCTCCATCTCAGAGAGGTGCAATGCTGCTACTAGTAGCTAGCTGGAGTCCCAAGCTAGTGGATCTTACCTTGTGAAGTGCTGTGGAAGCAGGACCAGCAGACTGTCGCTGCTTATCTCCCTGGATTCAGTCTCTCTATAAGGGGTGTGTACGGGTGTCTAACCTCCTGCTTTACCAGAGTTGCACCTGCTTTTGCTGGAAAGTCTAAAAAGCCTAGATATCTATGGCTCCTGGGTCTCCACATGTGCCTGAGTGAGTGCTCTGCCAAAAGTCTACGTAGTTCTGTATGTCAGACTGAGGGCCTTGGCAGAGCGGGTTCACAAGGGATCTTCTGACCCAAGGGTTCAAAGATGCGTGGGAAAAGTGACAGTTCCCAGGGTCTCTTATTCACTCACCGCTTCCCTTGGTGGGGGCGGTTCCCCTGGCTCCACATCACTCTCAAGTGGACCATCATTCTCCTTGCTTTTCTCCTTCTTCATGGCTCAAGTTGTTTCCTTGATTAATCCCAATGCATGTACCTGGATGTTTCCATTGAAGGTTGTGTATTTACTTGCCCTCCATTTGTCGCCTCATAAACTGATTTTTTTTTCTTGTCACTACTACCTAAATAATTTTCTATAACAACTGTTTATATGACATTTGCACTGTATTAGGTATTTTAAGTAATCTGGAGATGATATAAAATATATGGGAGGATGTGCACAGGTTATATGTAAATGCTATGCCATTTTCTATTAAGGACTTGAGCATCACGGATTTTCATATATGTGGGAGGTCCTAGAACCAGTCTCCCAAGGATACTGAGGGACTACAGAATATATATAATATATACGTGTACGTACATATACGTGTGTGTGTGTGTGTGTGTGTGTGTGTGTGTGTGTGTGTGTGTTGGAAAGTCCACCTGAACTAATCATATGCGCTAAGCGAAGTGATAATATTCTTAGAAATGAGAGTAGAAACTTTCATAACTCTGGAAAAAGATTAACTTGTACATTCAATTTGACAGTATTTTATTATTACACTCACAAACCATCCTATTTGTAAAGTTTATACAGTAGATAGAGTTTTCTTTTCCTCTTTCTTTTTGTGACGGAGTCTCACTCTGTCGCCCAGGCTGGTGTGCAGTGGCGCGATCTCAGCTCACTGCAAGCTCCGCCTCCCGGGTTCATGCCGTTCTCCTGCCTCAGCCTTCCGAGCAGCTGAGACTACAGGCGCCCGCCACCATGCCCGGATAATTTTTTGTATTTTTAGTAGAGATGGGGTTTCACCGTGTTAGCCAGGATGGTCTCGATCTTCTGACCTCGTGATCCGCCCGCCTTAGCCTCCCTAAGTGTTGGGATTACAGGCGTGAGTCACCGCACCCTGCCGGAGTTTTCTGATTAACCCGGAAAATACTTACTCACCTATATCTGTAATCCCCATCATAGTTTTTGTCCCACATTCCCATTTCATTTACCCACTTCGGGACTCGATAGAAAAAGAGAATGCAAGACCCCAAAACGTATGAAAAATCAGCCAGGACAGTTGGCTTCTTTAACACTCCACTTTACTGAAGCACTTCTATTTTATAGAAGTAAATATATTTTCTTTAGAGAAAGTATGTTAGGTCCTGCATTAAGGTAAATTAAGACAAAGAAGATTTGACTGGCAGGCTATTCATAAGTTTAATTGGACATACATTAATAATCTATGATCTCAGACTTGAGATATACTGATACAAACATGGGTTCAGCCAGGGAGGAGTTCACAAACATATTCTCAGCTCTACTATTATGCAACCTTTACTAAAATTTTCCTCACATATTTATTTCTTTGCAATTGTACAGTAACATGGCATGGCAAATAGAGTTCTCAGCTGGTAAATTAAGGCAGCAATGTTACATCTTTAAGACAAGTGAGAGCAAACACTGATTAATTTGTATAATGACCTTTATTTTCCCTTACTTTGTGCCATAGAAGTTAGAATAACTTACTAAAGTAAAATGTCTCCAGCCCATACCTTAGCCTCAGCTCCAGGATCACATTAAAGGTAGCTATGGAGGTGAGAATAAAGTATGCATTTTTACTGTATTTGAAATAAAAGTGTAGATTCTTTAAGGCCTTTTAAGAGATCTAACATGTCTAATAAAATGTGGATTTTTTAAAAGTTGTGGATTGTTTCCAAACATCACATAAATGCCAGAGATAATGAAAAGGGTGGACAGAGAATCCTTGAGAAGAAAGGTAATATTGCAAGATTTAAAAAGTCTAGCAGTCAGCTCTATGTTATGATTTGAAATTTTTTTTAAAAAAAATCTTGAATATATAAAATCAAAGAAAGTAGTAGGGAAACTCATAAAAAGGTGAATTGATTTGCTTAAGGTAGCTTACATTCAGAAAATAAAAATGAAGCCTCCAAACAACCAATCTCATGCTCAATTCAATCCATCATGCCCAGAATAGGTGAGCTGGTATGTAACTTGGGGTCATCGAAACTTTCAGAGTAGATGTTTTATAAAACAATTTTCATAAAATGAGCTTTCCCAGCATACTCACAGGTGTGTAATAGCATTTTCTTTTGATCTTTAATTCATTTATTTCAGTTTCTCCTCAGTTGATTTAAAGTAGAACTTTAATAGTTAGTTGAAAGCTCTTTGAGATGACTGTTCATTACCTAATTTTACATTCTCTTGAGCATATGGCCTTGTCTAAGAAGGAGCATAAGTAAGTAGGGATGTAGATGAAATTTGATCGGCCATGAGATAACTGCAGAATTGATTGTGACTATAAATGTTTTACGATTCACTTCTAATAATGCTAAAAGAATATCCTAAAAATAAGCACACTGATCAAATTACAGTTTTGTCCCAAAGGAGCTTCATATGTAAAAAGAAACCTATATCATCCACTATCCAATTATAGATTCTTGTCATTACTGAAGTAACCACATTCCTATAATTTTATTTTTTAATATAGAAATTCTTTGTGATAGATTTACAGTGATATATGTAATATTAATGTATTATTAATATATATTGTATAATTACATGTTACATATTAAAATATGCATTAGGTAATTATGTATATTTATATAAACTATGATATAGGGGAATTATATAATAGGATATGTGTTTAGTCATTGTATTTAATTTAAAAATTCAAGTTAATATTAACTTTGAAAAACAGTTTTCTCAATTATGAGAGCTCTGCTCATGAAAATATCAATTCCATCTAACCCTTCAGTCTAAAAGTTATAAGATTTATAGATTCGAATAAGAAATTAAGGTCACATAGAGTTCATAAATGCCTAACTATTGAGATATACAGAAATAAACAAAAATGAATAAAACCTAAAATTGTTGAACAAATACATATTACTATAACAACTATTGAGAAAATGTTGCCAAATGAAGAAGTAGAATTCAGTCCCGAAAACTTTAATGACAAAATATCTGTTAGGATATATCAATAATGCTTTTTGATAAATTCCCTCTTTAGCATATTAAGCCTGTCATGTTTATTTATATTAATAATTCTTCTCTCATTCCAGTATATTTTTTCCAAATTATACCCTAAGTGTTAAAAATATGTGTAATGTTGTTTTTATTCAGCTCTGTCCACCAAGTTAGTTCTAATAGGAAAAGTAAAAATAATACATATAATTAATATAATACTGTAATGTGAGTAACTCAGTTTAAGAAACTGTAGTTAGATTTCTCTTTGGCAAAAATGATGTATTGCATTAATATGTATATTTTTAAAAATCAAAACTACTTTATTATAATGCTTCCTTTGTAAAGTTACTGTGAATAAAGATGGTGAGCTTATGAAGTTGAAAAGTTTACTTGAGTTTCTCCACTAAATTCTACCAAGATGTCTATCTCATGTTTCCTTTCCCTTATGAAAAACATTTTTAACAACTAAAATGAAAGAACACAGCTGAGCACATACTTGAAAGAGTATTATTTTGAAAATTAGAAAATAGAGATTTTTGTTAGGGTTATTTTGCTCATAGTCATTTTATTTATATTTTGACCTAGATGCTAATATATTTTCTTGAGGTTTAGATACGTTCTTGGCTCTCATTATTCCTTTGTGTAGAGGCCTGTACTTGGCCAAAAATCTAATGATTCTCTTGTGATCTGATTAGCCTCTATAGTTCAAAGTGAGGCGCTTCTACCACACATGAACATCCTTTGCCTACGCATCTCCCCTTGCTGGCCACACCTGTGGTTGCAACAATGTTTTTTTGTTCATTGCCATTTTTGTCAATGTTCAAGATGCTCTTACTCTGCCTTGCTATCTGTTATCTATTGTCCAGCTACATTATTTTCACAGTGAATACAAAACCACATGAGGATTCATTTATTGTTTCTGCCTTCATGGCTCTCAATGTTGACTGAGAGTTTTCATCAATAATATTCTTAGAGTCCTCATTATCATTATTCCAAAATTCTCCAAATATCAATGCGTTCTTGACTGGGATTCTAACCAATATGAATACTGAGATCTGCCTCTAGATGTTCATCGATACACCTTCAGTCTTTGAAGCTGCCATTGATGCTGACTTGATGTCATCACTACCTTACTAAAGTCCCAACTATGTTTGGGTCTTCAGTACTGAGTGAAAAGTCGCTGGTCCTTAGTTCCCTTGCCTCCTATTCTTGTTGATTTGTATCCACCATGACCTATCTGAGTCTTCACTGCCTTACTGACACTAATACTGTTGCAGTCATTTTCTGATGGAGACATAGTTAATGAAGGTCTGTGCTTTGTCTACCTTTGGGTAAACAGAGGGGATATCTTCTAATTGTCTTATTTTGTAGAACAGTCCTAAACAATTTGACCCTTAAAGTTTCAAAATGCCTGTGATTTTTTGAGGGGAAACTACATTCTTGATAGGAACGCCAACCAGAAGTCTAACAGGGCTGTCTTAAATCACGTTGGCTTTAATTATGACACTTCCTCTCTTCAGGGCTCTGAAGTGGACATATCCCATTTCTAGAAGTAGTCCAAGTATAATGAGTTCTACATGTGCTACTTTTAGGGTCAATTCACATGACCTGTGATCTATCCCTATGTATATCTATGTGAATGTGATAAACTTCGTGTGTTAGTGAGCATTCTTGAAAAAAAGCAAACCAACAAGAGATACAAACACACACTGTATGCAGTAGGTGTTTATGGCATGTTGAGAGAATAACACTTACCAAGTAGCAAAAAGTTTTACCTAAGCAAATTGGCTCATATTTTTACCTATTTTTTTCTTGTGGTGGCTAGTGTAACTTCCTGTATTAATCTGGGTTTTCCAGAACTTATAGGGCATAAAAGAATATATAAATAGAGAGCGTGACTGAGATAGACTGATATTTTAAGAAATTAGCTCATTTAATTGTGGGACTGGCAAATCTGAAGTCTGTGATGGCAGGCAGGCCTCCCGAAAATTCAGCTAAGACTTGATTTTTTAGTCTTGAGTTAACAAAACCTTCAGTACAAATAAGCAGGCAGAAAACTTTTTTTTTTTTTTAATGTTGCAGTCCTGAGGCATAATTGTTTCTCCTTCTGGAAACCTCAGTCTTTGTTCTTAAGACCTTCCACTGATTGGATGAGACCCACTCACATTATAAAGGTAGTCTACTCAAAGTCTACTGATTGTAAATGTTAATACAGTAACATCTAAAAAATGTTTTCACTGCAACATGCAGACCGGTGTTTGACAAAATAGGCACCACAGTCTAGACAGGTTGAAAGAGTATTATCTATCATATCTCTGATTTTTTTTTTTCTAAAAGCTAAATTTAAAACACCCTTTAAAGATCAATAGATACATTCTAGAAGCAGTCAAGATTAGCTGAGGCAGTAAAGAAGATCACTCAGACATTCTAATGTCATCTCACATTTTTACATCAGCTGTCAAAGCTTACATATTCTCAAGCAGAAAAAAAAGAAAAAGGAAAAAGAAAAAAACAGAATAAAAAGAATGTGGCATGTCCAAATTTAGCTTCAGGACTTTGAAAATGAAGTTCTTTGCTTTTAATAATTTAAGGGTAAAATTTTCTGGATAAAACCTGTTACTTGAGTAGCCCTTTATAATATCACAGAAATACTGCAAATATAAATAGGAAGGTTTGCCCTTGGGTAATCAGTTGAAGTAATTTCATCAGCAAGGTTTTGGTTGGTATTATTCTGATTTACATTAGTATGTGAAGTACTTTAGACCTAGTCTAATTATTACTAAATCTCTTTAAATTCCATTTTACAGCTTTTTTTATGGTTGTTAAAAATCAGCATATAATAATTTTGATTTATTAAGTAATTTAAAAGAAAGCCAGACAAATTTGTTTTGGCTAATAAATAATATAGATAACTGAAAACTAGCTAGAGGATTTATAAATAATTCCCTCAACATGTATTTCTGAGAGGATAATTTAAGGAGTTTATAATTTGACATTAATATAGTTTTATTTTAGGCTGTATATACTGTCTGGTAATGGATTTTCTACCGACTTAACAAGAAGATACTTTCTTAGTATAGTATATTTAGAAGAACGAAAAGAAAGAATACAAAATTATAAGTAATTATAAGTAATTCTGTATGACCCCAAACTAGATTGTATAACCAAAACCTTATAAAACCCATATATACACACACATATAATATATATGTATATTGTACTATAATACATATACATATATAATATATAATATAATATAATATATACATGCACTATATATTATAATATATACATATATGTATGTTATATATGCATATATTAATATGGTATACATGTATATTATATGTATACAATATAATATATGTATATACATATAATATACATATATACTTATAGTGTACATGTAATATACATACCATATGTATATTATAATATAATATGCATATATAATATATGTATATTAATTAAGATGTGTATAATATTGGAGAAGACAATTTACATCTCTAAATTCTTTTTTCTTCACTTGTAAAATGAGGCTGCTGAAATATCTTTTGCTAATTACTTTTTTGTAAATTTCTTTCACCTTTAATATACTTGTGAATCATTGTAAATTGTTCGTTGACAGAAGTTTACATAAATTATTTTTCCAACTGATTTCTTTATATAAATGTGTCATATCTTGCTTTAAGTGCTAAATATGTGAAAATAGTGCTTCATTTTGATAATATGAGACCAGAGTGTTATTACTAAGTATTTGGTTGAATGTCATCCAGGAATATTAGTAAGGACAATGCTGACTGTTTTAACTAATGAACCCAGAAAATTCAATGACTTGATACAATGTAAATGTATTTGTTACTCACGTAACAAGTTCAATGAGGGTATGTTCCAGTTTAGCAGGCAGTTTTACATCATGTGAAGATTCTCTGGACCCAGCTTTGCTATCCACAATATTTCGTTGACTTCAGTTTCCTGCCAGTGGAACTAGAAGAAGGAGATCATAGAGAAGCAACACGTGCCTCTAAAACCAGGGACTAACACGTATCAATTCGATGTATGTTTCACTAGCTAGAACCCCCTAGACTTGGATGTCAAAGGGTCTTATAAACACAGTAGTTTTCTGAGAAACCAATTCCTAGCATGAACGGTGGTGTCTTCTTCTTATCTGAAATGCTGTAGATTTATCTGAGTCAATTATCATCATAATCCATTCCACAGGGCATTTGTTTTTAATCCATTATGGATTAAAAATATAAGTGGAATAAGTGGATTATAAATTAAATGTTGCTCTCAATAAATATAGCTGTGTGTGTGTGTGTACAGTAAAGTCTTCACATAACATCAATAGATTCTTGGAAACTGTACTTTAAGAAACGAGATTATAGGCTAATTGATGGTAAAAGGAAACCAGAGTACCTGGAGATAACGAGCAGACATGGGGAGAACACGAAAATGACGCACAGGGACCACATCCTGGAATCACTTTTTTTCTTATCAACATTATAACAAAACAATGTTTAACAAAATGGCACTATAAAAGACCTGCTGCACATATTTCTAGTATACGATATATATCTCTTAGGTAATTGTCTTGGAAAAACATTTTTTTAAGCAACACAGGCTATAGATAATAATTTTTTAAATGTGTTAGGCTTTAGAAGAGGAAATTAATACACAACCCCCTAGCTAAATTATGGAGCTCAATTATCAAGTGCTGTATTCGATATATACACCCTGTACATAACACACATGAAAATATATAAATAAATATATATGGACATATATGTTCCACAGCGAAGGAAGTAAATAATTCCAACTTACAAGTAAGGAAAGTTTTACAATATAGGTGACATGAGAACTGAATCTACTGAAAAATATACTATAGATCGAAAATTTCAAGAAAAATAATCTAGAAAAAGTAAATATGTTAAGCAGAGACATTCAGGGCTTGTTATGTTTAAGAAAGTTATGAGTAAATTATTTATTATCTATTCCAGAGTATAATTAGATAAGGGTTTAGAGTAAATAAGATTTAGGTTTTAGAAGAATTTACTGGTCATGGAGATTAATTTGCACTGTACTTTTTAAGGGATATCAAAAAAATTACAGTACAAGTAATACAATGCAACTAGAATATTCAGAAAATTAAACTGAGAAATATGATTATCTTACTGCATAAATTATACAATTTTTAGTTTGGATTGCCAAACTCACTGTAATCGAAAGCAAACTTTTATCACTTTGCTACCTGGGATTTTTAAAAAATTTCCTGGCCGGGCGCGGTGGCTCAAGCCTGTAATCCCAGCACTTTGGGAGGCCGAGACGGGCGGATCACGAGGTCAGGAGATCGAGACCATCCTGGCTAACATGGTGAAACCTCGTCTCTACTAAAAATACAAAAACTAGCAGGGCGAGGTGGCAGGCGCCTGTAGTCCCAGCTACTTGGGAGGCTGAGGCAGGAGAATGGCGTAAAAATCCGGGAGGCGGAGCTTGCAGTGAGCTGAGATCAGGCCACCGCACTCCAGCCCGGGCGACGAGACTCTGCCTCAAAAAAAAAAAAAAAAAAAAAAAAAAAAAAAATTCCTGTACTTTTACATTATGCAAACCTCTATCTCCATACAAAGCTTTTTCTGGCTATTCCAGTTGTCTTTAGAGTTTTCTCCTTTAAACTCTCAGGGAATTGATTTTACCTACCTCTCATTCTCACATACAGGCTTATTTTTCCAATTAAAATTTAGACATTTCCTACCTATGTATTTTGTCCTGCGTTTGTTCTATATTTGCTGCAAGATGAAAAGCAGTATTAAGCACAAGATAACAGAGCAGTTTCCTGTTGATTGATTGGGAAAGAACTTTCTGCTACACAAATGAAGTTGTTTAACTCAAGTAGTGGGAGTTCTTGTCAACACAATTGCAAGAAGGAACTGAAAGCACTTTCTGTAAAGATCACAATGTTTTTCTTATGTCAGTAAGGGAAGCTGAGGGAAATATGGTTTCTTAAGTTCATCAAAGGATTTTCCAAGCACTTCAGAGGTTGCTTTTTATAAAGAATGAACAGCCTTATTCTATGAGATCTTAATGGCTAGGCTCCTCCTGCGTTGTCTGCTTGTATAGTCTCAGATTAATTCTGTAGCAGTTGGACATTTTCTAATTAATCATTGTAGATTGAAAATAAATCTTTCTGAAGCATTAAGTGGACAGGGGAAACCTTTAGGAAATATTGTTTCTAATAGAAAAATATCTGTTCTTCTTGTGCCTCATCTGTAAAATGAAAAAGAAAATTCTGCAAGTTGTTCACAAAATTTCAGTGAATTTCTGCCCTAAAACGGATCTCAGGGTTTCTTTGTACTAAATCTGATGGTAATTTAGTGCCAGTTTTTTTCCATGCTAACCCTAGGGTAAGCCTGAATCTGAGCAAAACAAATTACCTGTCTTGTCATAGTGTTTCAATTTGGGACTTAAATAAAAACTGTACTTTATTACCCTTATTATACTAGCATTATCTCTGTCAAATGAGTCAAGGATTAGTCACCTCCTTGTGAGACTTTACTCCCATATCAAACTCTATAAAGTTTCCTCTGCTTACAGCTGTTTCATTTCTTCCTATTTTGTAAGTATATTTTCTTCTTCCTATTGTGCATGAAGTCTTGGCTAGTTGCTAAGCCCATATTCATATTGCAAAACTTTACTCAGCTGACACACTACTGAAGTTTCACTCGACTGTGTGCCAGTGTAGTGTCTGACATGCCCTCCCCAACCACTCTCTTCTATTTCTGTACATTTATCAATTATAGCACGGGTAAAATTGATTTGCAATATTTTTACAATTTTTTCTACTAAGTATGGTCTTTGCATGCAGACACTTGTATTGATAATTCTGTTGTGAATAGTGCAGTGTCAAACATATTTTACAGTCTTTTGTATTTTTTTCAAGCGTAGGTTATCCAATTAGATTTTTAGCAGATAGGTTAGCAAAAATCATATCCACTGAGGATTTGTTGCATATCATATGGCTAAACAAATAAATGCTTTGGAAAATGAGCTTAAGTTTGAAAATAATAAAACAATATTCTGGGCAATTACACTAAATACATTATTTTAAAAAATTATACTTTAGGCTTTTCACATGCTGACACTAAATTTCAAAAATTAATACCTTTATTAAGTTGTTATTTTGATTACTGTGATAGATAATTGTAAGATGCAGTATCCTTAAATGTTAAGAACATGGATTCAACAGTAGAACTTACTTAAATCCTGTTTGAGCACTTTCTGTCTGTGTGCCCTGGGGCAAGTAATTCAGTATCTCTATACCTCAGTTAATTAATCTGTGGAATCTGCCTCGTGGAATTGTTATGAAGATTAAATGTGTTGCTATAAATAAAATTTCAATACCTGGGGCATATTAGACATTATGATTGTTGTACTCCAAAATTAGGAAGCATCATGAATCCTAGTGAATACACATGCATATACATAGATTTATATGATATATGTGCATATATACTACAAGGAACAGAGAACTTATCTTACCAAGGTTTGGAAAACTGTGAGTTTAATCTGTTTGAATTTCCTTACTCTATATTCTCATTTACTAGTTGTATTAGTGAATGTTCATGCTGCTAATAAAGACATACCAGAAACTGGATAATTTATAAAGGACAGAGATTTAATGAACTCACAGTTCCACATGGCTGGGGAGGCCTCACAATCATGTTGGAAGGCAAAGGAGAAGAAAAGACACATCTTAAATGGCAGCAGAAATGAACCCTTGCATAGGGGAACTCCCCTTTATAAAACCATCAGCTCTCATGAGACTTATTCACTATCAAGAGAACAGTATGGGATAGACCCACCCCCGTGATTCAGTTACTTCTCATTGGGATGACACGTGAGAATTATGGAAGCTACAATTCAAGATGAGATTTTGAGTGGGACACAGCAGGTCATGACTCAGATTACTTGCTTTGGTTACATGGAGCCCTTTGCTCAGCTGTGACAGTTTCATAAAATCCCCAAAGAACTATGGTTTTATGGTGTTGCTTTGAGAACACTTACTTAAGGAAATACTGCATTTGTGAAAGTGACAAATTAGGGAAAAGGCATTTTTAGTACAATTGATTAAATAGAAAAACTGCCTTTTTTTTACATGATTTAACATTTCCAGGGTTTGCAAACATGTTCCTTTTGAGCTGCCTCATTTCATCAGTAGGTCCATGTGAGAGAAACATTTTCTATAATAAAAAGATTAATTAGAATTATCAAATACTTTAAATATGGTCAAGCCTGGATTTGAAAACTAAATTGAGTACTTACAGTCTGTGCCATATAAGTAAAGTAACATAACTTTTTGAGATTTAATTACAGAGCATCTGACATGTAATAGGCATTATATAAATATTTATTCATCATCTTTTTACAATAAGTTAAAATCAGTTGTCTTTTTAACTGTTACCCATTAGTCCTTTTTAAGGTTGTTCAGTATGAGTACCATTCCCACATAAAGCCTTTCTTCTAAAATAAATATCCAGAGTTTCTCAAGTATTTGTAACATTTTTCAAACTTTATAAATGTATTAATTATTCATCTTTGTCTGGATGGGTTTCCTTTGTCTTAAGTATTCTTAAAAATGGTAGGTTTTGTAACTAAAACAATGACTTACATATAATTTTACCAAAACAGACTATAATAAATTATCAGTTTATAAATGTTTATTTGTAATCAATACAGAAACATATTAAATTAAGAAATTGCCTTTATGTTCAACTAACAACATTGCTGACTAACATTGAATGAATATTAACTGAAGCTCTTAAGCTGATTTATACTTTTCTACCATACTTTTTACTGCTGAGCCACACTTTTTTCCAGTCCTTCTTGTGGAATTAGGTTTTTGGACATAAGATATCCCTTGAGTAACCTTATACTTATTTTGATTAAATCTGTCTTGTTAAATTTGGCCCATCATTTGAATCTGTCAGTTTCTTGGAATGTTATTCTGTCATCATGAATACCAAATTCATATTAAACACATTTTCTGAGTTTGCCTTGAATATTTTAATGCAAGCTATTAATGAAGTAGAAGAAAATAAAGCTCTGGGGCTTTCTAACATCATTGACATGGGCAGTGATTTCACATCAACATGTAGGTATGGTCAGTTAAGCAGTCATCAATTTGCCTAATTGCTCAAATATAAATTAGAATGAGAAATGTAGAAACTTAAAAAAAATTATTGGTGCTTATTTAATATTTGGATTTGGTAAAATAACGAAGTACTTTCTATGGAATATTTCTTCCATTTATATAAATTGAGAATAAGGCCATACAAATTATTGAGATAAGGTAGTCAGTATGTTTTAGTTTTTATGCAATCATATTTTATTCTGCTTTGCATAATGCAGGCACTGAAAAGTCTTGCTTTAGGACACTAAAGAAGACTGAAAGATCTAATATTCAGACTTCTGTCTTATAACCTTTTGCTTAGAAGGAAATAAGGCAAGGCAAAAAGCCCTTGTCTCCTGAACCACCTTCACACCTCCAAATCCCCCTACTGTCCCTCTGTGTCTCTCTAACACACCCCAAACCACACCCACCCACATGCACTCCCACTGTTAAAGTAACTCTTTGCTAAAGAGGGCTTAGTAGAAAATGGATTATGACTTGATGGAAAGATGTTGAGAGAGTCACTATACATTTCTGAGTCCTGAAAATCTTTAAACTGCTATTTACCTACTTCCATCCTCTATGATAGGATATTTGAGTTCCAGTTCTGATCCTTCAGCTCTCTCTGGGGTAGAAAAAAGGCAGTAAGTAGTGGTGCCATAACAAAGCAGCAGTGAGACATATCCATCCAATAACAAACCAAGCCCAGACCAATGAATTTTTTACTCTAATGTTCAAGGATATGGGAATGAGAAAATGAGCAATTGGACATCAGAATGAAAAGATGAGCGATCAGTAATCTGAATTATAACCAGACAGCTGTTTAGTGGGCTTTAAATGTTAACAAATGTGTGAGTTGTTAGACTTGATTCAGCATTATGCTGATATCCATATATTTTGAGTATACCAAATTTCCTGATATTTGAATTTAGTAGCAATGCACAAGAATAAAAGTAGCTTTTATGCATTTGGTAATGTCATTTTTGCTTTTACTATATTCACTAATTTTCTTGTTACATTCGTGTCTTAGTCCATTTGCACTGCCATAACAAAAAACTTAATAATGGGTTATTTATGAAGAGCATATATTTATTTCTCATTGTTCTGGAAGCTAGAAAACCCAAGATCAAAATGTCAGCAGGATTGGTATCTGATTAGGGCTGCTCTCTGCTTCCATGATGATGCCTTGTCGCTGCATACTCTGGGGAGCAGGGACATTGTGTTTTTATAAGACGGAGGGGACACAAAAGCCTGAGAGGGTGAACTGTTAATGAAGACTCTTTTATTACGGTATGACTCTATTAATGAAGGTGTAGCTCTCATGGCTTAATTACTTCCCCGAAAATCCCCACCTCTCAATACCACCACAATGGGAATTAAGTTTTAACATCAGTTTTGGAGGAGACACCACATTCAAACCATAGCAAATCACACGCACACACACACTTATTTCCTCAACTTATTTTCATTCTTACCATAGTGTATTCCTTATTATCCATACCTACTATTGTTTTCATTGCAGTTTATTCTACACTTCTCCTTTCTTTTGATGTTTCGCATGTTTTCTCAAAGATTATTGGTACCACTCCAAAGATATTGAGTTTTCTCAGTACTTTTATTTTCATTCTTATCATAGTGTATTTCTTATCATCCATATCTCCTATTGTTTTAATTGCAGTTTAATCTACACTTCTCCTTTCTTTTCATGTTTTGCATGTTTTCTCTCAAAGATTATTAGTACCACTCCAAAGATATTGAGTTTTCTCAGTACCTTGAGATATATACTTCATTAAGCCCCTAAAAGTTGAACTCGCTAACGAAAACTTAAACATTTTCTTCCTTTTGTTCTTATCAGTATGTTTTCACACGTTTTAATCTGAGAAATACTTTACTCACAGAGGAAGACAATAGAAAAGTAAGAGCTGCATTTCTCCCTCTCTCTGTTGCCCTTTCGCTCTCCTCACATCCACTCCCCTCACCTTATCCCTTTGAAAAATTTAGATTAATTTTAGCCATTTGTATATTTGCATTCCTGACAATTTCTCCTGAGATAAGTACTAGTTATTTATACTGATTCCTAGATATCTACCCCATTGAAATTTTAAGGGAAAAATGTGTTAAACCATCAGGATGTCATTAAAAAGGCCTGACTACTTAGGTATTTCTTGGGTTAATATCTTGCTGAATTTTTTAAGGTTTAGGGTCTAAGACTCACTTGTGTAACTCCACAAAGTTTTTTTAAGTCACTCTTATGTGAGTAGTCATTAAAAGAAACATCACTATTAGCATAATTTATGTGAGACCAGTACTTAAAACAGAATACCAATTTGTTAAATGTACAAGAAGATAATCCTTTTCAGCAAAGAGATGCTTTAGTGTGCATGATTTCTGCTTTCCCAGTGTTATGGTCCCAGGAAACTGAATAAGTAAGCAGGATGTGGACATTGATTTGGATTAAAAAGAGATAAATTGAGTATTGAGGGATATATTTCTCTAAGTCAGGGTCAAATCTAACTAACCCTTTCTGTCTTTCAAGAGACCCGACCACACACTTTGGGTTTCTTAGATTTAATGTCGCTTGTACCTGCCCGGTTCTTGCCATACTCTACCAGTTTGTCCTACCTCATGGACCACCAGATTTTCTATTTCTTATTAAGGCTCAGTCTCCTTTCTCATAGTACCTTTTATTTTTCTTCACATGTGCTAATATCAGTAATTATATCTAAATTGATGTTTTACTGGGCTGGGGAGTTATGCTTTGTTTATCCTTTCTGTGTTGCCTGGGGTATCTTTCAATTGCTTAATTTGAAGACCATCATCATCCCAAACATTCCTAATTTCACATTTTGTTCTGGCTATTTTGAAAAATATAAGCTCATTGGAGAGATCACCATAGAGTTACATAAATATGATGAAGGAAAACTTTCCTTTTAACTTTTTTGAATTATTTGTGTGAGCTTGGTTTTGAGACTTATCTGCTAGGTAACTTTTGTGTGTGTCTCAGTATTCTGGGATTACTAGAGTCACCTTGTAATTTTAGAATTTTCAGGACTGCATTCTACCTTAAATGTTGCAAAATAGTAGAAGATTAGAACACAGAAAAAAAAAAAAGTAAGTCTTTTTAGATAACCAGGACATCCCTAAATTACTAAAAGTCATGTGCTAATTTTTACCACCACCATGAAACCAAAAATGTTCTCCGATCTTTCATCACTAAACTGTGTTTTCTTACTGACTTTTTGCTTACTTTTTCAATCAGTTACTAAAAATGACAGTGTTAGATTTCTTACCTATCATATCCTTGTGGCTTTTTCTATTTTTTTCCTTTAGACTTTATATACCGACTCTATGTATTTTAAAGTTCTTTAATTAGACGTACACATTTTAGGAATTATTCTGCCTTCTTGATGAATTACTCTTTTATCATTTTAAAATGTTCGTCATATACCTTGAAAACATGCCATTTACAGTGGCCAAAAAGCCTAGGAGTCAACTCTGACAATTCAACCACGTTTATTGCATATCCAAACCATGAAAATATCAACTCGACCTTCTAAATTATTTTGATTCTGTCCACTTCCTTTGATATTCATTTCCATCATCTAGTTTCTCATCTAATTGATCTACTTTCATACGTCTTGATTCTTTTAGAGGGCTTCTTTTTATTCAAATCAAAATTATATTTGATAGTTCACAAATTTTTTCCATTATTTTCTGTCACTTTTAATAACCTAAATCATTAATGTGGTCCATTTCGTCTTAAATAGGAAGCTATTTCTCTATTCTTCTGGCTTATCGAGCCATTTTTCCTTTTCTTTGCCTGCTTAAGACATGGTAACCTTCTTTTTGCTCCTTCTAATCAATTTATCTAGTGTCATAGAACACTGCATTTCCTTTGCACACTTCATATCCTCTTAGGAGAAAAATTGTAACTTTTTTTACCTAGAAAATACAATCTGCCGATCTCAATTCAAAAACCACTTACCAATGGAAACTATTCCTAACTATCCAGACCGAACAACATTCTTCTATCTTACGCCGTCCGTAGTGCCACGTACCTCTCCCTCATCACACTTATATAGTTGTAACTTAATATTTATTTTGGTATTATTTCAGTAACAAATACCTATCTATCTACACTAGCCAATGGCTCTTTATATGAACAGGTCTGTTTTTCTCACCAAAGTATTTACAGCTCTTGCTATGGATTGGGCAGACATTGGATATCTAATCAATATTTGTTGAATAAACTGAATGAAGAATTATTTCTGAACATTTCTATATCAATTAACAGAAAGCAAAATAAGTTTGGAGTTTATTTCACATTTTTTTGGAGAAAAACAGCACATTTTCCCACAAACATTGCTTTCTTTTATCTTCTAAATGAAGACGGTGTTTTATTTAGTACTGAAATATTTGTTCTTTTAAAAGCAATATAAGAAAATGCAACTAAACAAATTATAGCACTTTCCATAACCTATATCTTGGTATTTTTTTTAATAGGTCTGCAATAACAGAATTATTGTTGTATTGTTATTATTTCCAGGTTGTGCTACTACTAGTACTAAAAATATCAACTTAGTGCCTTTTTGAAAACAATTATCTTTATTTTTTAGCTATTATCACCACCATTAAAATTCAAAAAGTTCCATACTTTCCATAAGATATGTGGTATGATTGAATTTGTCACTTTATTCCTCTATGCATCTTGTTTGATGAACGTCTGAGTAAGACAGAGATAATTTACTTAGAAATTGTGATATTTAAGTTGCTTAAAAATGTTGTTTCTCCTTTACAAGTATATACAAGGAAAGAAAGAGTTGTGTTATGGTGAACAGGAAGACAAAAATAAATGTTTTTATTCTATATCCATATATATGTGTGCCTGTGTAAAAATAAATACGCGATAAAATAGTCTTTAAATATGAAATGAGAAGCTAGCTTATTATGTGAATTAAATGAGATAGCTCGTGTATTTTATTAGGTCATTCTTGGCATTAAAGAAGCATTTGGGCAGTATTGATATTGATATTATCCTTATTATTGCTATAATTATTATATCTGTTCTTATTTAACCTTTAAATTGCACCTCATCCTTCTTTTTATAAATGTTCAATATTATGATAAAAGGCTTTTAATGGCCCAGAATTTACAATAGACCATTGCAGAGAGAAATTCTTTCTTGCTGATGTAATCCATCATAGTGAATGTTTTGATGCCACAGTTTCTTCAATCCACATAATGAAAAACTGAGGAGTTGGTTGAATAACAAGCTTTCAGCACAATACCAGTAAGTAAAACATGTGCTACAGATAGAGTGGCTAATTTATTTTGAATTAATTATTATTTGCTCTAGTTATCCTTTATTTTTACTATAAAATATACTTATTCGACTTCTCACATGGTGTATAGCACAGAACAAATAATAGGTGATAATAAATATCTGTTGAATAAATATGCTTGACAGTTGCTCAATAGTCTTGAACAACTGCGTATGCAACAAATTAAGTTTCCCTTTGATTTATATGTCATAAATCTGAAATTTTATTGACAGTAATTTCCAAATGTATGTATTTAATATCTTAAATTATCATTATTTTACATATCTAAAAATTGTATTTAAAAGACACATTTAGGCCGGGCGCGGTGGCCCAACGCCTGTAATCCCAGCACTTTGGGAGGCCGAGGCGGGCAGATCACGAGGTCAGGAGATCGAGATCATCCTGGCTAACACGCGGAAACGTCGTTTCTACTGAAAACACAAAAAAAATTAGCCGGGCGTGGTGGCGGGCGCCTGTGGTCCCAGTTTCTAGGGAGGCTGAGGCAGGAGCATGGCGTTAACCCGGGAGGCGGCAGAGCTTGCAGTGAGCAGAGATCGCGCCACTGCACTCTAGCCTGGGCGACGGAGTGAGACTCCATCTCAAAAAATAAATAAATAAATAAATAAATAAATAAATAAATGACACATTTAAATTATTTGGAGATAGTTAGAACATATATTTTAAAGGAAGGCTGATATAATAATTTTGTAGTGTAAAGTTAATGCTACTTATATCCGTAACTAAATCAAACTAAATTTTGACAGTAAAGAACATATCTTGTTTAATTTTACGTCAAATTATCAAGCACACATTTCTCTATGCATGGTTAAGTTTATTTTTTTTAATTTAGATAATAATATTATTAATTCCTTAGGTTACCTTCAGCTAGTAGCAGATTTTCTGGAGATGGTGGTGTCACACTGAATCTTAAAGAAGAGGATGTAGCTTGACAATTGAGTGTTAGAAAGGAAAGAACCAGTGAGATGAGAGGCAGAAAGTAGAATACAAGAAGTAGTAACCAAATCCAAAAATATATAGAAATTACATGGCAATTTTAATTGGTCACATATACCACATGCTGTTTGAATGAATATGCCTTAACATCCTTATCCATGCATGGAATGTATGCAATTCTTTGATTGTTTCTTCCTTTTTAGAACAATGATTCTTAAATATGAAAAATTACTCTTTCGGCATGGACTTTTAAGTAGTATAAAGTTTATAGTATTCATGAGGAGTAAAAATCACACCATAACAAGATTTCTATTGTTTGTCTGAAATCATTTTTTAAAATAAATGTATTGTTTGCATTCTTCTTATGGCCAGCTTACATTCCAGTCTTGAAAGTGTTGAACCCAGGGTGATGTTTTGAATCTTTCAGTGAACTTCCTTGCTGAACTTGCAGCTTCTCAACCTCCACAACCCTGATGCTAGTGCATTGCAGTGGTAAGAATAATTCTGGACCATTTTTACTTTTTGATGTGCCTGACATATTAAAAATATTAAAATGCCGTAAAAGTGTCAAGGTTCACATATTACAAGTAAGGCTGAGCAAATAGTCTAATGTTGATATGTTTATAATGCAATTTTAAATGCTTTAGGTTTTTTTAAAAAATAGTGATAGAAAAGTACATATTCTTCTTGAACTTGGTCTTTATATATATTATATATATAAAGCATTTATGCTTCTTATTGACATATAAATGATTAAAGTCATAAGTTATATATAATAAGATAAAAAAGTTTATACACAGAAACTTTAAACCTTTGCCAATTATTTTAAAATTTAAAGATATATAAGAATCCTTATCATGTTCTTTTAATTTAATTTTTTGAGGATTGTAATAGATGCTATTATAGGAAAAACTAATGGCTTAGAAATATTTTAAGTATTTTCCAATGTGGGAAAGGAGAAAAAGTAAAAAGTTAGGTCCATTTACATGAAAACCAATTTCACAAGTACATGATATGTCTCAAAATAGTTATAATGCAAGAAAGAATGTAATCATGTGGCTGCTATGAAAGAGTGATGCAAAAAATAAGCCTCAGAACATAATACAAAGATGTAAAATACAGACTGTAATTCAATTATGAAAATTTAAACTGCAAGTTTCTTAATGAATCAAGTAACTATTAATGGGCAGAATTGGATCTCCCCAAAATTCATATGTTGAAATCTTAACCTCCAGTATCTGTGGATATTATACTGGACTATACTGGGAGAGATAGTCTTTAAAGAGGTAATTAAGTTAAAAAATGATGTACTTAGAGTTTGTCCTAGTCCAACATGATGCGTGTTCTTATAGGAGAAAATTAAGACACAAACAGTGATGGAGGAAAGGCTATGTGAGAACACAGGTAGAAGACAGTCATCTATAAGCTTAGAAGAGAGGCCTCAAAAGAAACCAACACTGCTGATATCTTTTTTTAATTTTTATTTTAGGTTTAGGAGTATATATGAAAGTTTGTTACACAGATAAACACATGCCATTGGGGTTTCTTGTACAGGATATTACATCAATTAGGTACCCAACCGTTCTCAGTACCCAATAGTTCTTGATCTCAGACTTCTAGTCTTCTGAACTGTGAAAAAAGTAAATTTCTGTTGTTTAAGCCACTGTTGGAGGTACTTTGTTATGGAAACCCTAGCAAACTAATACACTAAGAATAAATTTATAAGTTTAACATTTCTGTTATGCTATGTTGTGTTAGGAGAAATTCCCCCAAATTAACTGAGTTATTTTGGTAACAAGATTTTCAATAAAACTCTGTCATCCGTATGTTAAAAACACTTCTAAACTAGCCCCGTGGTAAATCACAAAAGGTCAAATACAGAGCTCAGAATGAACAAAAGCCATGGGAACTGAAGCAGAATAAAACATTGATTTTTAATCAGCATCTAACTAGAAATATCTTCATTTTAATATTCCTGATAATGCTCATTGAGAAAATTATGGGGACTTACTGATACACCATGTCTGCCTTCAAAGATACTATAGCGAAGATGGTGATGAGGATGTTGGTGATGGTGGTGGTGACATAACGTTTTTTGAACACATATTATGTGGTAAACAATGCACCAAGCACTTTATTGTCTCACTTAAAGAGAAAGGTATTATTGTTTCCTCTTTACTGAGACAAATCAAAGAGCTTAAGTGATTTATTTATAGCCATGCTATTAGTAGTAGTAACTTAAAAGTTGTCCCCACGTTTAACTCTTCATTACTAGGGTTTGTTCAAATAATAAAAGCTGAACTATGAGAAAATACCCAAAAGGAATATAGGCATGTGTCCCATAAGCAGACAAAACAAACTGCATACTGAAGTACATACGTTGCACTAATTTCATTCTTTAATTATATTGTAATATGTATTAATAAAATTAGACCTTGAATATTTTAATGCGTCTATATATTTGTATGCATAATAATATAGAATTTTTAGTGGAAAAATATAATCACAGAAGTTAGTCATCTTCAATTTATATAAAAGCATTTTATATTTCAATGACATGATTTTTTAACATTTGTTAATGTAAAAAGGATTAATATTTGGTCAAAGTATTATGTGGCAAATATATGTAGCTATATACATCTGATAAAGTCTTCCATGTTTCTTATCAGGAATAGCCACATTTTAGCTTTTAATAAAAAGTCTCCATTTAGAACATAAAACCATCCATAAAAGGAAGACTGACTTCCTTTTATTTTCAAGTTACTTAGTTTGTAAGAGTAGTTTAATGAAGCTGAATGTTAGTTTTCTAAAAATAAAATGTATGCTGAATGAGAATTTGGCTAAGGATGTTCTATTGCAATAAAAGAAGCGTAAAAATACCTGCAAATTTTAAGATATCAAGTTAAAACAAACAAAAATACATATCAATATTTTGGTTAATTTTATTGATGTTTAAACTTAGGGTACAACTATCTACGTTTTAAAAATTAAAACCATTTTAATGCTCTTTTATTAGCATGCCATTAGTCTGTTATTACTGAGAACAGTTGAATATTCTTCTGCCCCCTCATTTTCTTCCTTTACTCATTTCCAACAATTTTAAAATTTAGACTTTCTTGTTTTCTTTTTTTTTTTTTTTGTCTAGTTTACTATATTCACATTAATTCCCACATCATCTTTTATGCCAGGATCCAATTTGCATGTCATGATAGCCAAGGTAAAATATAATAAGAATTCTATCTCCCTGAACTTATAGTAGAAAAATAACTTTGTTTATAGAGTCCATTACATTTTCTGTAATAAGAATTAGTGAGGGAAGGATTGTAAATAAATTTCTTATTCCTTAATCTGAGACAGAGAGACAATAATATTTCTTTTGTCAACGAACATGGATATTAAACTGCCAATATTTTGAAAGGAGTTTTTATAGTGTATAAATATGAAGTTCATAATATTTTAATACAATATTAATAACAATTATTACAATGGCTACCTTTGAGTATTTATCATGTGTTGTATCCTACACTAAGCATTTTATATGCAGTTGTTCATTCTTCATAATAACACTATGAAATACATTTTATTTCTTTACTTATTAAATGAGTGAAAACACTGAGGCATAGTACATAGTGATTATGTATCACAATCTAAAGAAGACAAATTGGGAATTTTAACATAGCCAGTTTGTTATTTCAGAACCAGAGCTTATAAAGACTATTAAGTGCTATCCTTAATTACTAAGCATTGCTCTGTGTGGATGGGGGAAGGTTGGGGAGAGAGAGAAAGAGAGAGAGGGAGACAGAGAGAGAGAGGGACATTTGAGATATATCTCACCATAAAATAAACTCATGCTTTTAGGTAAATGTATAGCATTATAAAACTATTACCAAAATCTAACTTTAGAATATTTTCATCACCCTAAAAGAAACCAGTATCCATTTACAGTTTTATTGGATCCTTCCCACATTAACATTAGGCAACCACTCATCTATTTATTTTCTTTTAAATTTGCCAGTCCTACATATTTCATATAAATGAAATTATGTCACGTGATCTTTTATGGCTGACTTTACTTATCTGACATAATATTTTCAAAGTTTGTCTATGTTGTATCACATATCAGCATGTCATTCCCTTTTATTAACAAATAATATCATGTTTTATGAAGTACCATATTTTATTTATTCATTCATCAGTTGATGGGCATTCAATTTTTTTCACTTTTTAACAATTATAAATAAAACTGCTCTTAGCCTCCACATATAAAATTTTATGCAGACATTTAAAAAAATTCTCTTGACTATATATGTAGCAGTGGAATTGCTGGTCACAGGTAACTGCATATTGCATAATAACAATATGATGAAGTATCTAACTTTTTCCAAAGATTTTTACATAAAATTCTACATTCCCACAAGCAATATCTGAGGGATACCATTTTTCTAAATCATTGCCAATGCTTGTTATTCTCTCTCTTGCTCATCATATCCAGTTGACTGTGTGAAAGGGTGCCTCATTGTGATTTTGATTTGCACTTCCATAATGAATAATAATGTTGAGTAAATTTTCATGTAGTCTTGGTTATTTGCATATCTTCTTTGGAATTTTTCTATGAAAATCTATTGCCTATTTTGTAATTGGGTGATTTGTCTTTTTATTATTAAGTTGTAAATAAAGTTGGAACATATAAAATATGTACACATATAATGAGTATATTCTGGATACAAGTCCTTTGTCAGATAAATTTGTAAATAAATATGTATATTTTATTCTGTGAATTTCAATTAACTTTCTGGATGATACCATTTATAGCATGAACAACTATAATTTCGATGAATTCCAACATATCTTATGTTTGTTTTCTTACTTGCGCTTTTGGTGTCATATCTAAGACACCATTGCCTAGTTCAAACTTAGGATGATTTACATGTATGTTTTCTTCTAAGAGGTATTTTTTTATATTTAGATTTCATATTAACGTCTTTATGTCTTTTTCTGTTAAATTTTGAATGTAATATGCAGCAGAGATCCACCTTTATCATTTAAAGTGTAAATATCTTGTTGTCCCAGAAACATTGGTTAAAAAGACTATTCTTTCCCCATTTAGTTGTGTTAGCACCTTCAAGAAAAGTCAATTGAGAATAAATGTAAGGGATTTCTGAACATATGTGATTTCTATTTTCATTTTTTTTTTTTGAGGAATCTCCATACTGCTCTCCGTAGTGTTTGTACTAATTTACATTCCCATCAACAGTGTTGAAGGACTCCCCTTTCTTCACATCGTTGCCAGAATTTGTTATTGCCTTTTGGATAAAACCCATTGTAACTGGAAGGAGATGATAGATCATTGTAAGTTTGATTTGCATTTTTCTGACGATTAGTGATGAACATTTTTTTTCACATATCTGTGAGCCATTTGTATGTCTTCTTTTGAGAAATGACCACTCATATCTTTTGCCTATTTTTAAATTGGATTTTGCCATTTTTTCTTACTGAATTATTTGAGCTCCTTATATTTTCTTCTCATTAATCTGTTGTCAGATAGGTAGTTTGCAAATACTTTCTCCCACACTGTGGATTGTCTCTTTGTTGACTGCTTCCTTTGCTATGCAAAAGATTTTTAGTTTGATGATCCCATTTATCCATTTTTGCTTTGGGCACCTGCGCTTTCAACATCTTATTCAAGATGTCTTTGCCATATATTTCCTGCTAAGCACTGCTTTAGTTGCATTTTATAAATTTCTCTATTCAGTGTTTTCATTTTTATTTATCTCAAAGTATTTTTTACTTTCCTGGGTGATTTTATTCTTTGGTTCATTGACTAAGAATGTGTAGTTTCCACGTACTTGTGAATTTCACATAATTACTGCTCTTGATTTCTAATTTAATTAAATTGTGAATGTAAAACATATTTTATATGTCAATTATTTTTAAATTATTTACTTGCTTTGTGGTCTGGCAAAGTCTATCCCAGAGAATGTTCCATATGTACTTAAGAAAATAAAACATACTTTGCTGTTGTTAGGCAAAATATTACTTAGATGATTCATGCTTGGGTTAGTGAGTGTTGCAAATCCTTTCTATCTTGGTGAAAATATGCCTAGTGATTGAATTCATCATTGAAAATGGGATATATAAGCCTCCAACTATGGTTAAATTGTCTGTTGTTTCCCTTCAATTATCTTAGATTTCGGTGCATTCAAATTCGGTCCATTCTAATTTGAATATATGTTTACTAAAGTTATTTTTCCTGATGTATTGACCCCCTTAATCATCATAAAAGGATCTCTTTTGTCTCTGGTAATATTTACTTCCAGTAGATTTAATGGAAGTCTTCATATAGGTCTCACTCATTTCTAATTACCCTTTTTATTTTTCTTGAGGAATTCTGTTGAGTGCTTTAAATACATCTTTTGCACTACATTTTGGGAGTAGTTATTGCTTAAGTGGAGAAGAGAAAATGATTTTAATATTTTTATATCCTATACATTTTGACACTTCAAAAGTAAGAATAGTTTTTCCCTTTACTAGCAATAAGAATAATATAAACATAAACATTTGCATATTTTTGTAGGGGGGTGGTATTTTTTATTTTCAATGTTTTGCATGAATGTTTTTACCAATATTTATGAAAAGACTAACCTGAATTTTGTATATTGTGCTGGTCATTGTAAAAAGCAAACATTTAACATTTTTGATCAATTCACTTTCATTTGTTTTTCTGCCTTCTGGTTTCCAAGTGTCAACTCTTATTTAACTACTAACAATTGAAATATAGGCCTTCTTTTATTAAATTAAAATAATTTAGGTCTGTGATTTGTTCTCTGAATACTGCTTTTATTGTTTCTATTAAGTTTTTTAAGGAAACATTTAGAAGGGCAATACACATTACCATTAAAAAACATCTTTTATATTCAGACAGAACTAGGTTCGAAACTATGTAAGTTTGGACTCATTGTTTACCTTTACTAACTCTAGCTATCCTCAAGTCTAAAACTGATATTCCAGTTTCTAACACAGAGGGTGGTTGTTATAAGTAATACATCAATTATCTGTGTATATAACACACATACAATAGTATCTGACTCGTAGTGAAAATTACTAAAGTGATAATTACTAAAGTGATAATTGCTAATAATTTAGTATGATGAGAAATTTAGGGCTATAATCATTTTGTGTATTTAATCTTTCTTTTTCTTTTTTATTTTGTTTTGCTCCTTCATCATTTCTAATCCTGCTGGTACTTAGTAAGCTGTTTCCACCATATGTTTAGAGTATTTTTTGTCCTTTCCACTAAAAGAAATTTTATACTCTTAAATTTTTATTTTTGAATTTATTCTAGTCAGTTTTATGACTTCCACTGAAAATGTAGCTATTAATATACATATTCTGCCTCTTTCCTCCAAGTCTCTTTTTTTTTCTAATAGTCTTTGCTTCATTATTTTATTCTATGCTTTAAATAGATTGTAAATTGTTTACAAAATTGCTAATTTGTCTTTCAGCTATGTCTGTTCTATTATTCATTTCTTCTACTTTCAACAACTTTGGTCTATATAACCATGTGTGTGCATAATATATTATGCATGTATAAACTAATGACGTAATTATTTTTATGCATCTTCCTTATTCCAAAATTATTCAATTGCCAACCATACAGACATAGCAGTCTGTCTGCAAAGTCAGATATGTCTGAAAAACTGTTAGCATGTTTGTTGCTGTTTTTTGCTTTTTCCTATATTATTTGTCTTTATCCATTTTCTTTCATTGTTGTTTGGTACATCTCTTCTAACAGGCTTCTTTTTCCTATCTGTTTGCTTGTTCCTTGCTTTTCTTATTTATAAGCTGAAATTTCAAGTAATCAGTTTATACATATATATGTATAAAAATACACATGTAGTTTAATCTGATTAAACATATATGACTTCTACTGATGTATGTGTGTGTGTGTGTGTATATATATAATATACATATAAAGGATTACCTCAGAATTGTGTGCCATTTTATTTCAAATTTATTTAAATATACAGGAGAGTGAGATAAGACAGATAAGAATGTAGCAGCAATTGATAGAATGAGAAAGAAGTGTCTTTCTTACATTCTCCTGCTTTTCCAGAGAGAACAGTGGTGTTGGAGGTGTGGGGTGGTTAGATTTATTAGCCTTGTTGACATCCTCTGCTGGGACTTAAATCAAGTTATCTTTAATTTGATGGCTTTCCTATGGTGAGTCTCTAAAGTCAACTATCTCTGAATAGGAGCATAACATGTAACTCTGGAGTTAGTTTAGTGGGTTTTTGTTTGTTTTGTTTAAAAATAGCATGCTCCAAGACAAACTTTTTCTCCAGTAGATGGCCACAGAATATTGAGGACAAGTAGAGACATAATTTCTTTTTTATATCAATGGACTCATTTAAGCTGGAAGTCAATAGAAGGTGTTATTTTGATTATGTTCTTCACTTAAGGTTTAATAGTACACCACTAAAAATGTTTATGCAAAATATAACAATAGCATTTTTACCTAATTTATTTTTATATTGATCCTGAGAGTTTAAAAGATTAAAATTGTATATAAACTTGGGAATTAATTTATTCTTTTAGAGTTGTTTCAAATTTGTCACACATTTAAGTTTGGTAAAGATCAGCATTAATAAGTGTTAAAAAGAAAAAGTATTAATAGCATTTGATATTCTTTAATACGATGTCACTCCCAACATTTAATCATATCTCACATGGAAAAGAATAATAACAAATATTTGAAGATAGACAAATGGCAAATTAAACATAAATCTTAGGAAAAGGGTCATACTTTTAGAGTTAGTATCATAAAAAGATGAACTCATAAATGGAAGAAAATGAGGCAGTTTTCACATTTTCTGACAGAACTTGATTAATTCAAGAAACTTTTTCTCTGGTGCTTAGCTTCTCTACACTCACACCATCTGCCCACACTCAGCTTTGGTTTCTATGTCATTTAGGAAGTAATATAAAATGAGATAATTCATTAAAAATGTTGAGAAACATTGTATGTATAGGCACATAGAAAGCACTCGGTAGCTGCCAATTTTAAATATACTCAGATATAAATGATATGTATTGAAGAGTCCCTTTAAAGTTTGGGTCTCTATGATTAATAATGGAACTTACACTCAGAACATACAAAATGCTCTGAAGTTGATAGATACATTTGAGTAGCACATCCTTGTGAAGCCTGCTTTAATTATTCCAACCAAAACTGATGATTTTTCACAAAATTTCCAAATTATTTTTAGTTTTTAAATACTACAGATTGGTTATCAGTTTTTTTTTTTAATTTTTCAAGTAATTAATTGAAGGCAGTGATCATGCCTTTCAAGAATAGGACAAACATTATAGTGAAGGCTACTACTCATTGATGGCATATTTATTGCCCATCCATTGCTGCACCTCTAAATGTTACCTTCTCGTTTTACTTTTGAATTTCATAGCAAGGTACAATAATGAATTTTTTATCACCTCATTTATGTGAGGCTTTATGAGAAATGTTTTCATCATTTACATTTAATTTAATTCTCAAGGAGACTATGTATAACTTACAGTATTTCCATTTATCAGAAATTAAGTGAGATTAAGTGCTTTCCTTGCAGTCAGATAGATAGTAAGTAATAGAGTTTAGAATTCATTCTCAGCATAGAACAGCTGCAGTAGCAGTATTTTAGAATGGAGAAGCATCATATTAGAATGTACTAGTAAAGTGCTAAAAATGTTTAGTACTTTTGTTTAGTAAAGTACTAAACAAAAGAGATTTATTAGATTTATCTTAATTTATTGTATCAGGGCTCTCATGGCCCCAAAGAATACTAACTTGTATGTGCTTTTTCAGGAACTCAGTACTCCTTATTAGGTAGAATAGTATTTAACATTAGCTAAGTAAGTAAAGTTAGACGATCTATGTTAACACATTGTTAAACACTTGTTTAATATATATTTCATGGATTTTCAATGTCCACTTTTTTTAAGAGATAGGGTTTCACACTGGAAACCAGGCTTCCAGGCTGGAGTGCAGTGGTGTGATCATAGCTCACTGCAGCCTAAACCTCCCGGCTAAAATGATCTTCCCGCCTCAGCTTCTTCAGTAGGTAGAACTACAGGCACATTCTACCACGCCTGGCCAGTTTTAAATTTTTTTCGTAGAGGCAGGGTCTTACCTTGTTGCTCATGAGGGTTTCCAACTCCTGGCCTCAAGTGATCATCCTACATCTCAAAGTGCTGGGATTACAGGCATGAGACTGTGCCCATCTTAAACATTCACATCTTTTAGAGAAGTTTGGAGTGTATGTGTGTATGTGTGTGTGTGTGTGTGTGTGTGTGTGTGTATGCAGTATTAGTCCATTCTCACACTGCTATGAAAAAAATAAACGAGACTGGGTAATTTATAAAGAATAAAAGTTTAATTGACTCACAGTTCTGTATGGCTGAGGAGGCCTCAGGAAACTTACAGTTGTGGTGGAAGGCACCTCTACACAGCAAGGCAGGAGAGAAAGTAAGTGTTGATTGCAGGGGTAAGTACCTTATAAAACCGTGAGATCTCTTAAGAACTCACTTGCTATCACGAGAACAGCATGGTGGAAACGGTCCCCACGATTCCATTATCTTCACCTGGTCTTGTCCTTGACACATGAGCGTTACTACAATTCAAGGTGAGATTTGGGCGAGGATACAGAGCAAACCGTATCTCTCTCTCTGTGTCTCTGTGTGTGTGTGTTTATATTCAAATATACTTTAATTTGTATTTTCCTTGGTAGTAATTATTGTGGTCTAAACTTAAATCACTATATGTGCTATTCGCTTGTGTTATGTGTTTATTTTGTGTGTGTCTGGTGGGAGAGGTTTTTTTGCATGTTACATTTTCAATTATATTTCAAGAATATGTTTAAATTCATAAATGAAACAATAATTTCATAGGAATTTTTGGACATCACTAATCTTTTAATATGATGTGTAGAATCATCAAGTTTACATCTCTATCTGTTTTTAACACAAGAAAAATGCTAAAAATAATATTTTCTTATTAAGATTGATGTATGAGTGTATATTTGCCTTATACATTTATGTTAACATAACCATACTCCTTTCTATCAACATTAAGCAATGCTTCCAGATGTTGATAAATACGAACAACTCATTTCAAGACTCTGTTCTGTTGATGTCTGCAGATGTACGGTCTATGCTACTTTTCATATGGTGGATTTTTGTCATATTTGTGAGGTCTTTTCATGATCATAATCTCTCTGACTTGCCTCTACTATTTTTGGAGATGCAGAAGGAAGATCTGTCTAGACACAACTTGCCACTCCTCATGATACTGTTGTCGGGGACATCTGTGGGTCTTCAATGGCCTTTGGAAGAAAATGAGACATTTTTTACATTTCACATCCTTTAGGGCATCGAGGAATGGTGCTTTCGGTTCTTGCCCATCCCTTGCTTTGACTTGTCAGAAGGCTCATGGGGCATGGGCGGGATGTGTTCTGTCTTCCAGGCTTTTCCTTGACCAAAGCTTTTGAAGTAAAATACCCATCCCTTGTCTAAAATTTTGAAATAATAAAAACACACAAATCAAAGACTGTTTTAAGTGCTGAGATAGTGGAAAGTGAGTTCTATCACTAGAACTTGAAACATATTAAATTATTTTGTTGATTCTGAATGGCTAATGAGGAGAGCTTTCAATAACAAAGAATAATTTAATAGGTAAATTTTAAAACAAAACAGGTTGAATTCCTTTTTGATTTTTAAGTAGACTCAGGCTATTTCTCCTACTTCAAAATTGCAGATAGAATTTTAGATACTGTTCTTATAAATTAAATGTATTCTGGTTTCAAAACACATCCAGAATGTTGTGAAGAAAAACATATGAATTTCTCTGACATTGCAGTGACAAGGCTTTACATTAAATCTTCATTTTCATCTTTCTTGAACCAAGCGCAGGAATACACAATCTTGAGGGGAATTTCATTTGCATGTTGTTGAACAGCTTGACGTCCTCGACTGGAGCACAGCAAAGTGCACTACAGGCCACCTGAGTTTTTATGGTAGAAACTAAAATGGGAAGTTGAAAAGAATGAAGAATTTTATTCCACTCTAGTTATTTGGTTAAAGTTCACTTTGAGAAACATGAAATGTCTCATTCAATATAATGT
Source organism: Piliocolobus tephrosceles (assembly GCF_002776525.5). Taxonomy (NCBI): domain Eukaryota; kingdom Metazoa; phylum Chordata; class Mammalia; order Primates; family Cercopithecidae; genus Piliocolobus; species Piliocolobus tephrosceles. Next base: position 65,283,910 of record NC_045439.1, on the reverse strand, counting down.
ATGCAAATAGAGCCTATAGAAGATGACAGAAATCAAATGGCAAATACTTTCCCAGATGTTGCAAATGAGAGTGAAGTGATTCTGTATCAGGTTTGAGGGTAATGCCTCAAAATATTGTTTAAGTGGCTGCAGATTGTATCATAGACATTGGCAGGTGTGGAGGAGGTTATCGTTTTGTGATTAAAATTAAGAGGAAGGAGAATAACAAAATGGAGGATTTTCATTTCTTGCAAATTAATTATATTTAGTTTTTCTTTCAAGTTGGAAAAGAGTTAATGACTATATGTGTCATTGATAGATGAGTGGGTAAATATAAACAGATTATCCAAATAATTTAGCCTGTAAAAGCCCTCTGACCTGCAACATTCAGCTAGTTCAAGCAGAAGAGGAATGCTGACTGTCTTTAGTGTTATTTATTTAATTATTGTTATATTATCAGCTCATCTTTCTCTTTACAGATTTTATTGCATTTAAATAGTAAAATAACAGATGTGGCTATTGTTTTGGAAAAATGTAAAATGTATATAATTTTAGTTGCTATTCTTATTGTCATTCTAACTCCATGTAAATTCTATATCTCTAGTGTATATGTGTTGTATATTCTATTACAGTCATGAATATCATTGACTATTCAATTTAGTTACTAGTTTGTCTTTACTTAGAGTTTTCCTTTCATATGTTTATGGATTTATGAAACTGTCTGAAGAACTTTTAATGACGCAGTTTCGAAAGACCTCACTATTTAATGCAAAGATGTCTATAAATTGATTTCCTAAAATTTGACTGACTTTGATACTCAGGAAGCAATTTGCTTCCTAAAGTTTTTTTAAAGTGGTTTATATTTTAAATCATTTAAAATACTTTTAATTTATTAGAGAAATCTAGCTATAAATTTGAAGGTTAATTAATTGAAAATGGTTTAACAAAAAATATGTAAATGTATATTGTAGAATAACACACCAGTTTTTTTATTAGAAGTTCAATGATTTCAGCTGCCTCAATTGTTTTACTCTCTGTTTCAAAGCATGCAAATACTGATATATCTCAATTTATGAGTTTTAGATATTCTCTGGTAGCTGTATGTTAGATTAAAAATGTAGCTTATTTTATTAGTGTACCACTTCCTTATTTTTTCCTTTCCCATTGTTAAAAGCTTAGATTAAATCAATAGTCAATGTTGAAACCAGTAAAATTTGATAGATATTATTCACTACTTAACCGAATGGCATATACCTATATATATGTATAAAGATGAATATATATACACATATATTTTCACTGTTTTTATTTTAAAATATTTTATTTTACATAGCATTTTATTTTCTTAGAGTTAATGACTGACCAGTCCTACATTTGCCTAATTTTTATGGACATTCTGTTTTATTCATTCAAATAGCCCAACATATTTTTTAAAATATTGAAAGTATAATTTTTAAATGCTCCAATGTTTCAAATACTGTTTCAGTTCACTTTTTTTCCCCCTGTTGGTATGTCCCAACAGCCCTTGATTTTCTTATGCCCCCAAAGAAAAGCTCACTCTCTAGGCCAGAACTCTCATCGTGTGTATTCCTTTTGTCCCTCTCCTGTGATCAAAGTCAGATAAATATCTACTAAGGACAGGATCAAATTCACAGGCATGCAACTTATGCAAAATCCTATGTATTTTTCCTTTATCAAAAGTGACTTCATTTTGTTAAATCACATTCTCCCAATGCTTCCTATTAAATGGCACATGGAAAATTTAAAAATATTGTCTAAAAACATTGTTATTCCATACTCCAGTTTGTTTTATAAAATTTAAAGTTGAAAACCTCTTATTCTCAGAATCATGAAGGCATTAATGAATGTCTTCCAGTTTTCATTATTGTTATTGCTAAGTGTGGTGTCAGTTTCATTCTCAGTCTTAATATTTGTGAACGTTTTTCTCTCTGAGAGCTTTTAGAATTTTCTCTTTATATTTAATGTTGCACATTTCTTTTTCCATCCTAGGCTCAAAAGCTTTTGCATTTATAGACATGTGAGTTTCAGTTGTAAAAAATTTGTCTTGGGCCCAGGTGCAGTGGCTCACGCCTATAATACAGCACTTGGGAGGCCCAGGTGGGCAGATCATGAGGTCAGGATATCGAGACCATCCTGGCCAACACGGTGAAACCTTGTATCTACCAAAAATACAAAAAAAAAAAAAAAAAAACAAGCTGGGCGTGGTGGTGGGCGCCTGTAGTCCCAACTACTAGGGAGGCGGAGGCAGGAGAATCGCGTAAACCCAGGAGGCGGAGCTTGCAGTGAGTAGAGATCAAGCCACTACACTCTAACCTGGGCAACAGAGCAAGACTCCGTCTAAAAAAAAGAAATTGTCTTGTATTATACCTTTGAAATTATCTTGTCTTCATTTTCCCCTGCTCTATTTGTTATCCTATGTGTTGGATGTCAACTTTTCTGAATAATTCTCTAATTTGTTCATCTTTCTTCCTATTTTCCAGTGTTATATCAATCTATTTTAATGAACTGATTTTCTCAAGTTTATTTTCAATGCCTTTCCTGAACTTACAATTTCAGTTATAATACTTTAATTTGTAAGAGCTATTTGTATTTGCTGAACATTCATTTTACAATTTAATGTTTTTGCTTTATTTATGTGATATAATAACTATCAGTCATTACAGTTTCTTGGTATAAATAAGTCCTCCTTTTTTCATATTATTTTTACTTTGAGTTCCCTTTTATGTTTGACTTTGGTTTTCCACTTCCTTCCATTTAGCAAGCTTTCTCAAATGGCTGCTCATTTTTAGATGTCTATTTATACTTAGAACTAAGGCATGAAATAGCTGATTAGATACCCAGTCTTCATAGTCAAACCTGAGAACCTTTTGACTCCAAGTTGAGAATCTTTTCTTTTTGGCCATTCTTTTCCTCTAGAAAATAAAAATCTGGTCAGGGCTACATAATTTGTGAGGTATAACACAATTGGGAAGTACAGGGCTTCTTCTTATAAAAGATATTAAGAATATCAAGATCCCAACAGCAGAATAATACACTTAAGAGTGTAGCCCTTCGAAGCTTGTGGCCCTATGTAAGACTGCATAAATTTCATGCATGTGAAGCTGGACTTCCCTCTAGTAGATACTTGCTTGATTTCCATTTTTCTGGAAACTGCAATCCTCTGTAGTAGTAAAAAGCTCTTGACTATTTAGACTTATTGGAGACTATTGTTCAAAGTGAAGTAACTCAGGAATGGAAAACCAAACACCGTATGCTCTCACTGATAGGTGGGAGATAAGTTATGAGGATGCAAAGATGTAAGAATGATACAGTGGACTTTGGGGACTTTGGAGGAAAAGTGGGAGAGGGACAAAAGATAAAAGACAACAAATGTGGTGCAGTGTATACTGCTCGTGTGATGAGTACACCAGGATCTCACAAATCACCACTAAATAACTTACTTATGTAACCAAATACCACCTGTACCCCAATAACTTATGGAAAAACAAAATTTTAAAAACATATATTTGTACAGTTACAATAAAAAATACATTAATTAATTAATTCTCAATTTTTCAGCACCATACCTTACTCCTACCCTTTGGTTTGTATTTTCTTCTCCATTTAAAGCCCTTTTTCAAATTTTCCTGAGAATAAAAACTATATCTCCTGAGGGTAAAGTAATGTTTTCCTAAGCAAATGGCAAAAGGCTGACACCATGTGTGCATAAGACTTTTAACACATCACTGCCATTTCAGTCCTGTACCTTACATCTTCATTCCTGGAACCTTCCAGTCCAGAGTCCTGTGAATATTTTGTATCTTTTATTCTCCTTTTATAAGTCCTCCAGCTAACTAACTTGACCCCCTAATGTAATGAACTAATGTTCATTAGTTGCTAAAGGTTTGTCTGTGTTGTGGATAACGAGAAAATGAGGTACAACCAAAATTTTAACCAAATCTAAGCATGAAACAGAATAAGAATCAGGAGAAATGACGTGGTTTAAAATGTATACTACCTTTTTTGGGTGTTTTGCTTCCCTAAAGTTTCATTAATCTCAACTTTAATTTTTTATTTTATATAGCAGAAATAGCATTATGCCTGATATTTAAAATTATACACTTGTGAAGACAATAAAATTATGCTTTTTTAAGTATCCATCTTGGAATCTTTATGATGTTCTCATTAGACTGCTGTAATATATTCCAATCAATGGAGCCTCTGAATACTGCTGGGAAAATTATCATTGAGAACTTTTTCCTTAATACCCAGGAATAAAAGAGGACCTCAAAAGTATACAATTACACTATCTCATTTGATGGGGATACATGGTGGTGAACATAGATTAGAATGTTATTTATGTGTCTGGTTTGTCAAAAGTTTCCTTGGCATAACAGAGGCAGGTTACTATGTAATAATGCTAGCTTTACCTTGTTTTCTGTTTCCTTATAGAAACCACAAAAATGTCTCATCTTTATGCTAAGCATTTTCTTTATGTCTAGCATGTCCGTCTTTCAATACTATTCTCCCAGTATCTATTTTTTTTTTTTTTTTTTTACAAATTGTCATGAAATTTTAGAGCAACAAAAGGCATGTATTCAATGAGCAATCCTCACTGTTCCATTCTTGATGTCTTTTGATGTTAGCATAAGGACATAGCAAGGGAATTAAGAGTGCCAGTTTTGGTATTGGAAGCATGTGGGTCTTGAGTCCAGGCTTAGCATTTACTTGCATAGAAAGTTTGAATAAATTATAAATTTAGTCTAAGCCAAATGTTTTCAAAATTATCTGCATATTAGAATTACCTAGGAGTTTTTAAATATTCAAATATATTTGCTCCAGATAAAAATAAATCATAACTTTTCGGCCTGGAGTCGTGGCTTTGTGCTGATCTCTCTTGGTGATACTAAAAGGTAGCAAAGGTTGAGAACTCGTGCCTATAAGCCTCATTTTTCTAATCTTTAAAATGGTACCAGCTTTAAATAGCCAGTATTTTACAGTTATTTTAAGAATTAAATGTAGAAAATGCATGTAAAAAAACATAGCACGATGCCTGGAACATTATAAATAATTCATGTCTCATTCCCTGGCTGAACTATAAATACGATTAAAGGAGAGATTATATCTTTCTTGTTCACTGTTTCCTGTATGACACATAGAAGCTACTTAAAAGTTATTTGTTGGTTCAGTGAATCACTTGCTCTGTCTTTTAGGGGAGGAAACATTCTAATGTTGACTTTTGTTCAGCCACAAAGCCCCTTATTAAAAAATAAATAAGAATTTGCTGCAGAATCACTTTTTTCCTGATTTACTAGTCCTAGTTATTATTTCTTTAATGTCGACACAGTACCCCATCCTAACATATACCTGCATTATCACCCACTGTGCCTACCAACTTTTCTCTTTGATTTCTTCTATTATCTCTTTCATCCTTCCCCCTCTCCATTCTTCCTTCCTTTCATCTTTCCATCCTTTTTCTCTTTCTCCTTCTGATCCTTTTAATCTAAATTTTTCTATCTCCTTGTCCATCCCTTTTATCTTTCCATTGCTATCTCATCATAGAAAACCTCTCTTAAAACTTTTGATTGCAGGAGAAGTTGCTCTACTCTGAACCTTGCCTGGAAGCAGTCTGTCTGTTCTGCTCAGTTACCACTTACCACAGGGCAGTAGAGAAGAGCAAAAGCCCCTCGAATTCTCAAGCAAATTAGCAGACAATTAGAACGTAGTGTGATATGTGCTGCAGGACAAATATAGAGAGTCCTGTTCATACAATGCAGAGTGCACATAGCAAAGTTCTTTCACTCAGTTCTGGTGACACTGGAGGCAGGTCTGAAGGTCAGATGATCTGAGCTGTCTTTAAAGTAGGAATGTAGAAATCAACTCTTACATACTATAGGGAACAAAAAAGATGAGAAGTGGCTCCATATTGCTACATTGAGAGGGAATTACTGAAAAGTAGCCTGGAGTTGTAAAAGGAAGCCAAATGTTAAGGAACTTGGGCGTTATCCTTGGGGCTACAGGGCAACCATTCCAAGTTAATTAAATAACTTGAATGATGGTATGATGGAATTTCCTTGAGAAAACAGATTTCCTTGTCAATGATGAATCTAGAGTAGAAAAGGCAGCTGAAAATCAAGAAGGAAATGCAAAAAAATAGATTTAATAATGACATTATTTTTAAAACCAACCAAAGAAAAATATCATATTTGATAATAATAGCTAAAATTTATCTTGTACATACTATATGCCAGTCATTGTATTAAAAATCATGTACATGATAACCTCCATATAAGATAAATTATATTATTATAGAATTATTATTATCATTATTATTATGATAGTGTGAGAATGAGTAGTAGTTTGCACAGATGTGAAAACCGTGCCATTTGAGATCAAAGCTTCACTCCACCATTTACTTTCAATGTGACCTTGTGCAAATTAATTGATATACCTAAATATAGTCACATATATTTGATATATTTTTTGTGGCAGTTCAGGGTATCTCCAACCCACTCTGTCCCTTTTTGGTGCATTGGATTTTAGTGAGACAGTGAAAATAAGTTATACATAAGAGCAAGAGACATGAATGTGAAGCAAATGAGAGGAATGACGAGTGAAACAAAACCCTATAGCTCCATCAAAATACCAAGCAAACAGCCAACAAAAAGAAAATTCAAAGAAATGAATTATCTGCAAACAGATTCTGACATTGGAAACAGGCTAAGTGGTGAATGACACGGGAGAAAGGAGTCAGGAATAGATAGATTTCCTAATGCCCTTTGATGGATGGGGGCCTTTATATAAATTATAATGCAACTCCATGAAAATGCATGTGACTTTTTGGAATCCTGTCCTTATCTCTTCCCAAATGTATGACACTGGGCAGAAGCCTCAACCTCTCTGCCTCAATTTCCTACTCCAAACCTAGATAAATAATAGTATTGAACTCATAATATACAATGAAGATTGAGTTAATACATATAAAATAATGAAGCAGTGCTGGCATACAGTACCACCATATGTGTTATCTATTATTGTTATCATTAAAATATCCTTTGGATTTTATGTTTTGGCATGTTTATCCATTTTTGAGATTCATATAATTCTAATCTTAAACTCTTAAAGAATTAGGGCCATAGGAAAGAGTTTACTATCTTTGGCTGCTGAAACGTTCATATTGTGTACCTTGCTAAAATCAAAGTACACTTTTAATGCTACTGAAAGAAAGCTTCTAAACTGTTAGTTAATGGTGCTTGGGAGTGGACCTCCCTTTTCTGTGGAATATGGTGGTCATCCTCAGTGGACGCGCTTGGGAAATGTAATGTCAAAAATGGATATTTCATACACAGTGCAGGATCTTAGAATTCATAATGTGAGAAATGAACTTCATGCGGGAATATTGAAGGAATAGTGTTCATGGATGGTGCTTTGTACCTTGTTATGGAACATAAAATGTAAAATGAATGTTTTTTTTTCTTTTTTTTCCTAGAGAAGAGAAGATCTCTGAGTGATGATTATGATATGACAAAAAGCTCAGACATTTTTCAGGTGGTTGAAATGTGTTCTCTCGATGGAAAAATTTAGGCTCCACACTGAACATCCTCAGGGAAAGATGAAAGAATAAAATGCCTTAGAGATTCAGATGCACAGCTGGATAATGCAGAGATAGATCATTTAAGTCAAACATGAGGTGAAAGCTGGGAAGGCTTTTGCACCTGTGCTTGACTAGATGCTGAATTTCGAACAAGTTTTCTGAAGGGCAGAGATTTTTCTGGAAGCATGAGTTTTTCACTACCCAATATAGAAAGGATAAAAGAATTTGCAGTTTTAGGAGATTAGATATACTTTTTTCCCCAATATTATGGCCTGTTCTGGAAATAAGTGACAGAAAGGCAAAGATCAAATTCATGCTCACATGAACAGCTTAGGGCCAAGGAAAAGGTAGCCAAATTTAGCACACAAAAGGACCTGATCTTATGCAAATTTAAGCAGAAGAGAAGCAACCTGAGGAAAAACATTAGTTAAGCAAAACAAAACAAACAGTAACATTAGGTGACTAGGGTGAGGTCCCTGACCCACATTTGCATCTTCATTCATAGGGGAGAGTTAGTCATTGGGAGTTGATTTGACGTGATTGTAGTCCCAGCGAAGACAGTGGTGATCAGAACACTGAGCTTCAAATTAGGGAAGAGTTAGGTGTAGCTCTGTAGGATCAGGAAGTACCACTGGTGTTGGCTGTTCTCCACTATTACAGACAGAAATAGCAAGAACCTAGACATTCCCTCTTATTGTTGTAAAAAATGTGAACGTCTTCTGAGTGCTGTTGCCGGGAAATTGGCAAAGGCTCCAGACCAATGCCGTTAAAACCCCTGAGAATAAGGCTTAACACTGAGTTTGAGCTGTGTTCCAGACTTTTCTGGCACTTTAACAAGGGTGGTGAAGGCTGAGTAAAAATCTGAGTAGGATTTATGAGAAATTAATGCCAAGTGATACTGGGCAGTAATCAAGTTACCACAACTTCTAACTGGAGTGGCTTTTGATCTATGTTTTTGTACAAAGTTATAATTATTTATATTGACTACAAACAAATTTCAAAACTCTGTAGAAAAGTTTGTTGAAATTGGATTTTGGCCAAGAGATTATGCAGACTACATAGTAATGGCCTTTCTGCAAGAGTGTATCTACAATCAAAGGGTGATTGCATAGATGGTCTATTTTGGATCAACTAAAATTTATTTTTTTATGCTGCCCCTTATTTTGCCTATTGAGAATAATCTTTTGCCACATACACAGAGCCTTGGGATAAAAAATGCCAGGAAGCACTGCATACAGTTTTCTGAGACATTTAAGGAATATTTGATTTCAGTATTTTCTGAGCCCCTGTGTTTTTATAAGGGTAGTTAGATAATAAGAGCATGTTTCTATCTTTATAAGTGAGACATGATCTTCTTAAAAAGGAAATACTGCTTGATAGGGTAAAAATAATCCAATATTTTGAGGAATGCTGTAGAATGATTGTTTTCTCTAAGGTCACTTTTTCCAAGGTGAGCATAATAAGGAGCTTTTAATTAATGTCATTAGCTTGTAGTGTGGTAGGTATTATGGGTCACTGAATATAAGATTACATAATAAATCTCTTAAAATTTGAATATATGTGGGTAAAAGAATACTGAAGAAAAAAAAAAAAAAAAAAACAGAATAAGAGTGATCATCACATCATCTCAAGTCCAGGATGCACTTACTCTTGTGCAGCATGAATGGTTTCAGTCTTACATTTAAAGAGCAGATGTAAGCAGATAGACATTATAGGGAAAAAGAAAACAAAAAAAAACTTCTGAACCCCAAAGAAGAATTGAATGCAGCATATGCATCTTAAAATTAATAAGCATACAACTGAATTTTGTTATCTCAAAAATGGCTCCCCTCACATGTTCATAGCTGTAAATGGTAACTGTATTATATTTGTTCAGGTCAGAACCTTAGATTGATTCTTCACTCACTTTTCTTTATAATTTCCCATTTCATTAGCAAAACCTATTTGACCTTTTTTTCAAAACTTATCCAGACTTGTAAAACCTCATACCACCTCCAGAACTTACCTGGATCCCTTCCACATCCATCTCACTCCTGGGTTATGCCAGTACACTACTATATGGTCTCCTTTACTTCAACCTTTTTCATCATGGTATTCATTAGGACTTTTTGCTAACATCACTTGTTTTGGCACTGGTCATAGAGAAGGAATCTACTTCTCTACTCACTTAAGCTCAGACATGGCCATGTGACTTGTTTGGCCAGTGAAATGTGTAAGAATTGATATGCTTCCTTTCTGGGCTATAGCTTTAAGAACCAGAGTGACAGATGGAGCTTCCATAAGCCCTTCACTAAGATTTCTGTTAGGAGCCTAACTTCCTTGAGAACAGTGGGTAGATTTGAAGAATAAGAGAAAAAAATAAATGTAGCTTTAAACCACTGAGACTTTCAGGTTGAAAACGGCTTAGTTTAGCCTATATTACCTGAGAAAGGAATTGTTTCAGGAGTTACCAAAAAACAAGACAGCAGCAACAAAATACCTGACATTGCTTATAGTGATGGGTGGTAGGTGTCAAAGAGATATTATTGACAGCTGGAAGGCTGGAGGTTCAAGTTGTGTTATGGTAAACTTTTCACATGTAGCAATGTGGAAATTAAAGGTGGTAACTATTGAGTTTATAGCTTCAGAAGAAAGAATAAGAAAACATTAGAAGATTGAGTTTCTTACTTTTGACTGTATTTTGACATGATATTTAAGGGAAGAAATAAATTAATTAATTTGTGACAAGGAATGAAAAGGACTAAAAGAAAGTAAAACAATGTGGGAGCTTGGAAGTTCCCATGTATAACTGATTTCCATCTCTATCTAGTAAAACTAAAACTGTGAAGGCCTTGAAAAACCAGAAACTGAAACGTAGCTTAGCAGCAGCAAGGGTCAAAACAAAAGCGTGGCCATCGCATGCATTTAAAAATCTCTGAATGGATTAGCTTCTCACCTAGTAAATCCCTTCAGGTGAGCAAGTAGACATAGAGAAAAATATTGGAAGTGTGCCTTTCCCAGGATATCTGTTGTTTACACCTGCAAAGAAGTCAAGAGAGAGGAGTATACTGACAAAAAATTTTGAGTGAGATTATTGGCACATGAAACCGACTGAAAACAAATAGGAAACAGGTCACTGTAGCTTTAAGAGAATTGTGCTGTTAAAAGAACCACAAACCTGTGAAACTGACTATTAGAAACTTAAAATAGTTCGTGGTCCCTGAACTTTCTAGAGGTAAGGAAGGCTTAGAAAGTTACTCCTGTCTGAATGAGGACACCTTTTCTTGTATCCTCTTCAGAAATATCCAATGAGGACAATTTAAAAAGAGAGATCAGAGCCTGGGAACCCTGAGAATTACAGGTTGGAGAGCTACTCTTATGAAGAAACCCTCACAATGTCTGCTTAGCAGGAGTGTAAAATTTCTATGATTCAGTGGCTTCTAGGTAGCCCTGCATTCTTCCCCTTCCCAAATAAGAATTTTTATTCCAATCTTTCCATTTATCTTTCTTGAGACAAATGGGAGGGGTGGAGTGGGGAGGGGAATGATAATATAAATTGTGTTTCTTTTTTTCCTTAAGTCTCTATAACAAGAGGTGCCACATCTAGACTTCTATAGACATAACCATTAGATTTTGTTCTTTTAAATCTTATATGAAATAATATTAATTTTATTGGATAGGACTTTTGGCTTTTCTTCTTGGAGAGGGAATTTTGCAAGCAGAGAAAAAGGTAAACCCAACACTTGCGACCATAAGGGAAGAACATTGATCAGTTGGGGTGTTCAAAAATAGGTAGTTGTTGTTAGGCATATTTTTACTATTAAAATTCTCTGACAAGTTGAATTCAAGCAGAGTCATGTGATTTTGCATGGACCAGTGCAATATGAGCGGAATTGATGGTGTCACACAGAGAGGGAGAAGCCTTAAGAGCCAATGTGTGGTGTGTCACAGTATTTTCTTTGTACTCTGCTTATGGAAGCAAGTTCATTTGTTTAGACACCTGAGTATTATGTACACAATCTACTTTCCGACCAACAATGTAGATGTAGAACGAATGAGGGGTAGCTTCATGGTTGTAATCAACTGAAATTTTTAGGATGTTTTCACTGCAGCATAACTTAGACTATCCTAACTACTATTAACTCAAATTTTACCCATAGCAAGAGAATACACAATGATCACTTAAAAATATGTCATGTTATCCATCCTTCTTCATAATCCCCTTCAGTGGCTCAGGGTAAAAGACAAAACCATAATATAAATTTCCTTTATGACAACAATCTGTTCAAGTTTCCTTTGACTCTCCATTTCATTCTTTCCTGTGTAAACAATATGTGTGCTCTTACTCTTCTTTGCACATGTTTACAATAGTCGCTTTTTGCCTTTGCTGCTGTTTCTACCTAGAACACTCTTACTCCAATTATACACAAGAATTTTTCTCTCACCTCCTTCATATGTACTCAAGTATCTCTTTACTGTAAAATTGTCCTTACCATTTTTATAAAATAGCAGTAACACCTGCTCTTACGTATTCATCTTAATTTACTTCCCTTGTCTCCATAACAGAACATAGTCTCGATCCACATTTTACCTCCTTTTCTTCCCACACCAAGTTGCATCATATAAAGGGAAGGCCTTTTGTGCATATATATGCTTTTTTCAGCTTGAATGCTTTAGCTTTACATGTAGTCCCTGTAAACCCCTGATCCCTTAGCCATCCTTAGGGACCAGGGCTACACAAACATCTTTGGCAGAAAAGATTCAGGCAGAGAATGGGCCAGAACATGTACTAGAAACAAAGTTGGATCATTTGTGCAAAGAATTCATCGACCTTAGGTGTGCATCGTGTAGAAATGTGTGGTATGTTCTTTGTGTAGATCCAATCCCTGATCCTGCTACTTTTCTTTTCCTATATGGGCAAAAGGTAGGAAATTGGCCAGAGAAAGTCTGAAGTAGGACTTTCTATACCACAAGGCACAGGAAAATGGCCTCTCTTCTAAGGATAAGGGCATTGTGGTACCAGTAAAGTTGGTTTGCAGAGACTCTTCCACAAAATGTTATCACTAAGATCTGTGTGTTTCATAATCATAAACTCTTGCCGAGGTTGAAGCTCTTCAGGGGTGCTTAAGGCTTTAGGTGGTAGTGGAAAGCAAAAATTGAGTCTTTCAGGAGGTACCAGATGGTTAAACATAAATAATTCTTATTTAGGAAAAGCAGGACATTTAATTAATTAATTAATTAATTTATTTATTTTTTGAGACGGAGTCTGGCTTTGTCGCCCAGGCTGGAGTGCAGTGGCGCGATCTCGGCTCACCGCAAACTCCACCTCCTGGGTTCACGCCATTCTCCTGCCTCAGCCTCCGGAGTAGCTGGGACTACAGGCGCCCGCCACCAAGCCCGGCTAATTTTTTGTATTTTTAGTAGAGACGGAGTTTCACCGTGTTAGCCAGGATGGTCTCGATCCCCTGACCTCGTGATCCACCTGGCTCGGCCTCCCAAAGTGCTGGGATTATAGGCGTGAGCCACCACGCCCGGCCAACATTTAATTTATTAAAGACGTTTTTAATGAATAATTTGGAGCTTCATAAATGTACAGCAAAGGCAATTGGTGCTGATTCAGAGACTATTTCATGCAAAATAACTTTGGAAACTTGGGGAGGAAATGGAGGCCATTAATAAATAGGGCATGGTTTTTCTAGCCAATGATGATAGCAGAGGGTCAGAAAATTGTGTTAATTGTACAGGAACTACTCAGTGCACAATATTGTATACCAAGATGTTCTATCTGTAGATGAGGCATATCTTCCTGTAAACCTCTGAAATAGGTATAAAATAACTTCATTTATTAAAACAAGATATCCTGATGCTGCGTAACTTGCTGGTGCTAAAAAATTTGTTACATTGCCTGTGTGCCTGAAATCTTCCAGAATAGAATGGCTATTAAAGGACAAGTGCTCTTTTAAATAATGGAATGTGACCTAGGAGAAGATACAAATTATTTAATTGCTATCAAAACATTTTTACATGTTTTGGATCATTCCCATCATACTCAGGGAATCATTTAACTCAAAAAAAAAAAAAAAAAAAAAAGCAAACCTTTGTTAACCATGCAAGGAATTCTTTTATAATAAAATTAGCAGTACAATTATTGGGTTTTCCAGTCTAGCAATTTTAAAAGTTGGGCTTCATGGTGCCATTACAATCTTGAAAGTTATTGAGGATGCCAGAGAGCTTTTGTTGATGTGAGTTACATGTAGTGATATTTGCCATATTAAAAATTAAAATGGGCCAGGCACAGTAGCTCACGCCTGTAATCCCAGCACTTTGGGAGGCCGAGGCGGGCAGATCACCTGAGGTCAGGCATTCAAGACCAGTCTGGCCAACATGGTGAAACCCCGTGCCTACTAAAAATACAAAAATTAGCTGTGCATGGTGGCATGCACCTGTAATCCCAGCTACTGGTGAGGCTGAAGCAGTAGAATCGCTTGAACTCAGGCAGCAGAGGTTGCAGTGAGCCAAGATTGCACCATTGTACTCCAGCCTGGGTGACAGAGCAAGACTCCGTCTCAAGAAAAAAGAAAAAAAAAGTGTTAACATATTTTTAAAAATATACCTATATTATTACAAGAAATAGAAACTGATATTATTTTGCATTAAAAAAATCTAACGCTTGGCTTAAGAAAAATCTCAGATCTATTGGTGCATTCATTTGCATACTATATATCATGTAACCTCTGAAAAAATATCACTGTGAAAACATGCAAGTGAAAAAGCAAATAACCTCTTAGTACTAGTATAAACATTGTTTTAACCCTTGACACCTTTAAATTTCTCAGAGAACCTCAAGGGTTTCCAGACCACATTTAGAGAACCACTGTCCTAATTTTATGCATTTAATGACTGTAGAACTGCACTATTCTGTAAGGTCTCTAAGACCTAGGTGTGTCTGTTTAAATATAAGTTTGATTAAAATTAAATAAAAATGTAAAATTTAGTTTCTTATTCTCACTGACCTCTTTTTAGGTGTACAGCTACATGTAGTTACTGGCTGCTGTGTTGGGTAGCACAGAGAGTAAACATTTTCATCACCATAGAAAGTTAAGTTGAACAGCACTGCTCTGTTCTTTCTTTTTCTTTTTTCTTCTTATTTTTATTTACTTATTTTATTTATTTATTTATTTTTGAGGTGGAGTCTCGCCCTGTCACCCAGGCTGGAGTGCAATGGCACAATCTTGGCTCACTCCACCCTCTGACTCCCAGGTGCAAGCAATTCTTCTGCCTCAGCCTCCTGAGTAGCTGGAATTACAGGTGCACTAATTTTTCATATCTTTAGTAGAGATGGAGTTTCACTGTGTTGGCCAGGTTGGTCTCAAACTCTTGACCTCATGATCCTCCCGCCTCGGCCTCCTAAAGTGCTGGGATTACAGGCCTAAGTCATGGCACCCGGCTAATTTCTCTTCTTTTTAGGAGAGAGTCCTTCCTTTTGGTCACTGTCCGTTCATTTTGGCTGCTGTTAGAGAATACCATAAACTAGGTGGCTTATAAACAACAGAAGTTTATTTATCACATTTGCGGGGGTTAGGAGGTCCAAGACCATGGTGCCAGGAGATAAGCTATCTGACTGAGTACTGTTTCCCACTTCATAGACAGCAGTTTTCTTGATGAAACCTCACTTGGTGGAATGGAAAGGAAATTCTCTTGAGTCCTTTTTTAATAGGAGCACTAATTCCATTTGTGAGGCTTCTACTCTCATGACTTAATCAACTCCCAAAGGCCTCATCTTTAAGTATTATTATATGGGAGATTGGGTTTCAACATATAAATCTGGGGGGACAAAAACCTTCAGTTTATAGAATTTTAAGAATAATCCTCTTTGACTCAGTGGTCTGCTTTCCAGGGCAACTAGGGCAGAAGTTTCAACTTCTAAACTTGCTGAAGCAGCAACCCTGCTTCCTCAGCTTTGCTGGTTAAGGCTTGGACCCTGACAAAGTTTTGATGTGTGTCCTGGCCCAACTTTAGTACTGAACTGTCATCTCCAATGTTGGAGGTGGGGCCTTGTGGGAGGTGACTGGATCATGAAGGCAGATTTCTCATAAAAGATTTAGCACCATTCTACATACTGTCCTCACAAGAGTGAGTTCATTCTCACAAGATCTGATCATTTAAAAGTATGTAGCATTGGCCGGGTGCACTGGCTCATGCCTGTAATCCCAGCACTTTGGGAGGCTGAGGTGGGCGGATCACCTGAGGTCAAGAGTTCAAGACCAGCCTGACCAGCATGGAGGAACCCCAACTCTACTAAAAATACAAAACTAGCCAGGTGTGGTGGCACATGCCTGTAATCTCAGGTACTTGGGAGGCTGAAGCAGAAGAATCACTTGAACCCAGTAGGCGGAGGTTGCAGTGAGCCAAGATTGCGCCATTGAACTCCAGCCTGGGGAACAAGAGTGAAACTCTGTCCCCCACTACCCCCCGCCAAAAAAATGTGTGTAGCACTTCATTTCTTATTCCTGCTCTGGCCTTGTGATTTGCCTACTCTTGCTTCACCTTCCACCGTGATTGCAATTTTCCTGAGGTCTCCACAGAAATCCAGTAGATGCCAGCAGCATGCTTCCTGTATAGCCTGCAGAACCATGAGCCAATTAAACCTCTTTTTTTGGTAAAGTACCCTGTCTCAGGTATTTCTTTATAGCAATGTGAGAATAGACTAATACAGGTCTCCAAGGCTCTGGGCCTACATCCTGCACCTATGGTGGATCCCCTTCTGGGCCCAGCTGCTCTCCAGGGATGGGATGCTAAGCCTGTGGCTCTTCCAGGAGGCCCTATTCTTTGAAATGGAGGTGAAGATAGCCACATCCCCCTGCTGTTCTAGGTGCAACCATGGCACATTGGGCCCCATCTGAGCCACACCCACGGGCAGCTGGGGAGTATAATTTTGGAGTGAGGGGAGCAGAGCTCATAATTTGAGATGATGTCAAAGCAGAGTGTAGCAAAGTTCTACAGGTGTTAGTGGTATGCCTCCCTCCCCCTGCATCCCTCCAACCCCTGCTTAAAACCACTCTGACCCTGGCAGTCTGCGCCCATAATAGTAGTAGCACAAAGGCACAAAAGTCATGAAAGGATATCCTCCATGAAAGATATTTTCCAGAAAAACCTGTGAAAGGTAGACCAGGGCAGGGAATATCCTAGAATTTCAAGATGTGGGAACTTGGCCCATTCAGTTGCTATATCTATATGGACAATCTTGAAAACCTAGCTTAGCTATTTCCTGATGTTTGCCTTTTGGCTTGAAAACACCTTGAAATAACCCCTTTTAGTACGTTCCATGGCTGCAGGAATGCTTAAAAGGGTTCTATCAGACTTACCACTCAGAGAGGAACCATTTGAAGTGCACTGTCTGGTTTAGATAATACATTGGCAGCAAGTATTGTATTTCAAAGAAAAATCCATCAATTAACAAGTGAACATGACAGATAGGGTGACAGAGTGTTTCTCTGTGCTCAAAAGAGGTAGCTAAAGAAAAGGGAACTCTAGATATCTGAAGAAAAAAAATCACCCCTAGGAAAGAAAAAAGAGCCTCCTGAGAATGCAAAAGGCCCACAAAATAGATCTGTCAGATCCTTTCAGACTTTGATGAAAGACACAGAGCTTGATATTAGGAAAACTCTGAGCCAAAACAATTCTTCACTGTAGATGAATTCTAAACCCATCTAAAGAGAGAGATTAACACAAAAGGAAAAATGAACCAAAATTTGGAGATAAGTGCAATGAAGAATATTTTGCCAACTCCATAATTCACTCGGGATATAGTTTACCTACCTCCAAATCAGAGTTGAAGCAACAAAACCTAGGTATTGAGATATTTTTGGGTTTTTCATCTGTATATGCACACTATTGAATGTCAACATATCTTAGCAAGAGCAATATGAATATTAATGTATGTTTTCTCAGAAGATTTTTCTCCAAATTTTAATAATATAATTTAGCAAACATTTACTGTTTGCTTTCTGTGTAGAGTAATACGTAGGTACTATCAGCATTGTAGTGGTAAATGACAAAGGACTTGTCTTCATGAAAGTTCCAGTTGAGTAGGGCAGCTATTACACAGAGGCAATGTGCCTAGACTTAAGTGGACTACATTTTTATTCCTGGAGCTGTAAAAGGCTATAATTGGCAGACTCCTAAATATATAATTAATTATAGGGGCATTGGAAATTTTTTTTAGTTTCTTTTGCCATCTTAATGATTCAAAACACATACAAGTTGAGCATTCCTTACCTAAAATGCTTTGAGCCAGAAGTGTTTCATATTTCAGATTATTAGAATTTTTGAATATTTGCATATACACAATGAAATATATTGGGAATGAGACTCAGGTCTGAACTCAAAATTCATTAATGTTTTATGTATACCTTATACACATAGACTCAAGGTGATTTTATAAAATATTTCAAATATTTATTGCATGAAACAAAGTTTATATACACTGAACTATCCAAAAGCAAAATTGTCATGTCTCAGCCACCCATGTGGACAATCTGTGGCTGTGTGGCATCACCATCATTTCTGACTCTTGATTCATATGCTACTAATAAGGCATCACTTATACTCATTCACACTTAACTACTTAATAGTAAAAAATATAACATACCATTAATACAGCAAAAAAATAATAGCAACAACAAACAAAGGCAAGCTTTCAGTCTCCACCTCAGGCACTATGTTTTGAAAAAGAGTTTACTTGATTTTACTGTTTTAGATCAGGAGAAACATCGGAATCATTTGAGGGACCAGGAATTGTTCCTCGAGGGTTGAGGAGACATTCTTCTGGATGACTTTTTGAAATGTTTCCTCCAGAGTCAACAATCTCATTCACAATGGTTTTAGTCTTAAATGTCTCTCATTGATTTTATAAACTGACATCATTTCTTGTTGTGTTATAAATGCACGGTGCTCTTGTCCTTCTATAAGCCCATCACACATTATCACCATGTCATTTATGAGCACTTTTTCTGCACTGTTAACATAATCTTCATCATCACTCTTATTACTATCACTTTGATTCATAACCATTTTGTCTATTTCACCATCAGTCAATGAATGAAAAACTGGAGCCTCATATGGTTGTTAAAAACTTTAATATCCACTTCCATCTTACTGCTGAAGTTTGAGTTTTATATATATATACACACACACACACACACATATATGTGTGTATATAAGTATTTATATATATTATATATATATAAAAACTTATGAAAGGAGGTCAGACATCATTTTTTTCTCACTTGACATATGGGATCCTTCAAAGTCACTATCTTGTTTATCATTATCACCAAACATAGTCACAGAGGTTGTACCAGGTATACACAACTATCTTTAGTCATCGTGTACCAAGCACTGACAACAATATATAATGACATCCTTCATGGTAAATTCCTTTTGAAAACCCTCCATATTTTTACCTCTATTTACTGCTGTCAGCATACTGTTCAAGAAAGTGCTTTTATATTTATTCTTCATTGCTCTAAGGATACTCTGGCCACATGGCTGAAATAATGAATTCACATTTGGGGAAAAGTGCATGCCATAAGTATTATTTTTGATGACAGTTTCAGCTGGAGGATGATCAGAACAGTTGCCAAGGAATAGTAAAATCTTGCAGTTGTCATCCAGTCCCACTTTCCTGCAGGGAACACAAGCTGCTGCCATAAAAGATTTGTGTTACCAATCAGAAAGCATGTCCCTGATGATCCATGCCTTTGTTAGGATACTAATGGACTGGTAAGAAATGTACTCCTCGAAAGTAACAAGGACTGGGGTGTAAGGTTTTCCTTGTTGTGTGCCTTTTGCAAAAGCATACCCCAGCACAGTTATTCTGTCTTTGGCAGTCTTAATTCCTGTAGTCACTGTCTTTCTGGTGCAATAATGCATTATAGACTTGTTCTGCCATCAGATTTTTTATCAACAGCGACCTTTGCAAACTGGTCAATGAATTTCTCTGCTGCTTTATTATCACCACAGAAGCAGCAGATGCTTTATCACCTCAAATCTTTAAAAATTTAAAGTTGTGTCTTTTCTTAAATTTCTGTGATCAGCCTGTTGAATATTCATAGTTCCATTCAATTTTCAATTGGTCATGATAGATATTTGCTTCTTTCATGGTCAGCATACCGTTAAGTGGCATGTGTTCACAGCGATGCTGATGGATCCATTCTTTCAATACAAGATTGAGGTATTCATTTTTAGCTTTTTGCAGTATTTTTTTTTAAATTATTAATGTCTATCATGCTCAACGCAAAAATTCAGCAGTTTATCCTTCTGTTTTTCAGGTCATATATGCTGGTCATCCCAACACCATACTCTTTTGTAATATGTTTCATACTTACACTGCTGTCCAGTTTCTCCAAGAGCTTGACTTTCTATACTATAAACATAAATGCTTCCTTTTTTTATTCTTACCACTCTTACTCATAGGAGTAACTGCAGGCCTTTTTGAAATTTTCAACAATGTCTTTATATCACAAAGTGGAAATTATGAAAAAATACAAAAATTCACAGTGGGTAATGCACATAGGACTCAATCCCATGTATGAGGAACCTGCTATTGGTACATCTGGCTTGCACATGTGCTATTTTATTAAACTTTATGGGTGTGCTAATGTGGGAAAATCTAGCATGTGTGGAAAAGGTATATTGCAGTTGATGGGGGCTGGCAAGGTCTTTTTTCCTTTGGGGATGCTGAATAATCTGTATTTTGTGTTTGCCTTTGAGTATGAGGTCAGGTGTGGGATTTTTGACTTACATTGTCATGGTGAAGCTCAAGAACTTTCAGATTTGGGAGTATTTAAAATTTCAAATTTTCAGATGGAGGATGCTCAGTCTTACCATATTAATAAGCATTTGTTGGTAATATCTACTTTTAATGAAAGGAATGGTAAAAAGAACAATTATTGCTTTGTTTTTTCTTTTTTCACCTTTTTATGAGGAATATTGACATTTTATAATAATACTGATTTCATCAAAACCCAACATGTGGTAAGCTACTTCCCAAATTCTCCATTGATTCTTTTCTCTTAGTATTGACACTACTGGGTAGTCCTCACTCACAATGAGTATTGGTGATCCATGTAACTATTGGAATATTGAAGAAATACAGTATGTTTTCTGAGGCAAAGCTAAAATAGCTACTGTGGCTTCTGTTCTGCTCTCTCATGGATCCCCATCTCTAAAGAAAGCCAGCTGCAGTATTGTGAAAACATCCAACCGGCAGAAAGATAGATCCATATGGCAATAACTAATGTCCATTGACAACAGCCAGCATCAACTTACCAGCCATTGTGTAGTGAGCCATCTTGGAAGTGATTCCTCTAGTCCATTCAAACCTTCATGTGACTGTAGTCTGGACTGATATCTTCACTACAACCTCACAAAAAAACCTGTGCAAGAATCACCCAGATAAGTTGTCTGGAATTCTTGTCCCGGGGAAACTGCATAATGAAAAAAGATTATTATCTGAAGCACCTAATTATGGGGTAATTATTTATGTAGCGCTAGACAACTAATACAAAGTCTTAAACCATTTATTTCCATCTCATACTAATGCAAAATTTGTCTTTAATCAGGCAGAAGTGTAATGCTGCAAATATTCAATTTTTCCTTTTGGTTCAGCAGTGTCAAGTGTGACATTCTTGACAACCATTTCAGTATCTCTCATAGCTGGCAAAAGTGCCAATTTCAGGTATGATTTTTTTTTTCCCAGCTGTTACCTTTAGAGGACTGCCAGTTAAGCGAACATTAGTTCATTATAAACAAATGTTGCTTTATTGCACAGTTAAGCTTCTCAGACTCAGTAAAATACGTTTTCCTTGTATCCATTCTTTGCTCTAAACATAATGCATGATAAGGTAATACATTTCTTTGATTACTATAAAATGAAAGTGATGGAAGAGTGTACCTAACTATAATGAAAACATCAAGAAAAATATAGTTACACACAAATGCAATTTGAACAAAGTAGAATATATCATATCTAAAGAAAACATATAAGCATATTTTTATTTCCAAAAGGTCAATGATGCCTTTTTACATAAATTATTACTATATTCCAAATGTAATAAATGAGATAAACATTGTCTTTATATTCTTATGAATCTATCTCAATTTTGAGCTTCTACAGCCGGACTACTTCCAACCTATACTAATCTCTGTATTTATATACTATGTCTATAAGCTAAAACATAAATTATATTTAGCTTATAAATTCATAAATTTCTCCAAAATAATTTATTGGTCACTTACTGTGTCTTCAATATAAAATATTTAGTTACTACTTTATAAGAATTAATTTTCATATGTGTGTTTGTAGTTTTTCTCTCACCAATCTCAGTTGTGTGTTCCAAAAAGTTTAATTTTGAAATTTCAATTTGCTACCCTGAGCCAATATAAGTGCTTAGAAAAGACAGAATATTTTTAATGTATGTTGTAAATTAGTTATTTTGAATATTTTTCCTAAATATATTTTTGTAAATTCAGTTTATTTTAATCAGTAGGAACACAAGCAACCATTTCAACAACAAAAAAATTAAATATATAAAACAGTATTAAAGGTTTAACATATAAAGTTTACCACTGCGCAAACATATTCTACTAATTTATGTTTGCAAGGGCTAACTTTAATAAAGAATTAAGGCATAATTTCCTTTCTCTTCCAATTATTCAGATGTTTGCTTAATTCCTTCACTCCAGTGTGCAGATAGAGATGCGGCCTTAATCCCTAATGTCGGATGACAAAAACGTAAATTAGTCCAGCTGAATGAAGTGAGTGTGTTATGCTCTATTATTCTCCAAAAGTTCTATTTATGTGCATTGCACTTCAATCCAAAGAATAAATCTTGCAGCTCAAATTGCCATATGTTCAGAATTTTAGCACAGGTGGGCACAGTAAGACCAGCTGTTATTACTCTAAATAATGATATCACATAAATAAGAGAAAGTACTGATTGAAAATGAATGAACAAATGCCACCTTTTCAGATTAGAAAAAAAGGTATTTGAAAAGCAATGGCTATTGTAAGAAGTCCATTCTTTACATATTCTTAACATCGTTTTATTATCTACTTATCTAAATTGAAGACTATGATTGCCCTCTGGCTTTTGTTGATTGGTTGGTTGCTTTGGCTTTCAAAAACCACTTTTAAATGCAATATATATTACATACATATATGTATGTAATATGTATATTTTTATGAAATTTAAAAATAGTAGCACTACTGGCACTGAAGGGATAAGTAAATATATCAGTATAAATAAACAGAAAAATATAAATTTCAATGCAAACAAAAATTTTGCAGATGATAAGGTTAACAAGTCAAACACTCAAAACTGAACTTAAGAACAGAGACAAATATATATTATTAAATACTTTTTAAATAATATATATAAGTAAATAGTTTTGGGGCAACTGGATAGCCATTTGGAAAAAAGATTAAATTAGATCTGTGTCTTTCACCATACATAAGAATAAATTCCAAATTCATTAGATATGTGTTTAAAAATTTATTTGTACAGGTATCGGAAGAAAACATGGGTGAGTGTCTATTTAACGGTGACCCAGATTCAAAGATTGTGAGAAAAATTGATAAATCTTAAGACGTATGTTTTTAAAAATGTGTGACAAAGCAAACAAACAAATCTCCACAAACAAAGGCAGAAGATATCTGATAAGCTGAGAGAAAATATCATGTAAATAAAAAGGTAAGAAGAACCTGAAATTCAGAGCCTCAAAGGCTAATATCATTACTGAAAAATCAATATAAAAGCTAATATCATTAATATCTAAAGATATATATAAAATATCTTAAAACTGAGGAACAAATGGTCAAAAACATAGAAGAAAATAAGTAAAGTACATGAAAATACACCTCAATAAAAGTACATACATGACCAATAACATGAAAATATTTTCAAACTCAGTCATTATTAGAGAAATACATATTTTAAGAAAAACCACTGAAATATTTTTTCTTACCTACAAAATAGTGAGTATTTTGACTAGTGAATATTTGCCACAAAATACTTTTATTGAGGAAATAAAGCTATTTCACACATTGCTTAGTGGAATTCAAAATGGTGGATTTTCTGAAGGGGAATTTGGCAATAGCTGAGAAATCCTTAGATGCACTTACTTCTGATATAAGCAATTCCACTTCTAGGAATCTACTATGATGATACATCTTCAACAATATGAAAATAAATATGATCAAAGTTATTCACTGTAGCATTTTTCTGAATTTCAAAAAACTGTAAATAAATTCCCATATAGTGGATACTATTTTAATAAATTATGATACATCCACACAGTGGGTTACTGTGCAGCTATGAAGAAGAATGAAGAAGATCTCTGAACTGAGGAAGCTGGGACCTATAAGTTAATGCTTTGTCAAGGACTTTTTAAGCATTTCTAATTTTAATTTATTAATTTATTTATTTGTTTTGAGACAGGGTCTCTGTCACCCATGCTGGAGTGTGGTGATGCGATCACAGCTCATCGTAAACTCAGTTTTCCAGGCTCAGGTGATGCTCCCACCTCAGCCTTCCAAGCAGGTGAGACTACAGATAACTTACCCAGCTATTTTTGGTATTTTTTGTAGAGACAGGGTCCCACTGAGTTGCCCAGGCTGGTCTTGAACTCCTGGGCTTAAGTGACCTGTGCACCTCAGCCTCCCAAAGCGCTGGGATTGCAGGTGTGAGTCATCACTGTGCCTGGCCTAACACATTTTTAAGTAAAACTCTCATTTTATATTTTTTGCAGTATACCAAGGTGAAGAATGCAGTGCCTATTGGAATATTTTGGTGCCAATGTCTTGAGTTGTGCCACAGTACCTACAGTTTCCCCCACTGCTGCTGTTGTGTTATCAGTACAAATGACAACACAGTAAGAAAGACATTAAAATTTGAGAAAACAGTGAGATCGCCAACAATAAACAGTCTCAGGGACTCCCAATGTCTTCAGATCTGACATTAGGAAAACTTGTTCTGTAGGATATAATATATTTCCAGACAAATAAAAATATCTGAAAAACTTCTGGAAGATATACTCAAAGAAGAATATATAGTAAGGACAAAAGAAGCTATGGCATGTAAGAATGAATGCTGAGCAAATGTTAATGGTAACAATCTTAGCAAATGAAAATAAATTTTTATTCCTACCTTTGTAGCCTTAGTCATGACCTAGCATGTAATCCCATCCATTTGAAATATTATTTTGATAGTCTTTTTGTTTTTCTTCCTTCCTTTCCTTAGTAATTCACCTCTAAACTATGTGTAGCAATAATTTAGGCCCTGTTTCATGTTCATCTTATCTTTTCTTTCATGCATCCATGTCTTTCTCCATTTGCTTTAAGGTTGCAAAGTATTCTTTGGCTTGAATTTTCTACTAAAAAATTTGAATAAAACATTAGTGAAAACACAAAACTTCAAAATGCATGGGATGATGCTAAAGCAACACTCAGAAAAAAAAATGCATATATCATTAAACACTTAGTCAGCCAGGAGAAACACATTTAAGTTATTTAAACTTTTACCTGAACAAAAAAGAAAATATAGACTGAAATTGAACTCAAAATAAAGAGAAGTAAGATGATAAAAGCAGAAGTTAAAACAGAAATGTACAGTAGAGATAATTAGTGAAAGCAAAACTGTTTCTTTTAAAAGTGAAATAAAATTCATAATTGTCTACCTAAATTAATCGAGAAAACAAGAAAAGTTTAAAATTAACATGATTAGAAATGAAAGAAGGAACTTCAATATAAACTCTTCATACAGTCAAAAAATTCTTTCTGAACATAACTACATCAATAAATTACAATATTAACAGAATAATGGAGAAAAATTACATAACAATATATATGTAAAAAAAGCTTGTCAACATTTTTTGTGATTAAAATATTTCTGCTAATTGAAAATAGAATCTGAAAAAGGACATATACAACAGCCTATCGTTAACTAAATAATGATAAAAAAAACTGAATAATGACCAGGTGTGGTGGCTCACCCCTGTAATCCCAGCACTTTGGGAGGCCAAGGCAGGCAGAGCATGAGATCTGGAGTTCAAGACCAGCTTGGCCAACATGGTGAAACTCGTCTCTACTAAAGATAAAAAAATTAGCTGGGTGTGGTGTTGCACACCTGTAATCCCAGCTACTCAGAGGCTGAGGCAGGAGAATCGTTTGAAACCAGGAGGCAGAGGTTGCAGTGAGCCGAGATCGCACCACTGCACATAAGCCTGAGCAACATGGCGAGACTTCATGTTAACAACAACAACAAAAAATTGAATGATTTCTTTTTATGATCAGAGAAAAATGTAAATATTAGTTTTCTTTCCATTTCTATTCAACCCTGTATTTGAAATATGACATCAACGGCATGATATTTTAAAGAAAGAATTGATAAGGTAGAATTCATGAACATTAAAAATTTTGACTCTGCAAGAGATACTGTTCAAGGAATGAAAAAAATAAATTGCAGATTGGGAGCAAATATTTTCAAAAGACATATCTGGCAAAGAACTGTGATTCAAAATATACAAAGAACTCTTAAAATTCAACAATAAGAAACAACCCAGTTAAAAAATCAGTCAAAGATCTTAACAGACACTTCACCAAAGAAGACATATGGATGCAAATATGCATATGGAAAAGCTCCACATCATATGTTATTCAGGCAAAGTAAATTAAAACAATGAGATACCTATAAAATACTGTTAGAATAAACAAAATCCAGAACGCTGACGATACCAAATGCTGATTCAGATGTGGAACAATAGGAGCTCTCATTCATTGCTTGTAGGAATGTGAAATGATACAATCACTTTGGAAGACAGTTAACTGTTTCTTACAAAACTAAACATGCTCTTAACTAAACTATTCAGCAATCACATTCCTTGCTATTTACCCATAGGAGTTGATATAATGTCTACACAAAAACTTGTCCAAAGATGTTTACAGCATGTTTATTCATAATTACCAAAACATGGGAGCAACCGAAATGTTTTTCAGTAGGTGAATGGATACCTAAATGGTGATACGTCCAGACAGTGTATTATTCAGCGCTAACAAGAAATGACCGATTATACTACACACACATAAACACACACACACACACACACACAAACACAAACACACAAAATGGGGAAATCTTAATGCATATTAATAAATGAAAGAAGCCAATCTGAAAAGACTACCTATTGGAGAAAGTGAAACTATAGAGACAGTTAAAAAAAAAAAAAAAATTGATTCCCAGGAGTTAAGGAGGAGAAAAGAATGAGTAGCAGGAGAATGGAGGAGTTTTAGGACAGTAAAAATACGCTGTATGATACTATCTTGGTGGATATACGTGATTACACATTTGTCTAAAGCCATAGGAATGTACAAACCTAGAGTGAAACTTGATGTAAATTGTAGACTCTGCTTGATAATGAAGTGTGAATATAGGTTTAATAGTAACGAATATATCACTGGTGGGGGATGTTGATAATGGGAGAGGCTAAACATGTGGAGAGGAGGGGCAGGGAGTACATAGGAAATCACTGTACTCTTCTCTAATTTTGCTGTCAACCTAAAACTGTTCTAAAAATTATTTTTTTAAGTTTATTACTTACGACTTTCATGAGGAATTTTGAGTATATTTTCTAGGTTTTTATGTATCACAATATGCTAAATCTGGGAATGGCTGGGTGCGGTGACTCACACCTCTAATCCCAGCACTTTGGGAGACCAACGTGGGCAGATCACGAGGTCAAGAGATCGAGACCATCCTGGCCAACGTGGTGAAACCCCATCTCTACTAAAAATACAAAAATTGGCCCGGCATGGTGGTGCACGCCTGTAGACCCAGCTATTCGGGAGACTGAGGCAGGAGAATCACTTGAACCCAGGAGGCGGAGGTTGCAATGAGCCGAGATCACGCCACTGCACTCCAGCCTGGTGACAGAGTGAGACTCTCTCTCTAATAATAATAATAATAATAAATAATAATAAATTAAAATAAAATAAACAAAGTCTGGGATCTGACATTTTTTCTTGCCAGTTTCTTTCTTTTTAAAATTTTTGATATTTCCAGTTAGTCTTGTTGTAATTTAAATGTAATACTATAATTATTTAAAAATTCAAAATAATTATGTCCCAATATCAATCCTTTAAAGCTAAACAAGATCTTTGATTCAGAAATAATAACTTGAAATTTAAGTGTTTGCAGTGTTATTTGAAAAAAATAGAAATAATTTTACACGGAAATATTTCTGGCATGCATATTAAGAACTAAAACACTTTGTGGACCTAAGAACTGATTGATGTTCAAATTAATCAACATTAGTGCTATCTAAAGAACTTCAAAGCCTCCATCCAAAAGGAAGGCTGAAAAACTTACACTGGTCCTTGTTTTACCCTCAGGCATTGTCTTTTTTCTCATTACTCAATCAAAGTGATTTTATCTAGTCTCATGACTTTTTAACTGTCACCTCTTTACTGATGACTTTCATCTCAAAGTCCCTAGCTAGAAGCTTTGGGTCTATTTGACAGCAATATACTCTGTTCAAATTGTACTTCATATCCAATAAACTTGTCTGTTTCCAAGTGTTCCCTATATTAATCAACTGTGCATTATTTTAGTCATCTGGATTATAAAACACAATTTAAGTTATATGTAGCTTTTCCAATTTCATGAAATTCAATTATCAAAAGCATCTGTTTTCTTGCACAAGAGATCCCATACCCACACTTTTTCATTCCTGTGGCTTTGCCCTGATCTAGACCTTTATCATATCACAACTGGAAGATATTGCAATATCTTCTTAGTTGACCTTCTTTCCTTCTTCCTTCACTCTCTCTTTCCCTCCCTCCCTCCCTCCCTCCCTCCCTCCCTCCCTCCCTCCCTTCCTTCCTTCCTTCCTTCCTTCCTTCCTTCCTTCCTTCCTTTTCTTTTTTCTTCATTTTTATCTTTCTTTTATCTCTCGTTTATTTTTCACAACTAATCAGAGATATTTGTTTAAATGTAATTATTATGATATTTATAGATCTTGGAACACTGTGATTTCTTCCAGATTAATGGCCATTATTATATATATAATGACAGTTATAATAGCCTTGCTTCATAAAATAAAGTGGACTTGATGCTGTATGACTTCTTGGTGAAGCCCTTAACTGGCCTGTATGTTTACTTTAGATATTCGAAAGCCAGTTATTATATAAAAAGAGTAAGAAGCCATGCTTTGAGAAGTCCAACCTACATGAAGAGGCCCAGGCACAGAAAGCCATGAAAAAAAGAGAGATCATCGAGTCTCCATACACATGTGTGAAGAAGCCATCTTGGATGTCAATCCCCATCCTAGAGTTTTTTCTGGTATTGCGATGTCCTTACATGTTAAAGATAAAATTAAAAAAAGCAAACTGGGCTAGGCACGGTGGCTCACGCCTGTAATGCCAGCAGTTTGGGAGGCCAAGGTGGGGAGTCACCTGAGGTCAAGAATTCAAAACCAGCCTGGCCAACATGGTGAAGCCCCATCTCTACTAAAAATACAAAAATTAGCTGGACATGGTGGTGCGTGCCTGTAATCCCAGCTACTCGGGAGGCTGAGGCAGGAGAACCACTTGAACCCGGAAGGCAGAGATTGCAGTGAGCTGAGATCAGCCACTGAACTCCAGCCTAGGTGAGAGCCAGACTCCATCAAAAAAAAAAAAAAAAAAAAACTGACAAAAAAACTCAATAAAGTTAGGGGGTGAGAAATTGAAGTTAAGTTGTTATGAAATCAACATAAATGTTTACAAATACAAGATATGTTATGCAAATGTTGAGGTAACCACAAAGAAAAATGTATAATAGAGAAACAAAAGATAAAGAGAAAATAATCAAAGCAAATCCCTACAAAAATCATCAAATAACAAAGGAAAATAATAAGAGATGATTAAATAACCCACAAAACAGAAACAATAAACTCAATGGCAATAGTAACTTCTCACACATCAGCAATTACTTTAAGTGTACGTGAATTAAATTCCCCATATAAAGCGATACAGTACTGAGTGGATAAAGCAAGATCTGGTATCTGTCTACAGGATATTCACTTTAGAACTAATGACACTAGTAGGCTAAAAGTGAAGGACTATATAAAGTTATTACATGCAGATAGCAACAAAAAGAAATCAGGGATGGTTATGCTTAAATCAGAAAAAATAGAATTTAAGTAAAATTGTTTTTATGGCCAAAGAAGTTTATTGTATAATGATAAAAGGGTCAATTAAATAGAAAGATATAACAGGTATCAATATATACATATCTAACATTAGAACACCAAAAAATATAAAGCAAATACTGACAGATTCAAAGGGAGAAATTGATAGTGATACAATAATAGTAGACTTTAATACTCCACTTATAATAATAGGTACAAAACTCACACAGATATTTAATTTTAAAAAATAGCTGACTTTAACAATACTATCAACTAAATGGACCTAGCGAACATACACAGGTCTTTCACCCAACAGCAGAAGAGCATACATTTTTAAATGTGCAGAATATTCTCCAAGACAGACCACAAGTTAGATTACAAAACAAGTCTTAGCAACTTTTAAAAGATTGAAATAATTCTAAGAATCTTTTCCAACCCAATGGAATTAAATTAGAAATCAATAACAAAAAAATGAGAAAATTCACAAATACATGAAGATTTGCAACACATTTTTGAATGACCATTGGATTAAAGGGGAAATTAAAGGAAATTTGTTAAACACCTCAAGGCAAAAGAAAATGAAAACACAATACCAAAACAAACAAAATGTAGCAAAAATAGTACTAACAGGGAAGTGGTAGCAGTAATTGCCTACATTAAAAAAAGAAAAAAATATATATAAAATAAACCACCTAACAATACTACAAATATGTCATAAAAATAATATTAAAAATTAAAAATCAACTAAACTGAGAGTTGACTTTAGTTAGAAGATAAAGAAATCCTTGCTAGACTAAGTAAGAAAAAAAAAGAGAAGCTACAAGCACATAAAATCATAAATGAAAAAGGAGACATTATAACAGATGCCTCAGAAACAAAAAGGATCATACGAGACTATCTTATGATCAAACATAGGTGAAAAATTGGATAACCTAGAAGAGGATGACATCTTAGAAACGTACAAACTGTGATTCAAAAAGGAATAGAAAGTCCTAACAGATGAATAACAAATGAGAAGATTGAATTCATAATTTTAAAAACCTCTCAACAAAAAAAAACTTAGGAAGCTTAGGACCAGATGGTTTCATAAGTGAATTCTCCCAAACATTCAATGAATAATTAATACTATTTTTTCTTAAAATCTCTCCCAAAATAGAAGAGGTAACACTTCCAAATTCATGTTAAGAGACTGCAATTACCTTGATACCAAACCAGACAAACATACCACAAGAAAACTGTTCATTAAGTCACTCATGAACATAGATGCAAAAATTATCAATAAAATAACTAGCAAACTGAATTCCGCAGCACATTAAAGAGATTTTTGTATCATGGCCAAATATAATTTATCCCTGGGATGCAAAGATGGTTCAACATATGCAAATCAATTAATGTGAAATATTACATCAGCAGAATGAAAAGTAACTATGATCAACTATAAATATATAGACAATATATTTTACAAAACTAAATATACATTCATGTAAAATGCTCAGTGATATAGAGTAGAAAATTATTTCAACACAATAAAGACCATATAGAAAAAGGTAGGAAACTAACTTCATAACCAATGGGGAAAATTGAAAGCTTTTCTTTTAAGATTTATTACAAGGTAAGGATGCCCATTCATACCAATTTTATTCAGCACAGTACTGGAAGTCCTAGCCAGAGCAATTAGACTAGAAAAAAAAGCATCCAAATCAGAAAAAAAGAATCAAAATTATCTGTCTTTGTGGATAACATGACCATATGTGTAGGAAACCCTAAGGACCAAGAGAAAATATGTATAACTAATAAGTGAATTCAGTAAAGTTACAAGATACAAAATCAACAAAAAATCATTGCTGCTCCAATACAGAAAGAACTATCCAAGAAAATAATTAAGAAACAACCCCATTCACAAGAACAATAACACCAAAAACCAAAATATTTAAGAATAAAGTAAACCAAAAGGGTAAAAGACTTGTACATTGGATATTATAAAGCATTAATGGAGGAAATTAAAGAAGACAAAGATAAATGGAATTTGTGAATTGAAAGAATTAATATTGTTTAAATGTCTATATTACCAAAATCATCTACACATTCAATGCAATTTCTATCAAAATCCCAAAAGTATTTTTATAGTAACAGAAAGAAAAGCCCTAAAATTCATATATAGTCAGGAAAGAACTGGATAGGCAATTCAGTCTTGAGAAAGGAGAAAAATCCTGGAGGCATCACACTTCCTGATTTCAAAATATATTACAATGTTACAGTAATCAAAACAGTATGATATTGGCATAAAAGCAGACATGTGGATCAACAGAACAGAATACAGAGCCCAGATATAAACCCACACATGTATGATCAACTAATCTTTGAAAAGGTGTCAAGAATAAATAGTGAAGAAGAGAGAGTGTCTTCAGTACAGGATGTTGGACAAACTGGATGTCAACATGCAAAAGAATAAAATGGAACTCTTGTTTTTCATTATATACCAAAAATCAAAACAACAACAACAACAAAAAACTTGAAAGAAATAAAGGAATGAAAGAATTAAACATAAAACTTCAAACTGTAAAATTACGAAAATGTAGGGGAATATCTTCCTGACATTGGTCTGGACAAAGATGTTTTGGATATAATACCAAAAGCACAGACAACAAAAGAGAAAATAGACACATGAGGTTTCATCAAGCTAAAAATATAAACTGCAAAGGAAATAACACAGTGAAAAGGCAACCTATGCAATGAGAGAAAATATTTGCAAACCATGTAACTGAGAATGGATTATAGCCTAAACATATGAAGAACTACAACTCAATAGCAACAAACTAATAATACCCCATCTTCCCTTTACTATTTTGGTTCTTTCTATGTTAATATACAGTAAAACTGATATGATAACATTTGTAGAAATTTATGTCATATGTAATCTTTCAATTCTTATAAAGTGAGACAAGCATTTTATTTTGTTTGCTAGTAGAATTTTAGTCTACATTTAAATCTGTGAAACTCTTACCAAATGCCTGTTTGGTTAGTCATTCTATCATGTGCTACATTTTAAAAATCTATACCACAATTTAATCTTCACAGTAATTCATAAAGTGCATGCTGTTAGTGCTATTTTATTTTGTTTTGTGTAATTACAGAACTATCTTACTGCCTAAGTCACTTGCCTGATTCCAAAGTAATGAAATGCATAAATAGAATTAGCACATCTTATTCCATTTGTGATGTGTTTTTCTTTTCTCCTCCCAGATAGCAGATAGGGCTAGTTAATAAATAAGGATTTGCTTTTTCTTAACTTATTTTCCTATAAGTTACATGAGCAGAGTAGGTGTGATAGTTAATACCGAGTATTAACATGATTGGTTTATAGGATGCAAAGTATTGATCCTGGGTGTGTCTGTGAGGGTATTACCAAAGGAGATTAATATTTGAGTCAGTGGGCTGGGAAAGGCAGACCCACTCTTAATCTGGTTGGGCATCATCTAATCAACTGCCAGCGAATATAAAGTAGGCAGAAAAATGGGAAAAGGCTAGACAGGCCTAGCTTCCCAGCCTACATCTTTCTCTGGAGCTGCATGCTTCCTGCCCTTGAACACCAGACTCCAAGTTTTTCAGGAGTGGGGCATAGACTGGCTTTCCTTTCTCCTCAGCTTGCAGACAGCCTATTGTGAGTGCTTGTGATCATGTGAGTTAATACTTAATATACTTAATATAAGTGTGTATATTTATATGGAAGTTTATTTTACATATGGATATATCCATGTATGGAATATATACATATATGTATATAATCCATATATAAAATAAACTAGTAGGATATATATACATCCTACTAGTTCTGTCTCTCTAGGGAACCCTGACTAATACAGAGTTTGGTACCAGGAGTGGCTCTAGAGGAACAGAATATTAAGGATGAAGCTATTTCATTGGTTTTGGGGTTTCTGGAGTTGTCTGCTTAATATGATTAGGCCCCAAAATGGCAAGGACTCTACTTCTAATAGTATGGAAAAAACTGATATTCCTTAATGTGGACTGTTTCGAGAGTTATGCAAAATAAACACATTTGACATTCCTGATTCACTGCTCGTGAGAGGCAAGGAGTTTAATAACTCTATACATAATACCTTTGACCATATGTGGAGAACCAAGGAACATAATGAAGCTTATTGGTTGCTCCTAAGTTCAGTGGATGAAGTGATGAAATAAAATGATTAACTCAGGGATTCTAACTCCCAGCTTCAGAAGCAGATATTGAACCTCAAATCTACTAAGATTGCCCTGAGTGACAGTCTTATCTCCTGTACAGAAAGAGCTGAAATTGTGAAAACACAGACACAGGCTCTTATTGTGCAAGTAGGTGACCTGCAATGAAAGGCACATGCATAGCCTCGCCTCATGTTAATCTGTCTCCCCAAGGACAACTCTATCCTTTTACTAGGGTAACTGTGCTTTGGGGAAAAGGAAAAGATCAGATACTTCGGGGACTACTGGACACTGACTGTGAGCTGTTGTTGATTCCAGGGGACTCAAGACATCACTGTGGTCCTCCAGTTATAGTAGGGGCTTATGGAGGTCATGTAATTACTGGAGTTATGGCTCGGGTCCAGCTAAGAGTGGGTACCTGGACTCATCCAGTGCCAGAATGTATAATTGGAATAGACATACTTAGCTGCTGGTAGAACCCCCATATTGGCTCCCTGACTGGTAGAGTGAGAGCTACTATGGTGGGAAAAGCCAAATGGAAGCCATTATATCTGCCTCTACCTAGAAAAATAGTAAATCAAAAACAATATTGCATCCCGGAAGGATTGTGGAGATCAGTGCCACCATCAGAGACTTGAAAGGTGCTAGTCTGGTGATTCCCACCACATCACCCTTCAACTCTCCCATCAGGCCTGTACAGAAGACAGGTGGATCTTGGAGAATGACAGTGGATTATCATAAACTTAACCAAGGGGTGACTCCCATTGCAGCTTCAGTACCAGATGTAGTTTCATTGCTTGAGCAAATTAACACATCTCCTGGTACCTGGTATGCAATCAATGACTTGGCAAATGGTTTTTTCTCCATTCCTGTCTATAAAGCCCAGCAGAAGCAAGTTGTCTTCAGCTGGTAAGGCCAGCAATATACCTTTACTATCCTACCTCAGGGGTACATTATCTCTTCAGCTTTGTGTCAAAATCTTATTCAGAGAGAACTTGATCACTTTTTGCTTGTGCAAAATATCACACTGGTCCATTACATTGAAGACATTATGTGGATTGGACCCAGTAAGTAACAAGTAGCAAACACATTGGACTGAATGGTGAGACAACGGCATGCCAGAGGAAACGAGATAAATCTGACTAAAATTCAGGGAACTTCTAGCTCAGTAAAATTTCTAGGGCTTCGGTGGTGTGGGGCCTGTCTAGATATTCCTTCTAAGTTGAAGGATAAGTTGCTGCATTTGGACCCTCCTACAACCAAGAATGTGGCATAACATCCAATTGACCTATTTGTATTTTGGAGGCAAAACATTCCTCACTTGGGTGTTTTACTCCAGATCCAATGGTGCTTGAGGTGTCTGTGGCAGATAGCAATGCTGTTTAGGACCTTTGGCAGGCCCCGATAGGTGAATCACAGCCAAGGCCTCTAGAATTTTGGAGCAAGGCCCTGTCATCTTCTGCATATAACTATTCTCCTTTTGAGAGACATCTTGTCCTATTACTGGGCTTTGGTGGAAACCGAACATTTGACTATGGGTCGTCAAGTCACCATGTTACCTGAACTGCCTATTATAAACTGGGTGCTTTCTCACCCATTTAGCCATAAAGTGGGTCATGCACAATAGCATTCCATCATCAAAGGAAGTGGTATACACATGATTGGGCTCTAGCAGGTCCTGAAGGCACAAGTTACATCAGGAAGTGGCTCAAATGCTCAGCGTCTCCACTCCTGCTACCCTGCCTTCTCTCCCCTAGCCTTCATCGATGACCTCATGGGGAGTTTCCTGTTATCAGTTGATAGAGGAAGAGAAGACTAGGGCCTGGTTCATGGATGGTTCTGTACAATATGCAGGCACCTCCTGAAAGTGGACAGATGAGAACTACAGTCCCTTTCTAGGACATTCATGAAGGACAGTGGTGAAGGGAAATCTTCTCAGTGGGCAGAACTTCTAGCAGTGTACCTGGTTGTGCACTTTGTATGGAAGGAGAAATGGCCAGATATGTGATTATATACTGATTCATGGGCTGTAGCCAACGGTTTGGCTGGATGTTCAGGGACTTGGAAGAAGCATGATTGGAAAATTGGTGACAAAGAAATTTGGGGAAGAGGTATGTGGATAGAACTCTCTGAGTGGTCAAAATCTGTGATGATACTTGTATGCCATGTGAGTGCTCACCAATGGGCCACCTCAACAGAGGAGGATTTTAACAATCAAGTGGATAGGATGACTCGTTCTGTGGACACCACTCAGTCTCTTTCCTTAGCTACCCCTGTCATTGCCCAGTGGGCCCATGAACAAAGTGGCCATGGTGTCCAGGGTGGAGGTTTTGCATGAGCTTAGCAACATGGACTTCCACTCTCCAAGGCTGACCTGGCTACAGCCACTGCTGAGTGCCCAATTTGCCAGCAGCAGAGACTAACACTAAACCCTCAATATGACACCATTTTTCAGGGTTATCAGCCAGCTACCTGGTGGAAGGTTGATTATATTGGATTTCTTCCATCATGGAAAGGGCAGAGATTTTCCCTCACTGGAATAGACACTTACTCCAGATATGTGTTTGTCTATCCTGCATGCAATGCTTCTGCCAAAACTACCATCCATGGATCAATGGAGTGCCTTATATCCACCGTCATGGTATTCCACACAGCATTGCCTCTGACTAACACATTCACTTCACAGCTAAATAGATGCAGCGGTGAGCTCATGCTCATGGAATTCACTGGTCTTACCACGTTCTCCATTATCCTGATGCAGCTGGATTGATAGAATGGTAGAAAGGCCTTTTGAAGTCACAATTATGACACCAATTAGGTAACAATACTTTTCAGGACTGGGGCAAAGTTCTCCAGAAGTCAGTGTATGCTCTGAATTAGCATCCAATATATGGTAGTGTTTCCCTCATATCCAAGACTTACAGGTCCAGGAATCAAGGGGTGAAAGTGGAAGTGGCACCGCTCACCATCACCCCCCAGTGACCCATTTGCAATATTTTTGCTTCGGTTCCTGTGACATTATGTTCTGCTGGACTAGCGGTCTTAGTTCCAGAGAGAGGGACACTGCCACCATGGGGAACAAGAATTCCATTAAACTGGAATTTAAGATTGCCACCTGGTTACATTTTGGGCTTCTCCTATCTTTAGGTCAACAGGCTAAAATGGTAGTTACAGTGTTAGCTGGGACAACTGATCCAGGCTATGAGATGAAATCAGTCTACTACTCCTCAATGGAGGTAAGCAAGAGAATGCATGGAATACAGGAGATTCAATAGGACATCTTTTAGTACGACATGTCTTAATTCAATAGGACATCTCTTAATTCCATGCACTGAAATTAAGGTAAATGGGAAACTACAACAGCCTATTCCAGGCAGGACTACAAATGGCCCAGACTCTTCAGGAATGAAGATTTGGGTCACTCCACAAGGAAGAAAACCATGACCCACTGAGGTGCTTGCTAAAGGCAAAAGAAATACAGAATGGGTAGTAGAAGAAGATAATCACCAATACCAGCTATGACTATGTGACAGTTGCAGAAACGAAGACTGTAACTGTCATGATTATTTCCTTCTTCTTTTGTTAAAAACATATTTGAACATGTATAAGCTTATACTAAGACAATATCTTCATTTTATTTCCTTTTTCCTTTATAATGAGACATAAGACTTACTGACTTCATATCAGCCTGTAAGTATTGTTAACTTTATGTAAAGGCATTTGAGTTGGGAATTGGTGCTTTTTTGGTCATATGAAAGACAGTTGTATTATGTTAGGCGTAATGATGAGCTTATTATTGTCGTTATTTGAAGATTATGTATGATCTCAGGAAATGTGTATGGGTTCAAGTTGATAACAGGTGAACTTCTGATGGTTAATACTGAGTGTCAACTTGATTGGATTGAAGGATGCAAAGTATTGATCCTGAGTGTGTCTATGAGGGTGTTATCAAAGGAGATTAACATTTGAGTCAGTGGGCTAGGGAATGCAGACCTACCCTTAATCTGGGTGGGCACCATCTAATCAGCTGCCTACAAATATAAGGCAGGCAGAAAAATGTGAGAAAACTAGACTGGCCTAGCCTTCCAGGCTACACATTTCTCCCACGCTGGATGCTTCCTACTCTCAACCATTGGACTCCAAAGTCTTCAGTTTTGGGACTCAGACTGGCTCTCCTTTCTCCTCAGCTTGCAGATGGCCTATTGTGGGACCTTGTGATTGTGTGAATTAATACTTAATAAGCTCATATATATATATATATATATATATATATATATATATATATATATATATATATAGTTCTGTCCCTCTAGAGGGTGCTAATAAAGCAGGTATAATTGGAATGCTTCACATCGTATAGCATTTTGTACCCTGTGACATATTATAGATTGATAAATGGATGCCTATATATACCTAGAGATAAATAGATATACAGATACATAAAGGTATACATACATGTGACACCTATCTATCTATATGTATATATATATATATTTATATATATATGTATAGTACAGTTCATTCATTCATTTCTGCTTCCTCTTGTGATCAGAAAACTGTTACCAAACTTTTAGAAAATCTTCAAATTCCGAAATTTCTTTGAAACCATAATTTACTCATCCACAAAGTAAACTCTCAATTATTTAAAACATTAATGATAAGAATAATAAAGACAGTAATTTAATGCTGTTAGCATCTGACATTTATGGAGGGCAGTTACTGTTTTATGTGCTTAAAACCTCATTTAATCACCAAAATTCTATGAGGTAGTTACGATTATGATCTCACCTTTAATGACAAGAAAACAGTGTCATAGGAAAGTTCATTAATTAGTCTGATAGCTAATAGTGACAATACCAGAACTCTAAACCTAGGCAATCTGGCTCCAGGGCCCATACTCAGATGATATCCTATACCTGTACTTTGATAATACTGTCATTTTTACAGTACTTACAGTACTTACTACATTGAGTATTGTGCTGTAATTGTGTGTTGGCACTATTTTAGTTTTTAAATGCTAAAATACAGCAGAAATCTATCAAATGAAATTTAAAACAGAAAAACAATAGAAAATGAGTGAAATATCAGTATCTTAAATATCAAAACCTCTAACAAAACTGATAAAGAAAAAAATAAAAGAGAAAAATTATCAATATCAGCAATGAAATGTAAAATATCAGCTTAGGCCCTGCAGATATGAAAAAGTGAAAAAGGGACTATTAAAAGCACACAAAATTGGTCAACCTAGATGAAATGGACCAGTTTATCCAAAGCACAAACCACCAAGGAACTCACCAAACATGAAAAAAATATAATTTGTATAGCAATAACTATTAAGACGATTAAAGTCATTATAAAATCTCCTTAAAAAAGAAGTCTCCAGGTCCAAATGGTTTCACTGGACGAGTCTATGAAACACTTAGAGAAGAATTAATGCCAAAATCTCCACAATCTTGTCTAGAAAACTCGAGACAAATGAACTATTCCTCTCAAACAGTTAGTATTATCCTGATACCAAAACCAGACAAAGACAATTAAAAAACCCCTAAATATAGACTAATATTTCTAATAAGTACAAATGTAAAAACCACAACAAAATATTAACAAATTGAATTTAGCAATAGAGGAGGCAAAGGTGGGAGGATCACCTGAGCACAGTAAGTGGAGGCTGCAGTGAGCTGTGATGGCGACACTGCACTCCAGCCTGAGTAATGAGAATAAGACTCTGTCAAAAAAAAAAAAAAAAAAAAAAAAAAAAAAAAAAAAAAAAAAAAAAAGGGGGGGGGAGGGAGGGAGGGAGGGAGGGAAGAAGGGAAGAAGGAAGGAAGGAAGGAAGGAAGGAAGGAAGGAAGGAAGGAAGGAAGGAGAGGAAAGGAAAGGAAATAAAGAAAATTATACATCATGACCAAGTAAGGTTTATCCCAGAGATGCAAAGCTGGTTCGGTATTCAAAAGTAGAACCATATGAACAGGCAAAGAAAGAAAAATCATATAATTATATATGATTATGTATATTTATGTAGATGTAGCAATGGACAAAACTCAACATCAATTCATTCATTCATTCATTCATTCATCCATTCATTCATTCATTATAAAAACTGTCAGAAAACTAGGAGTGTAGCTGAATTTTTCCAATTTCATAAAGAATATCTACCAAAAACTTATGAATTATTGCTGTTCCCTAAGTACCATAAGACTGCCAACACTTTTGCTTAAGGCCTTCTGTTTGGCTTCTGAGCTTTGTGCATCATACAGGTTGGATCTCACTAGAAATCTTGAAGGGAAAATAAGATGAGCCTTGGGCTTAGTTGTCCTCCTCTTCTCTTTTTCCATCATGATCCGGACACTTCAAGTCTCTCATTTTTGTCTCCTTATCCCCATGACACTGACAATGTTCTGTTTTCTCTGCTTCTTAGTAGAATCCCTTTTTTCTAAGCTCATTGACAGATCTTCAGCATCTTGCCTCATGCCTGGAATTTTGAATGCTATGAGGAAAACAAATGGCTACAGGTTGTGGACTAAACTCTTCATAGTTTCCTCCTCTTTAAGATTCTTTCCCTGTGAGTTCTGGCAGCCTCAAAGGTTCTCTTATATATTCAGATATTCATTTATTAGTTTTTAATCATACTCAACATTTCTAGCTGTTTTTGGAGACAGCGTTTGTTTGCTGCAAGCTATTTCATCTTAGCTAGAAGTGGGAGTCTCAAAGCAGAAGTTTCCCAAAAGGTAAAGAATTTATGATCTACAAGTGACATTAGGAAGTGAAGAAGACACTGACGCTGTATTCTGATCCTGAAAACCATGAACTGCTGGAGAATGAGTAGCGTTGACTACAGGGTCAAAAAGGAAAACTGACTGTTAGTTAATGCAGTGAAAAAGAAGGAACAGTTAACAGTCACTCTAGAGAATTTTATAAAATGGACTTAAAGCAATGGTAAAGCATATTTTAACTATTTCTTTCTTATCTGTTTCATTAGACTTGCTGCTTCCATGACTTTAGGTTAGCCCTAGTGTAATTTATTCCCTCCATATTAAACTCAGTGGTTGCTTTTCTAGTTATAAACTAAATCACATATTGTGCATTTTAGATCCAGTCATGTTCTCCATAAGAATTCCTGAATGCTCTCTTTATTAGAAAAGATTATATTTAATGAAAAAAGTTTATTTTTGAGTTTGAGAAAACAGAAAAAAAAATAAGAATTACAGTTTTTATAAGTGGGAGTAATTTCCAAAAGGGGATTTTTTATTTGTAAAAATACTCCTCTTTATCACAAATTGATTTGATATATATATACACCTATATATATCTCTATCTCTATCTATCTATCTATCTATCTATCTATCTATCTATCTATCTATCTATCTATCTATTTTTAGACAGTCACTTGTCACCCAGACTGGAGTGCAGTAGCGGGATCTCTGCTGACTGACTGGAAGCTCCGCCTCCCGGGTTCACGTCATTCTCCTGCTTCAGCCTCCGGAGTAGCTGGGACTACAGGCACCCGTCACCATACCCGGCTAATTTTTTGTATTTTTTAGTAAAGAGGGGGTTTCACCATGTTAGCCAGGATGGTCTCAATCTCCTGACCTCGTGATCTGCCCGCCTTGGCCTTGTAAAGTGCTGGGATTATAGGCGTGGGCCACTGCGCCGGGCCAACTTAACATATATTTTAAGGATGAAAGCTAATGTTGATCCCACAATTATGAGTGTGTGTGATCTCTTTAAATGAAGACCATAAAATATGTTTATTATACATGAATAGAGGCTAATTTTCACATGCACTATGTATATTTTATGCTAATATAATGTGTTACTTTAAATGTTTGTGGTTTCAGGTTGTTAAAATTTTCTTTCTGTTTCAGACTAGGTTGAACAAATAGAAAATGTATTTATGCAACTGAAGATGGTACTATCAATTATGTCATTAAGGTCCTAAGTTCCTTCCATTTGTCCATTTTGGCAAATACAATAGAAGTTCCATAAAAAGAGTTATCCCCTTGTGTTTGCAATATTACTAACAAATACCAGGAATTTTCTAGTGAATCAGCACTTCCCAGAGGCAGTCATTTCCAGGGTTTTTTGTTGTTGTTGTTGTTTTGTGTTTTTTTTTTTTTTTTTTTTTTTTTCAGTAGTGAAGAAGCTTTTCCTAGAATTATACTAACATCTTATTTACCAGCATTTTATTCCCCCATGCCTAGCTATACCAGTTACTGGCAGGGGAGATAATCATGAACATATCAGATCAATCAGACATATCTCGTGAGGTTAGGGAAAGGACCAGTCTCCTTCGGAGCAAATGGTCAAAGGCAAAGAGTGGAGGAGTGTAAATATCCTAATATAGTCAGGTTTCTGCTAGAAAGGATACAAACAGAAGATGGATGTTGTTAATTTCATTAAGTGCTCAATAAATAAGCATTGTTTTATGCCCCTTCTTTTTCTAAATACCTTTACAATTTTAAACTTTTCTTTATAACATTATATTTACAACTACTCTGTCATTTTATAGATTAGAGAATAGGTGGGATATGTAAAATGCATTTTACGTGTAACTTGCTCTTTTGTCAAACTTATTCTTTCATAGTGAAACCTGGAAACTGGTCTGGGGCTTCCCTTCTGCTATTGCTTTGTTTTTCTGTTCTCTTTTCTGTATGCTTCTTGAAAAGAAATAGACTTTATTCACAGAAGCTTTTCACTATTATCCCTGTTCCACTGTAAATACTTGAACTTTTTTCTCATGCTAATTTCTCAGCATTACTGAATAAAATAAAACTACCCTCATTTGAGCTAGGATTTGTGGAAAGGACTTTCTCATTGACATCAGCTCTTCCTTGAAAACCAAAGTAGGTAGACTCAAATCAAAGAAATAAAGGATAATTTATGTTTTATGCAGTTTCACTCCTTGACAGTTTATTATGCTCTTATCAAAAATTATTTTTCCTCAAACAGAACTGAAATGGTTTTAGAAGATTATGGTTTCATAATCTTTCCAGATGTAGCTCACTTTAATGAATATATGAGTTTGTGAGGCGTTGTATATAGAGTGACTTCAAAGTAATCATTTAAAATTCAGTTGGATGCCTCATTGGTATAAAAGTATATCATTTTTAGATGTGTAAGAATTATTCTTCTTTTCGTTCTAAAAAAATGTAAATTTATTTCTTACATTGTATAAACATATGTTCCTAAAATTTGTTCATTTTTACTTGCACTATCTCTTTTCCTTACAAGCATACTTTTTGGTGATTATTTCCCGCCGGATCATTGGATTAATGAGAACGTGAA
Organism: Piliocolobus tephrosceles; assembly: GCF_002776525.5. Taxonomy (NCBI): domain Eukaryota; kingdom Metazoa; phylum Chordata; class Mammalia; order Primates; family Cercopithecidae; genus Piliocolobus; species Piliocolobus tephrosceles. The sequence goes on along the minus strand of NC_045439.1, from coordinate 65,240,649 downwards.
ACCTATCAACCTTGATCATCACTGTATCCCCAGGCATGGGCTCTGAAAACAAGTAGGTGCAAAATAAATGTTTGTAAGCTGCAAAAACATTGTCTCTTTGTACCACAAATATTTTGGATGTAGATACTGGCCAATTCTGTATACCATTTGTTTTTGCTCATTATTTGTGTGTGTGTGTGTGTGTTATGTTGGCGAAAATGACTTTACTTTTCTATTTTTTCTTTTAAATTTCAATTTTTGTTTTAGCTTCAAGAGGCACATGTGTGGGCTTATTGCAAGGGTAGATTGTGTGATGCTGAGGTTTGGGCTTCTATTAATCCTCTCACTCAGATAGTGAACATAGTACTCAGCAGGAAGTTTTTATTTTTGTGTTTTCAATCATATCCAAAAAGAGAGATTATTTTTGAAAGCAATATCCATTTTAAGGTATGATATTTTTATTTGGATTTTATTTTTGTGACTTTCTTATTGTTTGGAACTTAAGTCCACTTTTAATCACTTATTGGAAAGATTTATTTAACTTAAGTAGGTAGCATCCTTTCTATGGATGACTGAAAACAATGCATTTAGTACACCTTTGGTTGAGAGTGGTGGATGTGGTCAAGTTGTGTGTGTATATATTACATAGATGTGTGTACATAGATGTGCGTGTGTGTGGTATAGACGCTGAATGAGGAGATAGATGCAGCAGTCTCCACCAAAAGAGCTTCCGTTCAAGTACTTTATAGCTGCCATACCTACTGTTATTTTTTGAAAATAACATGAATAATTCACTCTTCTTTGAAATTAAATATTTACATATATTTCTTCCAGGAAGATACTTGAACTTTACTAGAGACAGATAAATTAAAATAATTGATATTCATATCAGTTGGTGGCCTCAATTGACATCTGGATTACATGGCAATCTCTGTTTTTTGTTTTTTACTTTACGATGTTTGCTCTTCGTTGTTCTCTTCAGAATTCTAGTTGGCTATGAATGCTAGAGCTTAAATTTGAATTCTCCATTTATTAGAACTCTATTTGTCTCCTTATCTTTTATCATATAACCTATTGCTTGTTCCCTTTATGCTGTACAATTCTAGCCATGTCGGTATCATTTTAGGCTCATGGCTACTACTCCCTTAATATATTAAAACTTTTCTAAATTGCACATGAGTTTGCCATGGCCAATGGATATTGTATTAGTTGTCCTGTTGACACTGGGCCAGCTTTGAGATAGTATCTTTTTTCCTCAACACATGAATCTCAGGCAAATAAAAATATCTATGCCCATTTTTGTTATTCCTGTGGGGAAATATTAACTTTACAAGATATTTTGCTTCCAATTCTAAATTATTTATGATAAACAGGTGGATTTTGTTGACAACTTATTTCAAAATTTAAATCTATGGCAAGTGATTTATATTTTACTTTTATTAGTATTAAAGTTGAAAGCAAGTTATTCAAATTTATTTAGTAAAAACATGAATGCACTTCGTGACAGATGTCAGCTTCCGAAAATCTAGCAAATCCTAGCATCTTGTAATAGTCACTGTATCCAAACTGACAATAAAGCATTTTGGAAAGAAACAAATTAGCGTCTCTGTGCTATTCTTAAATTGGCCTGAGGTCTCACTAATTCTGGTAGTCAAATCCTCTTGGCTGAGCATGTAGAAAATATAAAAATTGGTCACTGTGTGGATGTGCATGAAGAAATTACATCCTTGGTGAAGAAAAAATAGATTGATAAGAAATAGATATTAGACAATGATAACAGTGTCCTTTATAAGAGAATTTTAAGTATGTGTTTCCCATTCAAACTGAGAAAAAGTTGTGATGCTGCTCCTAACAATAAAATATTCCCTCAAATTTATTCAGATCTTGTTACTCTGACTTAAATGGAGAATGTGCCTTTGGGGTGTGGAGGTTATTCACATTGTTAGAGATACAGGCATGTACTATATGTTTGCTATGCTGTGGGGTAGAGCACTCACACATCAAAAAGTGTGAGCCTTACAAAAGAGGCAGATCTATGAGGATAGCAAATTCTGTCAAAATTAGACGCTATTGGTTTCTCACTATTATTAACATGGAAAAGTGAGCATTTTTGTTATTCCTTTGAAAAGAATGAGACAAATATTTCATTGGGATATCCTAAATGAATGATAAATCACTGTAATCACGTCACATCAACTATGTTTAGACTCAAGAAACCTGTGATCTTTCCTTTGGCTCACAAATAAAATGTATAAAAACTTAGTTCAACAACTCTTTAAATGTCATGAAGATTGTTTTCTCCTAATACAAACCATTAGACAAACTTATTCTAATACTTTTTGGAAAGATTGTTTTGTTTTAATCATAAGTTCTTAGTCTACTCTTTTTTTTGAGACAGAGTCTCATTCTGTTGCCCAGGCTAGAGTGCAATGGTGAGATCTCGGCTCACTGCAACCTCTGCCTCCTGGGTTCAAGTGATTCTCCTGCCTCAACCTCACCAGTAGCTGGGAATACAGGTGCCGGCCACCATGTCCGGCTAATTTTTCTATTTTTAGTAGAGACAATGTATCATCATGTTGGCCAGGATGGTTTCAATCTCTTGACCTCATGATCCACTTGCCTCAGCTTCCCAAGGAGCTGGGATTATAGGTATGAGCCACCGTGCCTGTTCACCGCTATCCATTTTTATAATGTCAAGTTTGTACTTCATCTCATACCTCCCCATGTCTACCTCCAGGAAGGTAAAATAAGGCTATGTTGTTAATGCAGCAATGCACTGAATTAAAAATAAATGCAAGTAAGCTCTCATTTTATTTCGCATTAAAATATTTAGAAGTTTTAGAACTTGTATCATAAAACAGAGAAAATATTTTAGACGTAATAAACTCTTGCCTTTATTTATTAGCTTCTAAATGATAAAAATAGGTAAGTTCCTCTCCTATTTTCAAGATTCACAGAAAACTTATTTAGCACCTGGTTCCAATTTTACAAGAAAATTTTTGTATTTAAGTACAGTTCTGTATTCTGCAATTAAGTGCATTTCTTTTTTTTTTTTTTACCATATATCATCAATGGATCTCAAGTAGTTCATCATAGTCTAGACTACAATGCTTGTTATTATTGAAACTATTTAAAAATGTCTGTGTTAATGTTCCCTTTGTCAAACTAAATCATCTCATTTTCATAATTTGTAAAATAATCTTTACATGCACACACACAAGTACATATGCATTTTACTCTTTTAAGTTTAATAATGATCTCTGTAAATTTTCTACTTTGTCTCAGTAATGACTGATGGAGTTTTAATATTTTTTCCATCATTCTTTGGAAAGTGTTCTGTTATTTTCATTCCATTTCTTAGAGTTATCTACTTTAGTTTTAAAATGTTTTGCTACATAGGAAAACTTGAACAAAATATGGTTCATTTTTAGAATCTTGTAGTTATATATAATAGTTATAATGTAAAAATAATGATTTCTTTTTTCCCTTTTTCTCGCAACTTTTATTTTAAGTTCAAAGGTATATGTGCAGGTTTGTTATATGGTAAATTGCATGTCACAGGGCTTTGGTGTACAGATTATTTTGTTGCTGACATGATGAGCATGGTACCCAAGAGGCAGTTTTTCAATCTTCACTCTCCTGTCATCCTCCACATTCAAGTAGGCCCTAGTGTTTATTGTTCCCTTGTGTCCATGTGTACTCAATATTTAGCACCCACCTGTGAGAAACTATGACATTTGGTTTTCTCTTCTTGCGTTAATTTGCTTAGAATAATTGCCTCTAGGCTGAGCACAGTGGCTCACGCCTGTAATCCCCACATTTTGGAGGACGAGGTGGGAGGATCATGAGGTCAAACGTTTGAGAACAAAATTCTGTTATTTGCAACAACATGCATGGAACTAGAAAGCATTATGTTAAGTAATATAAGCCAGGCACAGAAAGACAAATTTCACATGTTCTTACTAATATGTGGCAGCTAAAAAAATGAACTAATGGAGATGGTAAAATGATGATTACTGTTACTAGAGGGTGGTAAGAGTAGTGGGGAGGGAAAATAAAAAGGGAGTGGTTAGTTAATGGGTACAAAAATACAGGTAGATAGAAAGTATGAGATCTAGTATAAGGCAGCAACATAAGACAACTACAATTAACAGTCATTTATTGCATATTTCAAATAAGCTAAAGAAGTGAAATTGGAATTTTTTTAAGAGACAGAGTCACACACATTGCCCAGGTTGGAGTGCAGTAAGCAATGGTAGTTCACTGTAACCTTGAATTCTGGGCTCAAGTGATGCTCCCACCTCAGACTCCCAAGTAGCTAGGACTACATGCACATGCCACCATGCTCAGCTAATTTTTTATTTAATTTTATTTGTTTGTAGAGATAGAGTCTTGCTATGTTGGTCTCAAACACTTGCCTTTAAATGAGTCTCCTGCTTTGGTCTCCCAAAGCATTGGTATTACAAGTGGGAGCCACCGTGCCCTGCAGAAAATTCTTAATGCCAAGAAATTAGAAATCAGGTGATGGATACCTCAATTATCCTAATTCAATCATTATACATTTTATAGTTGTATCAATATATCATATATGCCCCCAAAATATGTATAACTATTATTTATCCATAATAATTAAAAAACAAAAATTAAGAGTCCTTATCTCATTTTCTATTTTAAATGTTTATTTTTACAAATGTCATACATATACATGTTTATATAATTACAAAACAGACTAATAGCATATCACACATGCTACGTTTAGATTCCTTTTCCATGTATATACTTTTCTCTCTCTCCTTACACCTTCATATGAGTAATCCATTTTCTTTAGCAACTCAACTCAAAATCACCATTAAAAACTATGTTAATGTAAAATATACCCTTTGTTATTAAATCCATACTTGTATATAATCATTTGCATGTTTACCGTATTTAATTATATGTAATATTTATCTTATTCAGAATAATATATCAAATATATAACACACCCACACATATATACACATTGTGTGTATAAAGACACATATAAATAGAAGTGTTTGGGCTATTACTTTACTAAACCTGAGTTATATTATCCATTTCTACATCTCATTTTTCTCCCTTAATAAAGAGTTATGAAAACCCTACCAAGACAGCTGGAAGCTGAAAATTATTTTTAATAGCTCTATAAAATAGTCCTTGGTATTGACCTACTAAAATATATTCCCATGTTTAATTATTAATAGTATTTGCATTTATTTTAGCTTTTTTTTTCAAAATTAACAATGGGCAATACCTAAATACGTTCTTTAATAAATCTTTACAAAGTGATTTTACTTCTGTGAGACAAAGTTGTAATGAACGTTTTCTGAGTATTTCAAAATGTAGCCATTCCTACCAAAAAGGTATTAGACTGTAAGTTTCTCCATATCCTTGACAAAAATAATATTTTCTATTTTCTCAGACACATGGCCATAGCTAATGTCAAATTTTTCTTTAAATTTGTATCCTTTGACTATATTGCTTTTATGCACTGTTTCATAAGTTTTTTGCATCTTGTGATAATCTATGAACAGCCTCTCCATAATTTTGTCCATTCTCTGCTGGACTCTTTTATATTTTATTTTAATTTGTAAGATTTCTTTGCAAATTGTGGCTATTATCTTATTTATCACATCAATTAAAAAGGTCAATTTTAACATGTCTTAAATCAATTTATAATATATATACTATGCAAATTTTAAAACGTCTCTAGTCAAACGTTTTATTATTTTTCCTTTATTTTTCAGATTTGAAATTTTAATGACACTGAATTCTTCATTTCCCAGAGCATGCTGATGTGTAAATGTCTACATTTTCTTCATTTTTTTATTTTCTTTTAAAATCTATGGTTTTTTTTTTTTTTTAAATAGTACATATGAGGAAAATGTAATGCAGAATGAAGAGATGAGAGTACAGTTGTGATTTGGGATTGTTCTGTTAAGTCTCCCTGAAAAAGTGACATTTGAGCAAAGCTATAAGGGAGGTGAGGGAGTGAGCCAGGCTCAAAACTGGGGGAAGATTATTTATACAAGAGAAGGCAATTGGTGAATAGCCGTGAGGTGGAAAACTACCTGAGATTTCCCAGTGCACCTTAAAGTAAATAGAAGATGAGATGAGGAAGATAATGAAGAAAAGAAGTGCCAGGTCACATAAGATCTATGCCATTTGGGGGACCTAGGCTTTTGCCCTTCATGTAAAGGGGATGCTTGAAGGAGAAGAATGATGTCATTTGTACTATATTAGAGATAGATTGTGAAGACGCAAGACTACAGTCACGGGCACTACTGGGGTCTTACTTTGAGCATCCAGGAAAAAAAAGGATTGTGGTTTGGACAAAAGTTATAACAATTGATGTAGTAAAACATGATGGAAATCTAAATACAAATTAATCAGATAATAATAGATTGGATGTCGTCTGAGAAAGAAAGAGAGATATTATTAATGATTTCAAGACTTTTGTCAAAGGCAACTGGCAGGATGGAGTTGCCTTTAACTGAGATACAAAAACCCAAGAGATGCCTAGGGATTTTTGTTTTGTTTTTGAGATAGACAGCAAAAGTTTAATTCTGAACAGGGTATTTCTTATATATATCTGAGAGAAGATGTTGAATAAAGTTGATTAGAAATTCTGAAATTCAGAGGAGAGGATCATACTGGCAATGTAAACATGAAATTAGTCAGCATACAGTTTCTACTTAAAGTTATTTAACAAATTGAGATTTTTTAAAAGCAAGTGTAGATAGAAAAACAATATTAAAAGACTAAGTCTTGAAGTACTCCAAAAGCTAGAAGTCAAGGGAAAAAAAGTAGGTTATCAACAACGAAAACTAAGAAGGAGATACTTTTAAATGTAGGGGAAAAACCAGAGAACCTGAGTCTTGGAAGTCAACTAAATTGTTTTTAGGGAAATAAATAAATTGTTTTGTTATTTATTTACTGGCTACTGTTTGTTTGTTTACATCTTTTTTTTTATTCGTTACTTCCTTTCATAAATTATATAATAAAGTACTGGTGGATGGCATTCAGGTAATATAAAATGTTAAAATTAGGTAAAATTTGAAATTGCCAGGTAAGTGTAAAATACTTTGTATATATTTAATTGAAGATTAAAAGTTGATTTTCTTGGTTTTTATTTATTTTTTACCCATTGTGTATTTTTTGGTTTGAGGTTACCATGATGCTTGCAAATACTATCTTGTAACCCATTATTTTAAGCTAGTAACAACACCGTTTGCATAAACAAACAAGCAAGCAAAAAGAAAACTAATGAAGACTCTACATCATAACCTTATCCCTCTTCTTCTTAACTTTTTATTGTTTCTGCGTATACTTGTTGTACTGTCTATATCTTGAAAAGCTGTTGTACTTAATTTTTTTATTGGTTCATCATTTATTCTTTCTACTTAAAAGTAGTTTGCACACCACAGTTACAGTGTTACAATAGTATTTTTTTTTGTACTTGCTATTATCTGTGATATTTGTACCTTCAGATGATTTCTTATTGCTCATCAATGTTTTTTTCTTTCTCATTAAAATATCCCCTTAACCATTTCTTGTAGGACAGGTCCGGTGTTGATAAAATCCTTCAGCTTTTGTTTGTCTGGGAAAGTCTTGATTTCTTTTTCATGGTTGAAGGACATTTTCATTGGGCATAATGGTTTAGGGTAGAAGGTTTTTTCCTTTATCATCTAATAACACAATTTGTCACGCCACTATCTCCTGGTCTGTAAGGTTTCCACTGAAAATTCTGCTGCTAGATGTATTGGAGCTCCATTGTATGTTATGTGTTTCTATTGTATTGCTGCTTTAAGATACGTTCTTTATCCTTAACATTTGGGAGTTTGATTATTAAATGTCTTGAGGTAGTTCTTTTGGTTAAATCTGCTTGGTGCTCTATAACCTTTGTGGACTTGGATATTGATATCCTTCTTTGTCTTTAGGGAGTTCTCTGCTATTATCCTTTTGAATAAACTTTCTACTCCTGTCACTTTTTCTACCTCCTCTTTAAGGCTGATAACTCTTAGACTTGTCATTTTGAGGCTATTTTCTAAATCCTTTGGTGTGCTTTTTTAAATTCTTTTTTCGTTTGTCTCTGACTAAGTATTTTCAAATAGCCTGTCTTCTAGCTCACTAATTCTTTCTTCTGGTTATCAGTTTTGCTATTAAAAGACCCTGGTGCAGTCTTCCGTATGCCAACTTCATTTTTCAGCTCCAGAATTTCTGTTTAATTCCCTTTAATGATTTCAACCTTTTTGTTAAATTTATCTGATAGAATTCTGAATTCCTCCTCTGTGTTATCTTGAATTTTTTTTTTTTTTTTTTGACTTTTCTCAACACAGATCTTTTGAATTATCTGTCTGAAAGGTCGCATATCTGTTTTTTCCAGGATTGGTCCCTAGTACCTTATTTAGTGTATTTGGTGATTTCAAGTTTTCCTGGATGGTTTTGATACTTGTAGATGTTTGTCTGTGCTGGCCATTGAAGAGTTAGATATTTATTGTAGTCTTCTCAGTCTGGACTTGTTTGTACCCATCCATCTTGGGAATGCTTTCCAGACATTTGAAAGGACTTGGGTGTACTGATCTAAGCTATATCTGCTCTAGGAGGCACCACAAGCTCAGTAATACTGTGATCCTTGCAGATGCATAAAGGTACCACCTTGATAATCTTGAAGAAGATTTGGAATAATTATTCTTTCCTTTATTCATTATAATTATTATAATTATATAATTATTATAATTATTCATTTTCTCTTCTATGTTATAAGCCACCTGGAAATGGGTGGCTGTGGACATCACCTCTAAGAATCTGTGGGATCAGACCTAAAGAGAGAACAGTACTAGGTCTCAACAAAGAACCACTGTAACCACTCCCTGACTACTACCTATGTTTGTTCAAGGACTTGGGGCTCTACAGTCAGCAGACAGCAAAGTCATATAGGCTGTGTCCTTCATTTTTGGGTAGTGAGTTCCCCCAGTCCTCAGATGTGTCCAGAGGTGCTATCTGGGATCTAGAGACTAGAGTGAAAATCCTTTGAAGTCTACCTGGTATTGTACTGTACTGTGGCTAAGCTGTCACTCAAAACACAAGATGTAGCCCTTCCCTCCCCTTTACAAAGGCTGTGGTTCCTCACCCCATGACTACCATCACCACAGGAGAAGCTTGTGACATATCAATTTCCCACCACTCGCATTGACAATTCCCCTCTGCCTAGGGCTGAGTTCAATGCTCCCTCCACTGGTGAGCACAAGCTGAGTTGGGTCTGGTTTTGTTTTTAATTATAATAGGGCAACTCTGAGTTCAATGCCTCATAATTGTTGGGCTCTCCCTCTTCCCAGTTCACAAAAATGCTCTCCATATCACACCACCACTGCTGGGAGATGGGGAAGGAGTAGCATTCTTTAACTCAAGATCCTCTTCGGTGCCTCTTTCAGAAACATGAAGTTAAAAACAATATTCTGTGAGTGCTCACCTGATTTTTGGCTGTTACGAAGGAGCTTTTTTGTGTGTAGGTAGTTGTTAAATTGGTGTCCTTGTGGTGGGGTGGTGGGGGCAATGATCAGTGTAGCCTTCTATTTTGCCTTCTTGCTCTGCCCCATGTCCTAGAATGTTTTCCTATATGATGTAAGACAAGAATTCAATTTTTATCTTCTTCCTATAATTTTTAGTGAGGTTATTATTATTTAATAAATAAGTCCTTCTTTCCCCAGTGTTCTACTTAAGATGTTTTTGCCGTTATCAGGAAATTAGATTAGTGTGGCTTCATTTATATAGATACATAAATGACAAACTGACTCTTACTATTAGTTTCATCATTATCTTTCAAGCTGTTTGGGAGCTAAAATCTTAAATATAAATTTTGGATGATTTTATCCAATCTAAAAGAAAAATCTATCAAAATTCAAATGGAATCTCTATTAAATTTGCATATTAAAGTGGGACATTGATTATTTGCATCAAGAACATTTTATAAGTAATTTATTCAAATATTATGGTGTGTTTCTTAAAATCATTTTCCATATAGTTCAGATATTTGTTATATTAATTTGTCTGCATTTTAACTTTTGGTTGATATTTCAAAGAGATTATATTTGTTTGCCATTTTTTAAGTTTTTGTTTCCTAGAGTAATAAAAAATTGATCTTTATAAAATTTTGGAGGCAGATACTTTCTCATATTATCTTATTAATTTTCAGGTTTTTATATTCAAGATATTTGCTTTTATGTTTTCTGATATTTAATGTATATTAATTTCTATTTGTATTTTACGTGGAAATTTTATTAATATGAGTTTTGAGTTTTATCAAATGACTTTTTATCATCTATTGAGTATCACAAAAATATTCTTCTTTTAAAATAATAATAAAAAAAAAAGCCAATAGCTGGGTAACACTGCCTTAGAAGATCTGACAAATATTGTTACCTATCAAACATCTAAATGATGAAAAATTATTCCAGATAAATGAAAAGCAGTACATGAGGCTATGGAATACCCATACAGCTGTGTGATTGTGGTGGAGGTTTGGGGAAGAAACAACAATAACAAAACAAGTGCAGAGTCAATATTTCAACTTCGCAGACAATAATGACACATATATAAAGTGCAAACCAGTTATTTCAGTTGACTAAATTTAAGGTCTTTACCTCCAATTATTTTTGGTTATAAAATGAACAAAGGAGAAAGAAAAGAGATTATTTCAACCCAAATTTTAAGACAGCAAGATTTAAAACACAAAGTTATACACAATATAGACGATTGAGATATTTGGGAATTCTCTGTGTGTGTGTGCATGCTTGTTAGAGAGGTAGTGTGTGTGTGCGTGAGAGAAAGAGAGATTATATCTATACCTCTGTCTGAAAAACTCGCTGAAAATAAAGAAAAAAGCTAAGAGACTGAAATTTACCTCCAAGTGATGTTCAGAGTCCAGGTTGTTTTTCTCATATTAGAAAGCCGTTTACTTCATGCTGTTTTTGAGAAGGTGTCTTTTGAAACACTCAGTGATACAGTCCTGAGTGGCAACAGCAGGAGGTAGAATTGGTTTTCTATCTTCAGTTTGGCAGATGGGGCTATTGAAACCACATGAAACTGTGGGGTCAAGGATCATATGATCTTAAAGGCCATGTGGTGTTTTTTGTTGCTGTTATTGTTATTTTTTCAAGACTGGAAGAATGTAAGTTTTTCTGTTTGGTATTTGGATGCAAAAGTTTGGAAGGAGATACTTTTGTATGGAAAAATAAATAAATAAAACAACGTATTTAGCCTTGATATAAACTGTGTTAAAATGACACAATGGTAAGTTTTACTTTTAAATAAAAGGTGAAAAAATAGAATTATTGTATAATAAAGGAATGGTGGACTGCATTAATGCAATATAAAAAGTTAGAGTTGGCTAAAATTTTAAATTTCCACGTAAGTATAATTTGTATATATTTAAGATTAAAAGAGTATTGTATATTTAGTTATTTCAAATAAAATGTAGTTCAGTTAGAAAGTACCTCCTAATATAATTTTTATTATATTTTATTAAGACATTCACCATCTTAGAAATGGTAGTAATATGGCACTGCCACATTGCAATCTCTCACCTTTTAAAATTCACTCATTCATTCATATTGATGGAGTTCTTGTTGTGCCAGGCACCATTCATGTTCTTGGACTCCATCAAGGAACCAAATGAGAATCTTTGCCCTTAGGAAGCTTATATTGTAATTGAGGAGACATATAGTAAACATAACAGAAAAGTAACATTATGCATTTTATAAAATGTTGCAAAATGATAGGTGTTATTAAAAAGATAAGAAAAATGGGCTAAGGGAGTAATGTAATGTAAGGGTGAATGAAATTGTGATATTTGAGCAAGACTTGATAAGGTGAGGAAATTAGCAGCTGATTGTCAGGGAGGAGAGTGGTGAAAGCAAAACTAGAGTAATTGCAAAGGCCCTAAAGGGGAGCATACCTGGCAGTTCCCAGGAATTTTAAGAAAATCACCTTAGCTTGAGGAAAGTGAACCATTGAGAGAATAGTAGGAAATGCAATCAGAGATAAAGGAAGGAAGGATTAGGACCTTGTAGTGACTTCTATTCTGACTGTATTATGGATTCAGTGAGAGTTGTATGCAGAGGATGCAGAGGAGTGTCCTAATCTAATCTGATTTACATTTTTTTAAGGATCACTATAGCTATCATATTCTGGATAAAACATGTCAGGGGACCTGGGCTAAGAAAAGTGTTTGGATTAACGGATGCATTTTGAATGTGAAATTTCCAAGTTTTTTTTTTTTTTTTCCTGATAGACAGGATGCAAGGTGTGTTAAAGAGAATACGGTTAACTGCAAAGTTTTGTACTGAATAAGTGAAGGAATAAATTTGCCAACAACCGAGAACCATTGTAGGTGGCTCAGGTCTGGAGGAGAAAAATAATAAATTTGGTTTTATACAAGTTGAGCTGGCATTTATTACAGTTTTAAGTGGAGATGTTCGTATTCATATACAATGTGTTACATGCATATGTAATATATATATTTAAAATATTACACTTATATAATATGTCGTATATAATAAAATACTATATGCAATATATATTCTTATAAAAATTCTGAAGTAGAGGTATATAATTTGAACTTGAATGCAAAACAAAGTGCATATAAATAATTAGTAGCTAATGTCAAGAATGGTGGGATAGGAGTTCAATATAAATTTTATAAATTATTCTGTTAACAATTTGCTATATAGCCTTGATTGTAGCATTCAATGTCCCCAATCCTCAATTACCAATAACCCTAAACCTCAATTATTACTTGTAAGGCTGCTATGATACTGTTTTCTCTGGTTTAATTCCAAAAATGAGTTAGTTGAAAATACCAAGACTGTTATTGGCAAATAATTCTACACAAAGAGAATAAAATTAGAATAAAATGAAATAACATTTAATTTATTGCAATTAAAAACACTCAGATATTAGTGAAATTTTTATTTAAGTTTTGTTTTACGAAAAGCATCACAATAACATTTTATTATCAGTTAATGAATACTTTTCTGGTGAATGATAGAGATGTGAGGTCTACAAATGTAAACCTGGAAGAGTCAAGGAAATTTCCTATATTATTTCTGTTCTCATGCTCACCCATAGTAGAATCAGCTTACGTTCTGCGATGCATGAGGAATGTCATGGATCATAGCAATCCGTATTGCAATTACCCAGTAGCCCGTAACTTTCTTGAGGATAGTGACTCAGTTATCTTCATCTGAATAATTTGTGGACAGTCATTGGTTCGTGGTATTTATGGAATAAGTTAATAAATGTTTGCTGAATAAAATAATAGAGTCATGGTTCCTTCTTCCTCTGAGTTTACATTTGAAATATGAGAGCATTTAAAAATAAAAATAAAGATCAAATAAAAAATACAAATATTTTGCTCTTAGTAATGGGTGTCCATAAATGAGTCTTTCTATTAATCCTGTAGAAAGCATAAAACACTGCTTTCATTCCTTCTATCTAAGGTACAGAAATTGTAGCTGATGTAATTATACATAAAACAGAAGTAAGAGATATAAACGTTTAAAACGTTTAGACAGATTATCACATTCTGAAGTAAATGTGCATACCTAGAAATAAAGAAAATAAAATGTGAAACAGTCAAAATTTGAGTGTCTACTAAAGTAGCTATTTCTTTCTTTCTTTTCTTTTCTTTTTTTTTTTTTTTGAGATGGAGTCTCGCTGTGTCTCCCAGACTGGAGTGCAGTGGTGCGATCTCGGCTCACTGCAAGCTCCGCCTCCCGGATTCACGCCATTCTCCTGCCTCAGCTTCCCGAGTAGCTGGGACTACAGGCGCCCGCCACCACGCCTGGCTAATTTTTTGTATTTTTAGTAAAGATGGGGTTTCACCATGTTAGCCAGGATGGTCTCGATCTCCTGACCTCGTGATCCACCCGCCTTGGCCTCCCAAAGTGCTCTAAAGTAGCTATTTCTAAGTCAAACCATGACCATCAGAAAGCTTTGCCTTTTACCAGTAATAATTCATTTGGTGTTGTTTCTTTAAGTCTTTGTCTTGGGAAACAAATGATTTCACTTAATTAATTGTAATATATGTAGTATAATGTACAAATACAGGGTCAGAGAAAATGTGAAAATGAAGTCAAGAAATCAAAGAAAGCAAAGTTGCTTACATACAAATCTTTAGATGCTACATAGTTACGGCAGTTGAGTTGCAGAGTGACTGTTTTCCTGGTGGACAAAGTGAAAATGAAAATATGACTAGTTGAAGATTTCTCTTGTGCATGTGAAAAAGCAAACCCTGCAAAAAAAAAAAAAAAAAAAAAAAAAAAACAAAAAAAAAACTCTCACCAAATAAGCATACGACAACTTCTGAAAAAACAGCAAAAATTTTCTTAGCACTGAGAAACCAAGACAAATCACTCCAGTAGCACATAAAGGGAAAGTTTACATGGGTTCATTTCTCTTAGTCACTCTTAGTTAAAAAAAAAAAAAAAAAAAAAAAAAATGCCAGAAATTAAATCAATAAAAACAAACATTGAGAAGGCCACATATTTACCCAGTAATCATGAGACTTTCTTACAGTTGCATTCAATACAATAATAAAATGTATTAAAGTAAAAAAAAAATCTTTTAAATTTTTAAAATAAATTTTCTTCAAAAGTGATCACTTCATCATTGGTGAACATTTGAAATGATATGAATTAGGTATTTTTAGGATAAATACTAAACTACACAAATAACTCATTTATAAAACCATTAAAATTTTCTAGTAATTTTTTCATTCAACAAATATGTATTGGCCTCTGCTACGGTTTGGCTGTGTCCCCACCCAAATCTCATCTTGAATTGCAGTTCTCATAATCCCCATGTGTCATGGGAGGGACCCAAGGGGAGGTAATTTAATAGTAGGGGCAATTACTCCCATGCTGCTGTTCTCATGACAGGGAGTGAGTTCTCATGAAATCTGACGGTTCTGTAAGGGGCTTTTCACCCTTTTGCTTAGCATTTCTCCTTCCGGCCATTCATGTGAAGAATATGTTTGTTTCCCCTTCTGCCATGATTGTAAGTTTCCTAAGGCCTCCTCAGCCATGTGGAACTGTGAATCAATTAAATCTCTTTCCTGTATGAATTACCCAGTCTCAGGCAGTTCTTTATAGCAGTATGGGAATGGACCTATACACCCCTATTGTGTATTATATTTTCCTGGGCATTGACAATCAACTGAAGGAGATGGAGACAATCTTGCATCACAGAGTTCCCCATTTTTCTTGGTGTTGGGAAGTGGGGTATGGAAAAGTGAAAAGGCAATTAGTATAACAGATATTAATTGCTATGATGATAGAAATAAAGTGTGCTTTCGGAGGAATTATGCACTGCCATTTAATGGAATGGAATTAATAACCCCATGTATTAGTTTCCTATTGTAGCTGTAACAAATTGTTACAAACTTAGTGGCTTAAAGAAACACAAATTGATTCTTTTACAGCTCTGAGTTCAAAAATCTAAAATGGGTTGACAAGGCTGCATTCTCTCTGAAGGCTCTAGGGAAAAATCTGTTTCCTTGCCTTTGCTAGCTTCTAGGGACTGCTTATACTCCTTGACTCATGGCTCTGTTTTCCATTTTCAAAGCCAGCAGCGTAACATCTTCAAATTTTTGTCTATCTTTATCTATACTTTCATAGTCACATCTTTCTGTAACTGACTCTCCTGTCTCTTTCTTGTTAGGACACTTGAGATTACATTGGAGTGACCCAGATAACCCAAAATAATCTCTTCATCTCAAGATTTTTATATTAATCACATCAGGAAAGTTCCTTTTGCCATGTAAGGCAACATACACAAGGGTTCTGGAGATTAGAACATGAATATATTTTGGGATCATTATTCTGCCTACTACATATATATGTATAGGAAATACACACACTAAATATCAAATAATGAAGAAAAAATATTATTAGAAAGACAATATATTATTCAATAAATGATATTTGGATAGTTGATAACCTATTTGAAGAGAAACCATCTATTTAGGTGCTTATCTTCCAAATTAATACCAGAGTAATAATTCCACATGAGAATCTTCTATCTCTACAGGATTTCATTGACCATAAGCAATAATGGGAATGGCTTCTCCTAGAGTTTCATAAAGTCACTTTAAACAAATGACCACACAAGCACTTTCATATAGCAGCTGTAAAAAAATCACAGAATTCTTCAGGGAATGCATTCGTAAACGTATCATGATCTTTCAATTATGCATGTGTTATTGGTAATTATAATTTATGTCTTGTTTTTAAATATATAACATGCTTAATTTTATAAGAAACCTTTACATGAAATGATAGGTATTCTAATGTCTCATTTAGTGGAGTTTGGTAACAATCTATCATTTCCTACATAGTAGCTTAAATAAAATATTTTACATATATGTAATGGAATATTTTGCAGTTATTAATATAACTTTACAATATGTTTGCACAGAAAACACTTAAGTGATATAATCAGCATAGAAATTTCATATATTGGAGACTTTGTTTAATCATAGTTGATTGTCCATACATATTTATCTCTTCTCTACCTGTACCCCACCAAATTACAAAGATAATATATGAATTTACTGCTACAATGCAAATATTTGAATTAATAAATGTAATAAAATTTCAATAAATGGAAGACAGATGGGAAGTGGAAGCTTAATGAATAATTCAGGAAAGTAGAGAGGAAGGAAACTCAAGGGTCAGATTTCAGACTGTTTCTTACATCTTTGCATGGTTTTATTAATTCAAAGTATCCAGATGAAGCTATCTGTGATGTTTAATGTTAAATCTCAACTTGATTCTATTGAAGGATGAAAGGACTGTTTCTGAGTGTATATGGGTGTTACCAGAGGAGATTAACATTTGAGTCAGTGGAGTGGGAGAGGAAGACCCACCTTCATGGTGGTTGGGCACCCTCCAATCTTTCACTCTGCTGCCAGCACAGCTAGAACAAACAGGCCAAAGAAGGTAGAAGAAGCTGATTTGTTAAGGGCCTTCATTTTTCTCCCTTGCTGGATGCTTCCTGCTCTGAACATCAGACTTCAGGTTTTTAACTTTTGAACTCTGGGGCTTACACCAGTGGTTTGCCAGAGGCTTTCGGACCTTTGGCCATAGACTGAAGGGCTGCACGGTCAGCTTCCCTACTTTTGAGGTTTTGGGACTCAGACTGAGCTTCAGACTGAGGCTTCTCTGCTCCTCAGCTTGCAGATGACGCATTGTGGGACTTCACCTTGTGATCATGGGAGGCAATTCTCCTTAATAAACTCCATTTCATATATGCATATATCCTATTAGCTCTGTCTCTCCAGAGAACCCTAATACAATTTCATTTTTTCAAGTTTAGGACACAACATTTAGAAACAGTTGGAAAGAAAGAGGGAGGTCTTTTATCTGACCTCCTGGGTTTTGTAGTAGGAGGTGTGTTCCTGCTCTGCTTACATCAGTCTTTTGTAGCCCCATAATAACAGAACTACACTCTTCATATAAAGGTTTTCTATTCTCTTCCTTAGTTACCATCATTTGTTTTCCCTGAATTCCACCTTGACTTGCCACAATCCACCATTTCTTTTAGGTTCTAACCTACAGAATTTCTTTGATAAATGTTTCTCTCTCTCCTAGTTGTTAGAATTAGCTAATTATTTTTATCCTATGACTCTTTGTAGTTCCTTTATAGTATACTAATCAGACTGTTTATTTTTATCTAATGTGTACATCTCTAGCTTCCATTCTTCTGGAAGTCAATGATGCAACTTTGTTCATCCTCAATGTATCATATTAATGCTGCCTAAATTCAATCTAAAAAAAATCTATCTATAAATCTACGAAACACAATAGTGTACATAAATGAATTAGTTGGATTCTATTTCCATACTTCATTTGAATTTGTAAATTATATTTCCTATTATTGATTTTTTCCACAAAACATAATTCATTTATTTCACAGGATCCTTGGGGTGTTGCTTCACCAGCTGGAAACCTCTGTGGCTGGTGGTGCCTTTGCCCGAGTTTTTACTCGGATATATTGGACCTGTTCCACTACTAGGCCTAGCAGCCTGCCCTCAGCTTACACTACCGGCCCAAATCTCATGTCTGCCAAGAGCGAATCAGGCACAGAGTGGTGAGAGGTGCTTGAGAGAGCAAGCGTTGGGCCCAGCCACTGCTCACAGCCAGGCATGCAGTTGCAGTGGAGCAGGCAGCTCCAGCCACTGGAATGTGCCCAGGTTGCCTGCAAGGTTGTGACTGGACCAGGCATACCATAAGCAGCTTCCACAGCTGGCAACAGAGAACATAGTGGCACCTGGAAGCTTTGAGATGCCAAGGAACTGCAGAGCCCCAGAGAGGGTGTCACAGACCTATCTCAGGGAGCTCCTAGATCTGGGCTCCCCAAAGGGTCACAGCTCTTCTCTCCTCCCCTTGTCACCTGCAATGCAGTGAACAACAGGGACATGTTTCAGCCCTGTTTTTGTTACAGCTCTTTTAGCCCCACCCCACCATTCAGCAGGTCCTGATTTCTTGTCCTGTATCCAGGAAGAATGAGGTATGTGAATAAATGGAGTATGAGCAAGGAGAAGAGGAGCTTTATTGAGCAGTAGAACAGCTCAACAGAGACCTGCAGTGGGTAGCTCCTCTCCGCAGGCAGGTCAGCCTGTTAAGTGTTCAGCTCTCAGCAAAGATGACACCCTGGAGTGAGTATCTTCTCTCTGAAGCTGGTAGTCCCAAGATCTGTTCAGCTCTCAGCTGAGAGGAGACTTTAGAGTGGGTAGCTCCTCTCTGCAGCTGACCAACCCCTGCAGTGCTCCAGTCTGGATGAGTCTGGGAATTTTTAAGGGTTTCAGAGTGGAGGCAGTGCATGCCGATTAGTTCATGGGTGGCCATGGGTGGGCCCAGAAGAAGCACCATTAGTTCCCACTTCAGTTCATGGGACTGGTAACCTAACCCCCATGCTTCAGGCCTTTACCAAGCTTGAAGGCGGACTTTACCAAGGGCCTGCCCTTTCCCCGACAAGCCTGTCTGCCTCCTGCTGCTGCTCATGGTGCTCAGACTGTTTATGCTGAGGGGGTACCTGCAGGTCTGCCCTGAGCTGTTCTCAGTAGCCCATCGGTCTTCCTCCCTTGCTTGCAATGCCCCAAGTTTAAAGGGGACCAAGGCTGCAGGGGGCTGGTGTAGCAGTGCTGACTCGAGTGTGTGCACACCTGGCCAGACTGTGACAGCACTAGGCTCAGCCCCAACTTTGCTCCCAGATCAGAGTGGATGCCAGGAGCTGGGAGAGACCAGGCAGTGGGAGCAGGTACCTCTGGGCCTGTCGAGGAATGTGTGGGTGGGGAGCTTTTCAGGCCCCTGGGAGTGTAGAAATGCCCAGGTCCACAGCTACAGCTGCACCCAGGAAGATGGGGCTCCTACCTGCTTCCAGCCCCCAGAAGCACAGAGAGGCTAAAGTCTTCAGCTGCAGATTAGCAACTACAGTTTTGCCCAGGAAGTTCAAGGCTCCTACCCTGCCAGCTTGGAAGTGTGTGGGACTTCTGCCTGTTCCTGGCTCCTACTGCAGCAGGATCTTCCCAGGGGCCACTCCAGAGGGGTCATCACTGCCATCATTTATAAAACAATATGTTGTGCCAAATGAACAAGATTCAGAACCTATTCTCCATGGATGAGGTCTCAGGGGTGAGACAAATACAGAAATCTTGTGTCAAATAAGTAGCTAATATAAACTGTTGTGGAAACATGTACAAAGAAATTTGGACTGATAAAAATATTCCCCCTAAAGATGTCATGACAGGAAAAATAACATTCAATTGATCCTAGAAAAATGGAATGAATAGCATCAGATTAGGCAAGAAATTATAGTACAACCGTAGAGATCAGCATGTGCAAAATCACATCTAGATGAAAGAGCCTTCTTTGTAAAGGCATTAACTAAAGAACCTTTATTAGTGTCTTGGAGACCTGTAATAGTTACAAAAATGATATTTTGGAAATACTCTGACCTCTGCATTTGACTCTCCTGCAGTGATTTAATATTTCTACTGTTCATTGATTGAAGGTTTATTCTGCTTTTTTTCATACTTTCTTTCCCTTTGTTGCAACTATAATAGCCACATTCAAACTCACAGAGTTGACTGCAATAATAACAAAACTGACTGTGAGTTTATGAATATCTGACAAATCCCTTTAGAAAGTTCACTCATAATTCAGTGGACAGGTGGTTGAGAAAAAAAAATGAAAAGGCCATTCCTAAAAAAGCTTATTCAATTAAAGTCTCAGAGAGAAAGGAGAAAACACGTGATATACCCTTCAGTAAATGCTGCTTTCAGAAAAGGAGCTGATCTTACTGTCCTGAAAATGTAAGTAAAACATCTTTGCCTATATAATGGAGAAATACTTGTCTAAGTCTTTTCTCTGCAATCCAACATCATGGTTAACACAGTATAGTAATTATTTTACTAACATTTATTATTTATGTAATTATTATGTAATTATCCACTGAATTTTTTACAATAGTTCACTCAAGTAATTTTTGCCTGGAATTATTTTTTATTTATTGTCAGTTCCTTCAACTGTATTATTGTCTTTGGTCAGCAAACTTGCTGTAATATTTCTCATATTAAAAGACTCATACAAACAACTGCCCTTGACCTGCTCATCAGGTCCCAAAATCATATGCTTCCCTTGTCCCTTTCACATGTGCATGAAAATATTTCAATATTAGTTCCCCAATATTATCAATAACACAGGACTCTATACTGATTTTAAAATGAAGCACAGAAACATCTAAGGAAAGATGT
Source organism: Piliocolobus tephrosceles (assembly GCF_002776525.5). Taxonomy (NCBI): domain Eukaryota; kingdom Metazoa; phylum Chordata; class Mammalia; order Primates; family Cercopithecidae; genus Piliocolobus; species Piliocolobus tephrosceles. Next base: position 65,219,837 of record NC_045439.1, on the reverse strand, counting down.
TCTTACTCTCAATTCTGTTGACACTTTTATTACACAGAGGGGCAGAAATAGGTGATCAAGATAGACAATGGCAAAGGGTGACCCCCCTACACACACATAAGAGTAGCAAGAACTAAAGGCTACAGGGAAACACTGAATGTCTGGACTAATCTGTATGCCAGTAAATACTTATAATAGCTACCACAAATGACTAATGAAAATTAAATATTGCATCTTTTACTGTATGTATGACAGTAATAGGCCCTAACTGTTCAAAGTTTTTATTGTTTCAACTATTATAATACATGGTCTTAATTTACCAACACTTATTAAATAATGTGTTTTTATTTTTTTGTCTTAAAAATTTTTGTCATTGTATATGCAGACAATGGCAGAAATATCATATTTCCTTACTCAGAAAAATATTTTTAAAATTGTAATCAATGGTGAAAAGTTAAAAGATTTCCCTCAGGAAAAAGACAAAGATGTTCACTCTAGAGACTTCTATTTAGCATAGTTCTGGAAGTCCTAGCCGGAATAGTTAAGGAAGAACACCAAATAAAGGCATTCAGATTAGGAAGAAAGAAGTAAATTGCTGTGGTCTGTAGATGACATGATCTTATATACTTACAAATCCAGAAGACTCCACCAAACAACTGTTATATAAACAAATTCAATACAGTTGCAGGGTACAATATCAGCATAACACAAATCATTAGCACTTATATATACTAACAACAAACTATCCAAAAAACATATGGAGAAAACAATCTCATTTAAATAGCTACAGAAATAAAAATAAAATCCGTAGGATTAAATTTGAACAAGGAAGTAAAGTATCTGTACACTGAAACTATAAATCACTGGTGAAAAATTGAAATAGACACAAATATATTGAAAGACAGTGTATGCTTATGGATGAGAATATTGTTAAAATATCCATACTACCTAAAGTGATATACAGATTTAATGTAATCCCTATCAAAATATTAATGACATTTTTCACAGAAATAAAGAAAATTCTAAAATGTGTATGAAAACTCAAAAGAACCAGAGATCCAGAACAGCCAAAGCACTCTTGAGTAAAAAGAATGAAGCTGGATACATCAATATGTAACCACAAAATCTGTTACAAAGCTATAGTTGTCAGAACAGCATGGTACTGAGGTAAAAACATATGTATATATACAGAGAGAGAGAGAGAAAGAGAGAGAAATGCAATAGACTAGAAAACACAGAAATAAATCTATGCATTTACAGTCAATTGATTTTCAACTAAGATGCCAAGAATACACAAGGGGAAAGAATAGTCTCTTCAATAAATAGTATTTGGAAAACTGGATATCCACATACAGAAGAATGAAATTAAATCCTCATCTCACACTATTTACAAAAGTCAACTCAATATGAATCCAATACTTAAATATAAGACCTAAAACTGTAAAACTACTAGAAGACAACATAGAGGAAAGGTCCCAAGACATTGGTCTTGGAAACGAGTTTTTGGAAGTTACTCCAAAAACACAGAAAACAAAAGCAAAAATGAGATTGCATCAAACTAAAAAGTTCTTGTAACGTGAGGAAACAATAAAACAGGTAAGAAAACATTCTCTGGGATCAGGGAAAATATTTGCAAACTGTACACATCAGGTAAAAGCGTATTATCAAAAATATATAAGTAACTCAAACAATTCAATGGTAAGAAAACAAATAATATCATTAAAGCATGAGTAAAATGTCTTAAATATATATATACACAAATACCCAACAGGTAAAATTTTAAAAAGGAAGAAAAAAAGCTCAATACCAAATTAAAGAGATCACCTTATGCCTGTTATAATGGCTGTTATTTAAAAGGATGAAAGATAACAAGTGCTGGCTAGGATGTAGATAAATGGGAACTCTTGTACACTGTTGGTGAGAAAGTAAATTGGTACAGCCATTATGGAAACTAGTACAGAGTTTTCTCAAAGAGTTAAAAATAGAGCTACCGTATGACCCAGAAATTCCACTGCTGGGTATATATCCAAAGGAAATGAAATTAGTATGTGAAAAAAATACACGCACTCGCATGTTCATTGCAGCATTATTTGTCACAGTCAAGACACAGAAATAACCTAAGTATCCATCAACGGATAAATGGATAAAGAAAATGTGTTATATACACACACAATGCAATAATATTTTACCTTAAAAATGAAGTAAATCTTGCCATTTGTTACAACATGAATGAACCTGGAGGAAATTAAGTGAAATAAGACAGACACAGAAAGACAAACACCACGTGATCTCACTTACATGTGGAGTGTAAAAAAGTTGAACTCATAGTAACAGAAAGTATTATAAAAATTATAGTAAAATGCTGGTTACCAGAGGCTGGAGTTGGGGAATTGTGGAGAATTTGGTCAAAAAATACAAAATATCAATTAGGAGGAATAGGTTCTACTAGAACATAGAGTAAAAGATCTATTATATATCATGGTGACTATAGTTAATAACAATATACCTTACAGTAAAAATTTCTAAGAGTAGATTTTAAATGTTTTTGCCAGAAAAATAATTATAAATAGTTGAGGTGATAGATATGTTAGTTTGATTTAATCATACTGCAATGTATACATATATCCAATCATTCTGTTGTACATCATAAATATACATATAAGTTTTATTTGCCAATTAAAAAAATTAAAAGAGGCCAGGCACGGTGGTTCACGCCTGCAATCCCAGCACTTTGGGAGGCCAAGGCGATCGAGACCATCCTGGCTAACGCGATGAAACCCCGTCTTTACTAAAAATACAAAAAGTAAGCCGGGCGTGGTGGTGGGCGCCTGTAGTCCCAACTACTTTGGAAGCTGAGGCAGGAGAAGGGCGTGAGCCTGGGAGGCGGAGCTTGCAGTGAGCTGAGATCGCGCCACTGCACTCCAGCCTGGGCGATAGAGCGAGACCCGGTCAAAAAAAAATAAATAAATAAAAACAATAATAATAATAATAATTAAAAGAAAACTACTTCAAATATTCCCCTAAATAAAGCCATTACAAATTATTATAAACAATCTACTGACTGAAAAAAAAATTTTTTAAGTAAAACTTACATAAACATTTTTCCTATAATTAGTAAAAGTAAGGTATTCAGATGAAAGCAGTCTAAGTGTTGCTGAAATATCTGTTGGGTTAGCAGAATCAAGTTTTCTTGGTGCTCATTTTTCATATTCCTTAGAATGTCATTCTTTCATTATTTCTTCAATTGTACAAGTCATTTCTTCCAGAAGTGGGTGTATAATTTTGTTGTGTGTACTTTTGTATGTTCGAAAGAAAGAAAAACTTAATGCATTTTTTTCTACTTTATCTCTACTTGCAGAAGATAATTTTTTACAGAATGATGTTAGTGTGACAATTGGGTAAAATAATCTAGTAAGAGTCTAATTCATAAATTAAATTACCTGAAAGAAAAATTACCTTTGATAATTGTAAGCCTATGTACATTTCATTATCTCCACAAGCCAGACTTAGTACAATGAGTACTCTATATTAAACATTTAAAATTAAAGTATCCAGGTATAACGATTGTTACAAGAGATTTATAGTAAAATCTTTTAATCTGCTACTCATTTTGCTTGACTACTCAGTAGCTCAGAAATGTATAACACTAGAAGGCAAGCAGATTTTATAATTATGGCCAAAGTTTCTTAAGACATGGCTACAGAGATTTTTTTCTGAAATTCCTTCTGTTGCAATTTCTAAATATTTGACAAGAGTGTAGCCTTCATAGTAAATGTGTAAACATTATAACTGTCTTATATAGAATTATGTCAGATAATGTAACCCTTTCTTACTCCTTGTATTCATCTACAAGGGCTGCCATAACAAGACACCGTGATCTGGGTGGCTTAAGTTACAGAAATTAATTTTTTCACAGTTCTCAAGATTTGAAGTACAAGGTCAAGATAAAAGCAGGACTGGTTTTGCCTGAGTATTATCTTCTTGGTTTGCAGATGGTCAACTTCTTGCTCTGTCCTTACATGACCTTTCCTCTGTTCCTGTAGAGAGACAGAGAGAGACAGGTCTCTGGTGTCTCTTTTTTTTTTTTTTTTTCTTATAAGGACATCAGTCTTATTGAATTAGGGGCTCACTCTTACGACCTCAATTAACTTTATTACCTCCTTAAAAGCCCTGCCTCCATACTGAGTCACGTTGAGTGCTAAGGTTTCAACTTACGAATTTCAGGTTGCACAGTTTAGTCTATAACCCTCCGCCTTCACGATAATTTGTTGTTCTCACCCAGTATTTAATTCCATATCTTCAGCGCTGGTTACTCTGAGAGTTGTGATAAATTTACCCTAATACAATGATGATCAGATAGCTTTATTTCTTCGTTAGGTGTTTGAATACCATGTTAAAATGTCAATTATTTTTTCTGTGAGCTCAGGTTGTAGACTTCGGCAGGAAGTATTCTCCTCCGCTAATGCTTAAAAAAATCGTTTCACACAATATGATTAAGAAATTATACTAGTAAATTGATTATTATACCATTATTCAATAACTTTTCTATCTTAGGGATAAAATACAGGAACATAGGCATTTCTTATTTAGAACTGAATATACAAACAAGGTAAACATATGACTTTGCATGTTAGTTGCAGCATATGTTTTATTGAAAATGGAAAAAAATTCACTTTAAATACATAGCCTATATCCTTGATGTTTCTTTACTAATGCCTTTAAGCAATTATGTATACTTTAATGCTTTCAAAAAACGAAATATATATATCTGCCAGGGGCTAATTTTACAACAAATTTACAGGAATGAAAATCCATTAAAGTTTTAGAATATATTTCAAGTACCTATAGTTTTTATTAAAATTGTGTTAAAGTATTTTTAATTAATTTAACAAATGTGTATCTGGTGTCCACTGATGCCAACAAGTTATCAAGACATAGCAGTAAATAAAACAAATGATTGCCTTTGGTAAGCTTATGTTCTAGCAGGAGGAGATAGATAATTAACATTTACACAATAAATAAATAAACCTCAGGGTAAGTTAAATTGTGAAGAGTACTGTGGAAATGAGCAAAATTAAATAGGGTGAGAAAATAAAAAATTTGGCATCAGAGGAGGTTGAACCAATAAATACAGATGTAAGAGTAAGTCTCATTGAGGAGAGATATTTGAGGAAACCTAGAAGTGGATGAAAGAATCAGACTTAACCTTCTGCTAGAGGGAAGAGTCAATGCAAAGATATGAAATATTTGAGAAAAATAAAGAAATTGGTTTGGCAAAATAGGGTGAACAAATGGGTTATTCCATGAAGGATAAAGTCAGAAAGAAAACATAATTGTGTCATTGACCTGGTAGTTGTCAATATTTTTTGAAATTTTACTGATCAATTTCATCAAATGAACAAGGATATTGATTTTAAATTAAATCTAATTATTGCATTTTGTTATACTAAACTACACAGGGTAGATATCAAACAGACTAATGTATATTTGGAAAGAAGACCTGGATACATTGAGAACAAATGTTTTGATAAACCCACTTATAATTGTTGAAATATTGAACTTTTAAATTTTTCCCACATTTTGTCTGTTTGTTCTTACATACTTCATTTTCCATCAAATGTTCTCTCTTTTACTTGGAATCTTCTGAAATCTGAAATTGATATACAGTAGATGGGTGATTTACTGAGAACAATACCATTGGGCTTTAGACTATACTCTTCCTAGCTGGCCATATTTTGACTCACATCACATAATTTTGAAACTGGATGTTTCGAGAGCCCCCAGCTATACTGGGGTTTTAGTACCAGAATGGCTAATCACCCTCCCCAAATGTGAAATAAAGGGGAGCGGACGTGAACATTCACAATGTACCTTTCACAAGGTACTTCCTTTAAGTGGAAGATGGCCTAATGTCTTCTAGTTGTCCAACCCACAACCAGGGGACTCTGCACACAAAAAACTTGTTTGCACTGGCAGGTGCCCCTATGGCTTTTGTTTGACCTGTGTCCAGTTTTTGCCTACCTGATCATTACTCTGGCACAGAAGCCCAACTCTGTGTTCCCCACTGGTGTCCAAGGAAACTAGTTTAGGGCAGCTCCTTGTTCTTCAGATGGAAGGTACAAATTTAATACACCTTCAGTACAGGAAAAAAGTTCAAAGATTTTTATTTACAAATCCAAGGCCTAATGAGTTAGAAGGGCAGTCCTCCATCCCTGAATCACTAGATAAAGGAATGAAGGGGTCAAGTAGAGAGAGAGAAAAACATGCAGCCCCTCACAGCTAAGGGAGTAGTGTATAGGTCACATTAAGTTTTCAGGCAAATGTCTGTCTAGTTTCTTTAAAGGAAGATGCTGGAAAGCTGGGAGCCCAGCCTGTCAGGTGAGAGAGATGCCGCTAAGTTCTTATCTCTGGCCATTTGGGTGTGGTGTAGAAATGGAAACTGTGTCAAAGGTGACTGAGACCAGCTTCTGGTATAAGAAAGGTAAATTCGTCTTCAAAATGAATGCCAAGGCAACAAGAAAGTATGCAAATTCACTGCACTGGAAATGCCAAAGTTAGTTTTCTGTTATATTTCATTTGGCTGAGCGTATTTCCTTTTTTATGTTTTGTATGGACCTTAGGTGTAGAAAATTGAATTAATTACCCTTCTATTCATGGTACATTATTATGGTGGCATGTATAGTATGTATGCCTAATGTATGGTGCATTCTATTTGTTTCTGGTATTACTTGTTCATGTCCTCACAATTATGTATTTTTCATTTACTATAAAGGGCTATTATAAAGTAATAACTTAGCGGTATACCTATCCAAATTGAGTAATTAAAGCCTCTGATTTCCAAAGGTTCATATTTTTCCCTGAAATCTGTGGTGACTTAAAATCAGTTCAGTAGTTTAATAAAAGGGAGATGAAATATAATGCAAACTTATTTTGCCCTCTGTCAAAATAAATGGTTAAATAAACAAAATGATTAGGTCAACTTCATCTAGTGCCATGCCAGGCAGATATTTAAACTGTACTTTTACAGACAAAATGACACTGAAATTTGGATATCATCAGAGGATTTCATTGATATGTGAGTATAAAAGTACCCAGTTACTACTCATTCTCTTTATGTCAACGCTGTATTATCTGCTTTGAATTATCCACATGACTGGTTAAACAATTGCTGGTATCATTTAAGTTTAATTTAATTTATTTAGACATTTCTGTTTTCTCCCTATAAAAAAAAGAACCGAGGCGCATCCTTGTCTATTTATACATGGTTATAAAGTGAAAAATTCAAACTATGTATTCTTCACTTAAAAATTAACATATGTCTTAGAATTAGTTTTGATGCAGATGACAGAACAAATTGCATGCTTAAACAAGTATCAGAGATCATCTATGAGACCCATTTTTTGTATTCAAATTCTATGTAACAAATCTGCACATGTATCCCTGAGCCTAAAATAAAAGTTGCAAAGAAAAATAAATAAGAAAACAATGAAGAAGTAACAACAACTAAGAAGATGTAACATTATAAAAATCATTAACTACCTCTCTCCTCTTCTCAGACAGCATACCCATGTGTCTCTACCCAGCAGTGTTGAAGAGTGGCATGGTCATAGAGCAGCAGGAACCTCATCATTGTTATTTTCAAAGTACCCTTAAGCTCTCTATTCCTCATGCTCCAGATCAAGGGGCCTAGCACAGGGGTAATAAATGTCTAGACTGTAGACACTACCAGGCCCCTCTAAGGAGAGCAGCTAAAGGTGGAGCACAAGTAGACAAGGCTTGTACATCTATACTGAAGTTAATTTTTGCATATGTTGACAGGGTAGGGGTCCACTTCCATTCTTCAGCATATGAATAGCCAGCTGTCACACTGTTTATTGAACAGGGAATTCTTTTCTCATTGCTTACTTTTATCAAATTTGTGGAAGACTAGATGTCTGTAGGTGCATGACTTTATTTTTGGATTCTCTATTCTAGTGTTCTATTTTTCTGTTTAGTACCAGCACCATGCTGTGTGGTTACTGTAGCTTTGTAGTATAGTTTAATATTGGGTAATGATTTACCTCTGCGTTTGTTCTTTTTTCTTTGGATTGCTTTGGCTATTTATCTTTTTGGCTCCACATGAATTTTAGAATAATGTTTTTTTCCCTAATTCTGTTCAAAATGACACTGGTAGTTTGATAGGACTAGTATTGAATTTGTAGATTGCTTTGGACAGTATGGCCATTTTAATGATACTGTTTCTTCCAATCCATGAGTATAAAATGTTTTCCATTTGTTTGTGTCATCTATGGAACACTCTTTCAGCAGTGTTTTGTAGTTGTTCTAGCAGATATTTTTACCTTTTTGGTTAAATGTATTTCTAGGATATTTCATTATGTTTGTGACTATTGTAAATTAAATTGCATTTTTTATTTGACTCTCAGTTTGAACATTATTTTTATATAGAAATGATACTGATTCTTCTCCATTTATTTTGTATCCTTAAACTTTACTAAAATTTATTAGATCACGAAGCCATTTAATAGAGTTTTTAGGGTTTTCTAGGCATAGAATCATATCATCAGTAAAGAGATGATTTCACCTCTTCTTTTGCTACTTGGATGCCTTTTATTTCTTTCTCTTTTCTGATTGCTCTGGCTAGGACTTTCAGTAGGATGTTGAGCAGGATAGTTGAGAGTGGGCATCCTTGTATTGTTCCTTTTCTTAAGGGGAATGCTTCTAGCTTTTGCCTTTTCAGTATGATGTGAGCTTTGTGTTTGCATAGATGGTTCTTTTCATTTTGAAGTGTGTTCTCTTGATACCTAGTTTGTTGAGGATTCTATTATCATGAAGGAATGTTGGGTTTTGTTGATTGCTTTTTCTGCATCTATTGAGATGATCATATGGTTTGTAGTTTAGATTCGTTTTATTTGGTAAATCACATTTATTGATTTGCATATGTTGAACAAACCTGTCATTCCAGAAATGAATTCTACTTGATCTTGGTGAATTAACTTTTTGATGTGCTTCTGGTTTTGGTTTGCTAGTATATTATTGAGGATTTTTAAATCTATGTTCATCAGACATATTGGCCTTTGGTTTTCTTTTGTGTTGTTTCTTTAGCAGGTTTTGGTAGCAGGGTGATGCGATTATTACAGAATGAGTTAGGAAGGAGTCCTTTCTCCTTGATTTTCTTTTGGAAAAGTTTCAGTAAAATTAGTACCAGCTCTTCTTCATTTGTCTGATAGAATTTCGCTGTGAATCCATCTAGTCTCTGTGTTAGTGTGGTTTTGTTTTTGTTTTTTGGTTTGTAGGGTTTTGCAATACCATGAGTCAATTTCAGAATTTGATAAAGACCTGGTCAGGCTTTCCATTTCTTCCTGATTCAATCTCAGAAGGTGGTGTGGTTCCAGGAATTTATCCATTTCCTCTAGATTTTCTGGTTTGTTTGAGTAGACATGTTCATAAATGTCTCTGAGGATCTTTTGTATTTCTGTGGGATTTGTTGTAATGTTACTTTTGTGGTTTCTGATTATTCTTTACATCTTCTCTCCTTTTTTCTTTGTTAATCTAGCTAGTGGTCTATCAATCTTGGTGGTCTATCAAATAACCAACTTTTGGTTTGTTGATGATTTGTTTTCGTTTTGGAGTTGCAATTTTGTTCAGTTCAGCTCTGATTTTAGTTATATATTTTCTTCTGCTAGCTTTGAGGTTAGTTTGTTCTTATTTTTCTAACTAGTCTGGATATAATATTAGGTCAATAATTTGAGAATTAAAAAAACTCATTGAGGTAGTATTTAGCAGTATAAAATCTCCTCCTAATATTGCTTTTGCTGCATCTCAGAGATCTTGGCATATTTAGTCCCTGTTTTCATTTGTTTCAAATAATTTTCTATTTCTTTCTTAATTTTGTTGTTTACCCAGAAGTTATTCAGGGGCAAGTTGTTTAGTTTTTATGTGATTATATTGTTTTGAGAGATCTTCTTGGCTTTGATTTCCATTTATATTCCACTGTGATCTGAAAGTGTAGTTGGTATGATTTCATTGTTTTTAATTTACTGAAATTTGCTATATGGCTGAGTATATTGTTGATCTTAGAGTATTTTCTGTGTGCAAATGAGAAGACAGCATATTCTGAAGTTGGTAGATGGAGTATTCTGTAAGATGCCTATTAGGAAAAATTGGACAAGTGTTTAATTCCAGAATTTCCTTTTTTTTTTTTTTTTTTTTAATTTTCTGCCTCAAAAGTCTGTATGAAGCTGTCCGTGGGGTGGTGACGTAGCTCACTATTATTGTGTGGCTGTCTGTTTCTTTTCATGTATCTAGAAATACTTGTTTTATGAATCTGAGTGCTGAAATGTTGGCTGCCTGTATATTTAGGATAGTTAGGTTTTCCTGTTGAAATAAACCCATTATCATTATGTATTGACATTTTCTGTCCTTTTTTACTGTTGATTTAGCATCTGTTTTATGTAATATACAAATAGTGATCCCGGCTTTTCTTTTCTTTTCTTTTTTTCTTCTTTCTTTCTCTTTCTTTCCCCTTCCTTCCTTCCTTCCTTCCTTCCTTCCTTCCTTCCTTCCTTCCTTCCTTCCTTCCCTCCCTGCTTTCTTTCTTTCTTTCTTTCTTTCTTTCTTTCTTTCTTTCTTTCTTTCTTTCTTTCTTTCTTTCTTTCTTTCTTTCTTTCTTTCTTTCTTTTCTTTTCTTTTTTGTGTGTATGTGATGGATCTTTCTCCAGTGATTTCCTTTGAGCCTATGGATATTACTACATGTGAGATGGGTCTATTTAAGACAGAAGAAAAATGGATGTGGCATTTTATACAGCTTGTCACTCTGCCTTTTTAAACAGGATGTTTCGATCATTTACATTCAAGATTAATATTAATGTGTGAGGTTTTGATCCTATTTTGCAGCTTTGAGCAGGTTGCTTTATAGTTTCTATTGTCTGGTTTCTGGTTGCTTTAAAGGGTCTATAGGCTATGTGTGTTTGTGGTAGCAGATATTGCTCTTTTGTTTCCATATGTAGAACTCACTTAAATATCACTTGTAAGACCGGTCTACTGGTAATAAATTTTCTTAGTGTTTTCTTGTCTGGAAAAGATTTTATTTATTATTCACGTATGAATCTTAGTTTGGCAGAATATGAAATTCATGGTTGGAATTTATTGCTTTGAGAATGCTGAAAATCTGCTCCCAATTTCTCCTGGCTTCTTAGGTTTCCATAAAAAAAGTATGATGTTAGCCTAACAGGGTTTTCTTATATGTGATCTTCCTGTTTTCTCTAGAGGTCTTTAAGATCTTTTCTTTAGTGTTGCCCTTGAACAGTCTGGGAACTATATGCCTCAGTGATGTTCATTTTTTTTAGTATCTCACAGTTGTTCACTGGACTGTGCTTGGATGTCTACTTCTCTAGCAAGATTTCTTGAATTATTACCTCAATTATGTTTTCCAGGTTGCTTACCTTTTCTTATCCTTTCTCAAGATGCCAATAATTTGTAGGTTTTGTCACTTTTCATGGCCTCATATTTCTTGAAGACTTTGTACATTTTTTTGCTATTTTTAAATTTATTTTTGTCTGATTGAGTTTGGATAACTTGTCTTCAACATCAATTTTTTTTTCTTCTGCTTGGTCCAGTCTACTGATAAAGCTTTCAACTGTATTTTGAAAGTCTTTAAGTGAGGTTTTTAATTCCAGAAACTTTTACCTATTTATTTTTAAGATGTTTATCTCTTCCTTCAATTCCTGAGTTGCTTCATAAATGTCTTTGTGTCAGTTGTGACCTTTGTCTTGGATCTTGTTCAACTTCCCTGCTTTTAATTCTTTATCTGTCATTTTTGAGTTTCTATTTTGGTTAGGGAAAATTGCTAGAGAGCTAGTGTGATCCTTTGGTGGTGTCACCAAATTCAGATTTTTAATGGTGCCAGAATTCTTGTTCTGGTTCCTTCTCTGGAGATGCTGGCACCTCTAATTTTTGGAATTACTTTCCTGTGGATAGATATTTTTTCTTTTTTTCACTACAATTTTTTCCCCTTATTTCCCCTTTATCATCCTTTCTAGGGAATGTGACTGTAGAGAATGCTGGGTAGTATCCTTTGGCTTTGCTTCTATAGCCCCATGCACTTCTATTGGCAGATTTTATATTGGGCTGTGTAGTTTGACGTACAAGCCAGTAGATGGTGCTTATAGGTATGTATTGGCTGCAGTCACTGTGGCTAGGTATATACTTAATCTTGTTGCAGGGCAATATGCTGATTCACAGAGTGCACAGTAGTTTGAGCTCCCTGCTCAGTCTCTGGGGGATAGGAGGCAATTTGGGAGGTACTGGGCCAAACACAATTGCCTAAAGAACATCAATGGCAGGCACAAGTACCAGCACTAAGGGAGAATTCAGTGTGTGGCCACCAAGCACCCAGACATGTGCCTAGGCATGGAGCTTGGAAACATCCTTGGCCTCAAATTCTCTGCACAAGGATGAGGGGCTGCCTATACCCTCATCCTTATATAAGAGAGTGAGTGCTCTAGATGCCTGCTAATCTGCCTAGGCATGGGTTTGTGAGAACACCACTTCACCATGGTCTCTGCATAGGTAGAATGTGTCAGCTCAGTCTGCTGATTCAAATGAGCAGGTGCTTTGAATACCTGGAGAAATACCTGGCCATGGAACAGGGAGGGCTTCACTCCTCCTGGATCTTTGTGCAAGAAGGGTAGGAGGCTCAGTTTTCTAATCTAGGTGAGAAGACTCTTCAAATGCCTGGAGACCTGCCTGTTTGTGGAGCATGAAAGAGCCCACTGCACCACAATTTCTGTACAGAAAGGCTGGGCAGCTCAGGCTGCCAATATGGACATGCATCTGCTCTGAATATTTCGAGATGGAGATATGTTTGAGCATAAGACAGGCAAGGCATCTCTGCAAGGAGTTTCAGCACAGAAAGGGAGGGGTGACTCCGGCTGGTAATCCAAGAGGGTATGTCATCCAAATATCTGCAGATATACCTGAACGTGGAACAGAGGGGGTCCAGCTACAAGACAGTTTATGCACAGGAATGGTAGAAGACTCAGGCTTTTAATTCAGGCAGAAGTTGCTCTGAATGCATAGAAGTCAGCCTAGGCATGAAACACAGGGGGCCTTCCTGTTAACCAGATCTCTTCACATCAAGGGTGGGTCATCTCAGGCTGCAGGTCCAAGTGAGCAAATGCTCCAAATGCCTGGAAATAAACCCACTGCACCATGATCTCTGTGCAGAAATAGTGGGGCAGCTCAGGCTGTCAGTCCAGGATAATAGGTGCTCCCAATGCCTGAAGATATGTCTGTATGTAAAGCAGAGAGGTGCTCCGTACATCCACAACTCTGCACAGGAAGTGTGGGGGTGACTCAGGCTGCTAATCCAAGCAAGTGGGCCCTCCGAATGTCTGGAGATCTGCCTGGACTTGAAGCAGAGAGGGCCTGCCTGCACCAAGGTCTCTGCACAGGAAGGGTGGGGCAACTCAGACTGTTATATAGGCCAGCAGGTGCTCTGATTGCCCAGATTGCTACCTGGGCATGGAGCAGAGAGGGCAGTGTTGCACCAATATCTCAAGGGAGCAGGTTGGGGCACCCGGCATTGATACACAGAGGCTAGTTTTAAGTTGCTAAGCTGGCCCTGGCTGCAAGTCTCATTGCCCAAGAGAAACAACAATTGTTGCAGGTTCTCCTCTGCCCCAGGCCTGCAAAAGGGGAAAAAAACAATTCTAGCTCCTGCTGCTAAGGAATTTTTTACAGTTCTGACTCTGGAGGCATCTAACTGAATCCATGCAGGTGCTCCAGTATCTGGCCTAAGACTGAAATGCCTGCATGGTCACACTACTGGGTCACCAAAGAATGACTGACTTTGTATGCATTTGGATTAAAAATGGTGTCCTACTCTCAGTTTTGGGTCTGGAACAATGCCTACAGATTTTCCCAGTGTCTTTTTCTCTTTGTGTCTCTAAGCCTCTTCCCAATTTGGTTTCAGAGCTTGGGAAAAACAAATTACTCTCCCTCAGCCTGGGTTGCTCAGCTACCTGGTAGAAAAGTGAGTCACAGATGCAGTCTGTGTGCCTCTCTCACATACTGGGGCTGGATGTTTTCATGGCGATTGTTTGCCCGCATTCTCCTCCCTTGGGTCTCGGATGTCTTTCAGCTTTGGTTGATTCTCATTTTCTCTTTTGAATTAAAGCTCTCAGAGTTGATATTTATGCACCATCTTGCTATTTCCAAGTGACTGAGTCATACTAAAAGCCTCTAATACACCACTTTGTCATGGTGCACATGGAAAACGTAGGTTTTATGGTTATGGAAGTCTTGAAGAGTCATGGTTGGATATCCTATAGAATGTTCTCTAATCTGGGCTTGTGTGATGTTTTTGTCATAATTAGACCACAGTCACGGATTTGGGAAAAGAATATCCAATAGTTGAAATGCTCTTCTTCTCACTTTATGTCATAGATTATATGATACCCACATAATGTGACAGGTGATGTTAAGCTTCTTTATTTGCATAATATAGTGTTTGTCATGTTTCTCTGCTAAAATATAATTATAATTCCTAGTCCTACTTATCCTTGAAATAAAACCTAGCCTACCTTCAAAAGATAAAAGGAAGGATTAAGCGCCCCTCCTAGAGGGGAAAGTATTATGTATATTATCTAAAATTCTTCTGTAAGAAATACTTCACAAATAGTATTTTTAAATCATAGAAAAATCAAAAAACTGTATTCCAACTACCTATTTATTATGAATAATACATATATAAACGTATTTTTTATATTTATCTTGTATCTCTTTTCAAAGTTTAAAACAAAGCAGATATAGTTGAATTCTACTATATTTACCTGTTTGAACTTCCCCTTTCCTACTACTTTTGAATCAATACCAGCAGACATTTGAAGTATATGCATTATTTTATGATTTTATTCTTTTACTTTCTATAGGTAGCCATAAAAGTTAGCATATTGTTTTTGTACTCAATTTTTTTATACATATGATTTTATAGTTATTTTTCTTTAATATTCAAAGTTAATTTGCGATTCATTTGTGTTGATACCAATTATTAGTTCATTAATTTTGCTTGCTATTAGGTGTTTTTTGGTTTCACTATCATGATGAATTTACATATTGAATTATCGATGGAGTTTGGTATGTTTTCTATTTGGGGGCCATTACAAACATTACTCAATGAATGATATAATTTTCTCCTTGGCACCCCTACACCTAGGGGTCTAGGAAATTCTTTATATTGAAGTAGCTTTTCAACTGTTACTGTATATTACAATCATCTAAGAAATTTAAAGAATATGTAATTGCCAGAGTTGGAACCCAAATTCATCTCTAAGCAGCAGATGTATGTATATGTATATGTACACTTATTTCTATATAATTCCCTAGGTGTCCAAAAAAATAGTAAGCTTTGGAAACTGCTACACCCAGATATATGCCTGGAAGTGAAATTGTGTGGGTTCTCTTTTAACTTCATTAGATATTTCTCTTTAAAATGGTTGTGCCATCAATATGAGTTTTTTCCATCTCAGATTCATAATACCTGAAAGTAACTGATTTATCTTTTCTTTAAAAGTGTACTTCATTGTTGTTTTAATATGTTCTTCTCTGATTGCTACATGTGAGCCCATTGAATTGATATAATCTCTTTTAGGTTTACAAGTATGTAAATACTCTCAATATAATCTCAACACCAGTTTTATTAGCTTTAACAGCACAAAATGGCAATACAGCACCTACCCAAACAATATTTATATCAAGAGGTCTGGCAACATCTCAGGTGCATTTCCACCTAATCTCCAGTGCCTTAGGTGTATAAAATGAAGCTGAAGTGGAAAATTCCCCTACTATTCCTAGTATATGTTATATACATTGCTTGGCACTTAGCCATTCCAGGGTGTCAACTTTCATCATTGCCAGCACAGAGGCAAGTTTTTTAGAGGAATTTCACAATAAACCATGCTGATAACAAGATACCAACTGAACAGTTAACACTGCACATTTATTTTAGATCTTTACATTTTGGAGAACAGTGTTTAGGGAAGGTCAATTCAGGAATATATCCCAGACTCTGTTAGAGTTCATAACAGCTGTTAACATTTTTACTCAAACTACTGAAATTATATATCTTTTCCTATGTTTTTCTTTCCATTCACATTTACTCTTCTGTAAATTACTTATTTATAGATTTCACCTATTTTACCACATTATCTTTCTTCATCTTATTAGTTTGTAGGAGTACAAAAACTTCTGATTGTTAACTTTATTTTCAAAGTTGCCAGTATTTTTCCTCATCCTATATTCAACATTTTAATTTTGTTATAATTTCATACTAAAAACTAGAAAGGATTCAGCAATATATCTAGAAGCACACATATATGTGAAATGTATAGACATACATATGTATGCACAGAAACATAGACATGTAGATATATGCATGTGGACATACAATTTACATTGATTATTCTCCTGGTTGGTGAACTAATACATAGATTTTGTACAGGGATCTATGATAGTGGATAGGAGAAGAGCTGAAGGAGCCTAGAAACCAGACAATAATGGCATTAGTATCAATATAATAAACAAAATGACAATTATTACTGAAGTCCAGCTTAGGGAATGGATTTTAAATGGTAGTTACTGAGAACAAATATTCAATATGTGCTTACTGAAGGTTTGAAAAATTAGATTATTTGATAGCTCATGTTTCTAATCTTTATTTAAAGGAATTGCTTTATCCCATATTTATCCCATCATAAAATTTATAAGGCAAAAGAGACCACAATAGAATGGTAAGCTTGACTTTCAGGCATCTAGAGAAGCATATGATTTATTTTTTCTGTTTAAATTGTAGAACATATGGTTTCAAATTTTTATCATATTCTTACTGGAAAATGGGACTTTATGTTTCTTTTTTGAAAATTTGCGTTATTTTACTGAGACATGATTGGGTAGTATTCCAGACAACCAAATGGACCCACTTGCCAAACAATAGAAATAAATAGTATCTTCAAAACTCTGCAGTACAGTCCCTTTGTCTCAGCCATTTATCAATGAGAAAAATTCAACGCAGCTATGCCCATTGCCAAACATCTCAAATTTTAAAATCTTACTAGAGATGACAACACTTCTAAATATAAACTCCTTAAGTGTGAAGTGAGATCTATTACATCTATGTCCAGGCACACTGTGGTACTCCAGAAAGCTGCCTTTCTTCCTCACGTTTCATTGCAGCTATTTGGGGTTTGAAGTTAATTTGTTACTCACTTTGAAACCACTAGCATATTTAAAAGAGATTTTCAAGACATTTACCACCTGGTTTGATTTACTACATTATTTAAAAACCTGAGAAGAAATTATCCCTCCTCAATTTTCTAATTTCCTAAATATATCTTTCAATTTACTCATGCTGATAAGAGTAAGCTGCTCCAAACCACTGGGGAAGTCTGTGCTTATCCCTTACTCAGATATGTAAGATTGAAACAATTTTGATATTTCTGCAGCATCTTTTGATATGAAAAATATTGTAAGCAACCTCAAGTTTAACTAATATAATGATGGATAAACAACATTTAGTGCATTCACATCAAAATACTGTAAAATGATTAAAATAATGAACTTATCTAGATCTACACAGATAGAACACAGAAGTATACAGTTGAATAAAATAAAGTTGAAAAAAGGCATATAGAACATATTATTTATGTAAATGTATGAAGCAATTTTAATGATATATATAATATACAAGTATATACTAATAAGCATAAAATATACTTAAATAATGTGTAATTATGGTTGCCTGTACTTGTCAGACTATGAGATTCAGATCAGGAGTGGAATTAGAAGTTGAAAGGTATGCTCTTTATTTATATATAATGTCTCTTATTTGTAAAATTCTAAACTAACTGTAAATTTGTAATATTTGTTAGAATTCTGGTAAAGAGGCTGGGTGCACAAGCCCTCGCCTGTAATCACAGCACTTTGGGGGCCAAGGTAGGAGGTTCACCTGCAGTCAAGTGTTCGAGACCAGCCTGACCAACATAGTGAAACCCCATCTTGACTAAAAATACAAAAATTAGTCAGGCATGGTCGTGGGCAACTATAATCCCAGCTATTCGGGAGGCTGAGTCAGGAGAATCACTTGAACTCAGGAGGTGGAGGTTGCAGTGAGTGAAGATCGCACCACTGCACTCCAGCCTGGGCAACAAGAACAAAACTCCATTTCAAAAAAATAATTGTAGTAAAGATAATTTTCAATTAATTTAAATCTTGTGGTCACTATTTGGGCAAGGTTGTAGATTACTGTCTCAAGCTTACAGAAGTAGAGTCATGTAATATTTAAAATTTATGAGGATTAATGGAATTCACAAATTATTTTTGTTTAATTCATGAATAAAAACTTTCCAGTAATTTCCTTTCTTCTGCTGGGTTTTGATTTGGTTTGGTTTTGCTTCTCTAGTTCCTTGAGGTGTAACTTCAGAATGTCAGTTTGTGCTTTCAATCTTTTTGATGTAGGCGTTTAGGGTTATGAACATTACTCTTAGCACTGCTTTTGCTGGATCCCAGAGGTTTTGACAGGTTGTGTCATTATTGTCACTCAGTTCGAGGAATTTTCTAATTTTTAATCTTGATTTCTTTTTTGACCCAACGCTCATTCAGGAGCAGGTTACTTAATTTCCATGTACTTGCGTGAGTCTGAAACTTCCTTTTAGAGTTGATTTCCAGTTTTGTTCCACTGTGGTCTGAGAGAGCACTTGATATAATTTCAATTTTCTTAAATTTATTGAGGCTCATTTTATGGCCTATAATATGGTATATCTTGGAGAAAGTTCCACGAGCTCTTGAATGGAATATTCGGTACGTATCTTTTAGGTCCATTTGTTCCAAGGTATAGTTTAAATCCATTGTTTCTTTGTTGACTTTCTGTCTTGATGACCTGTCTAGCGCTGTCAGTGGAGTATTGAAGTATTATTCACTATTATTGTGTTGCTGTCTATCTCATTGCTTGGGTCTATTAGTAATTGTTTTATAAATTTGGGAGCTCCATTGTTAGGTGCATATATGTGAAGGACTGTGATATTTTTCTGTTGGACAAGGCCTTTTACCATTATATAATGTCCCTCTTTGTCTCTTTTAACTACTACTACTTTAAAATTTGTCTTGTCTGATATAAGAGTAGCTACCCTTGCTAGTTTTTGGTGTCCATTTGCATGAAAAACCTTTTTCCACCCCTTTAAGTTTATATGGGTCTGTCTGTGTTAGGTGAGTCTACTGAAGGCAGCTGAGCAGGACTAAATGAAATTGAAACAGAAAATACATACAAAAGATAAATTAAACAAAAGTTGGTTCTTTGAAAAGATAAATAAAATTGGTAGACCATTAGTAAGACTAACCAAGAAAAGAAGAGACAAAATCCATATAACCTCACTAAGAAATGAAACAAGAGATATTACAACTGACATCACTGGAATACAAAAGGTCATTCAAGACTACTATAAACACCTTTATGCACATAAACTAGAAAACCTAGAAGGGATAGATAAATTTCTGGAAAAATACAACCCACCTAGCTTAAATCAGGAAGAATTAGATACCGTGACAGACCAATTATAAGCAGTGAGATTGAAGTAATTGAGAATGACTAACAAAAAGAAGTCCAGGACTAGATGGATTCACAGCAGAATTCTGCCAGATATTCAAAAGAAGAATTGGTACCAATTGGTACCAAAATAATAAGTGTCCTTTTGACATTTCCACGAGATAGAGAAAGAAGGATCCCTCCCTAATTCATTTTATGAAGCCAGCGTCACCCTAATACCCAAATCAGGAGAAGACACAATCCACCCCCCCCAAAAAAGTTACAGTCCAATATTCTTGATGAACATTGATGCTAAAATTTTTAACAAAATACTGGCCAACTGAAACCAACAACATATCAAAATTATAATCCGTCATGATCAAATGTGTTTCATACCAGGGATGCAGCAATGGTTTAACATATGCAAGTCAATAAATGTAATACACCACATAAACAGATATTTTTTTGAAAAAAAAGATCATCTCAATAGATGAAGAAAAAAATTCAATAAAATTCAGCATCCCTTTATGATTAAAACTCTCAGAAAAGTTGGCATATAAGGGACACACCTTAATGTAGTAAAAGCCATCTATGGCAAACCCACAGCCGACATAAAACTGAATGGGGAAAAGTTGAAAACATTCCCTGTGAGAACTGGAACAAGACAAGGATGCTGACTCTCACCACTCCTCTTCAACATAGTACTGGAACTCCTAGCCAGAGCAGTCAGACAAGAGAAATAAAGGACATCCATATCAGTAAAGAGGAAGTCAAACTGCCACTGTTTGGTGACAATATTATCATTTACCTTGAACACTCTGAGAACGCCTCCAGAAAGTTCCAGAACTGATAAAAGAATTCAGCAAGGTTTCTGGATACAAGATTCATGTACACAAATTAGTACTTCTTCTATACACCAACAACATCCAAATAGAGAATCAAATTAAGAACTCAACTCCTTTTACAATAACTGCAAAAAAAAATGGAAATACTTAGGAATATACCTAACCAAGGAGTTGAAAGACCTTTGTAAGGAAAACTACAAAACACCGCTGAAGGGAATCACAGATGACACAAACAAATGGAAACACATCCCATGCTCATGGATGCATAGAATCAATATTGTGAAAATGACCATACTGCCAAAAAAAATCTACAAATTCAATGGAATCCCCATCAAAATACCACAATCACCCTACAGAGAATTAGAAAAAACAATTCTAAAATTCATATGAAACCAAAAAAGAGTCTGTATAGCCAAAGCAAGACTAAGCAAAAAGAACAAATCTGGAGGCATCACACTACCTGATTTAAAACAATACTCTAATGCCAGAGTTACCAAAACAGCATGGTACTGGTATAAACGTAGGCACATAGACCGATAAAACAGAATAGAGAACCCAGAAATAAACCCAACTACTTACAGAAAACTGATATCTGGCATAGCAAACAAAAAAATAAAGTGGGAAAAGCACACCCTTTTCAACAAATGGTGCTGGGATGATTGGCAAGCCATATGTAGGAAAAGGAAACTGAATCTTCATCCCTCACATTATACAAAAATCAACTCAAAATGGACTAAGCACTTAAACCTAAGACCTGAAACCATAAAACTTCTAGAAGATAATATTGGAAAAACCTTTCTAAACATTGGCTTAGTCAAGGGTTTCATGACAAATAACTCAAAAGCAAATGCAATAAAAACAAAGATAAATAGCTAGGACCTAATTAAACTAAAGAGCTTTTTCACAGCAAAAGAAACAGTCAGCAGAGTAAACAGACAACCCACAGAGTGGGAGAAAATCTTCACAATCTATACATCTGACAAAGGACTAATATCCAGAATCTACAACAAACTCAAATTAGTAAGCAAAAAACAAACAATCCCATCAAAAAGTGGACTAAGGACAGGAATAGACAATTCTCCAAAGAAGATAGACAAATAGCCAACAAACATATGAAAATATGCTCAACATCACTAATGATCAGGGAAATGCAAATAAAAACCACAATGCAATACTACCTTACTCCTGCAAGAATGGCCATAATAAAAAAACAGTAGATGTTGGCATGGATGTAGTGAACAGAGAACACTTCTATGCTACTGGTGGGAATGTAAACTAGTAAAGTCACTATGAAAAACGGTGTGGAGATTCCTTAAAGAACTAAAAGTAGAACTACCATTTGATCCAATAATCCCATTACTGGGTATGTACCCAGAGGAGAAGTCATTATTCAGAAAAGATACTTGCACACATGTTTATAGCAGCACAATTCACAATAACAAAAATGGTGGAACTAACCCAAATACCCATCAATCAATGAGTTAATAAAGAAACTGTGATATATATATATGATGGAATACTATGAAGTCATAAAAAGGAATGAATTAACATCATTTGCAGTGAACTGGATTGTTGTGGAAAGTCAGGGATCCCGAATTGAGGAACAGGCTGGAGCCGAGTCAGAAGAACATAAATCATGAAGATTTTATGGACATTTATCAGTTCCCTAATAATACTCTTATAATTTCTTATGCCTGTCTTTACTTTAACCTCTTAATCACATTATCTTCGTAAGCTGAGAATGTATGTCACCTCAGGACCACTATTGTATAAATTGATTGTAAAATGTGTGTTTGAACAGTATGAAATTAGTGCACCTTGAAAGGAATAGAATAACAGCGATTTTGAGGGAACAAGGGAAGATAACCATAAGGTCTGACTGCCTATGGGGTCAGGCAAAATAAAGCTATATTTTTCTTCTTGCAGAAAGCCTATAAATGAATGTGCAGGTAGCAGAGATGTCACTGAATTATTTTCCCAGCAAGGAATAACCCTGGGGAAGGAATGTATTCTTGGAGGGAGGTCTATAGACCGCTCTGGGAGTGTCTGTCTTATGCGGTTGAGATAAGGATTGAAACATGCCCTGGTCTCCTGCAGTACTTACTAGGCTTACTAGGATTGGGAAATTTCAGGCTTACTAGGATTGGGAAATTCCAGCCTGGTAAAATCTAGTCAGACTGTTTCTCTGCTCTCGAACCCTGTTTCCTGTTAAGATATTTATCAAGACAACATGTGCACAGTGGGACATAGACCCTAATCAGTAATTCTAATTTTGCCTCTGCTTTGTGATCTTTATTGTCCTTTAAAGTATGTGATCCTTGTGACCTACTCCCTGCTCATACACCCTGTCCCCCTTTAAAATCCCTAATAAAAACTTGCTGGTTTTGTGGCTCGGGGTTGTCTTCACAGTCCTACCAATATGTGATTTTACCCCCGGAGGCCCAGCTGTGAAATTTCTCTCTTTGTACTCTTTCTCTTTATTTCTCAGACCAGTTGACACTTAGGGAAAATAGAAAGAACCTATGTTGAAATATTAGGGACTGGTTCCCCTGATACTGGATAAGATTGGAGACTATTTTTCTAAGTGAAATAACTCAGGAATGGAAAACCCAAATATCATATGTTCTCATTGAAATGTGGGAGCTTAGCTATGTGGATGCAAAGGCAAAGAATGACACAATGGACATTGGGGACTTGGGGGGAAGGGTGGGAGGAAGGCAAGGGATAAAAGACTACAAATAGGGTGCAGTGTATGCTTCTCAGGTGATGGGTACAACAAAATCTCACAAATCACCACTAAAGATTTACTCATGTAACCAAATACCGCCTGTACCTCAGTAACTTATAGAAAAATAAAAATGAAATGAAATAAATAAATAAAATAAAGTAACTTTCTAGTGCATTATTTATAACTTTATATTGAAGTTCTATGAAGACTGATACATATATGGACCAAATACAAATGAAATTCCTTTCTGAATGTCTGCCTTTAAAACATAAAAATATATTGCATTTGAGCCCATGATTATAAACATAACACAGGGAAGTAGTATACTGCATAATATTTTAGGAATACTGCTGGTGTCTACTTGAGTTTATGTCACAAAATATAATTCTTATTTACATTTATATAATAAATTAAGTTATAAACATATGATAATGTTTTAAAGCCCTTTGATATAATTTTGAATTATTTCAAAATGTAGAAGCATAGATATATTATTTTACAAAGATTTTAGATATACTTACATTAAATTTTGTTATACTGATAACATCTTTCAATGTATTAGCCTATATTTATTCTTCAATTTTACTTTATAAAAAATAATTTTTAGTTCAAAATGTATTTTTTTCTTATCAACACACCTGATTTAGTTATTTTGAATAACTACTGTGATTTCTAAACTTAAAAATCTACTTACTAAAATACTATCATTCTAAATGCCATCATGGAGGAATTGCTTAGGCACCTATTAAAATATTCTGAAAATTTGTGGTCAGAAGAGTTCTTGATCAAGGATGGTTAATTATGAAGGAGTGTTATTTAGCATTAAGTTTGTTTATAAGTGATATAAAATCCACAGGTAATAGTGATATAGTCGGTATAGAAATGTATTTTTCCCTTGTTTAAAAGTACAGCTATATTGCTCAAGGCTAGTATGGTGAATTCATGATTGTCTCTGTGCCTTTTTTTGTTGCTAAAAAAAAAAAAAAAATACCACAGACTAGGTAATTTATAAACAAGACAAATTTATTTTTTAACAATTCTGGAGAATGGGAAGTTCGACATAAAAATACCAGCATGTTCAGTGTCTGGTGAGAACTGCTCTCTGCTTTCAAGATGGTACCTTGCTGCTTTTCCTTCAGGGAGGATAAGCTATGTGCTCACATGGTGTAAGAGACGGAAGGGACACATTTCCCCCTTGAGCCTTTTTTAGAGGCACTAATTCATGCATGAAGGCAGAAATCTCATGACCTAATCACAGCCTAAAGGCCACATCTCTTAATACCTTTAAATTGGCAATTAAATTTCAACATGAATTTTGGAGGGGATACATTCAAACCACGGCAATGATCAACCAAGGCTGCTACTCTCTCATACCACAGATTTCAACATGTAGCTTCCACTGTAGAGGAACATGACTACTCCACTCCGGTCATCAAGTCTCCTCAGCCAGCAGGATGCAGGAAAGGAAAAAAAGGGTGTGCCACTTTCCTTTAAGGAAATGTTCTGGATTAACACATATCACTTCACTTACATTACTTTAGCAAGAATGCATGCACATGGATACATCTTGCTGTAAGGGAGTGGTGGCACTGTAATCTTTACCCTCTTTGGCATGTGCCGGGCAAAAATTTGAAAGTTTTATTTTACTGTAAAGGCGGAAGACAGTAATGATTGTGGAATAATGATTAGAGACTTAGAAACTTCAGCTAGTCAGACTTTTTTGCTATTGGTGTCTTTAAGACTCAGTAATATATCAGTGAAGGGTAATTTTGCTTGTCATAAGTCAGCAGATTCTGTCAAGGTCAGTTTGGCTATGTTGTTGGCAGAGAACCTTTGTCAGATGGTGTCTGATATATCTGAAACATCTAAAATAGTACCTAGCTTACAACACTTTAATTGAATGGAAGATAATTTAATGGAAGACGATGAGAATAAATATTAGAACATTTTATTTTTCCTTGAAAAGTATAGATTTTTTTTTCAAAGTCAGAATTCAGTATAATATAAAGATATTTGCCATTTTTATATCTAGAGAACTTTGTAGGATAAGTTAGTACGCAGAGATAAACAATAACTCTTTGGGATTCTGCATTTATCTCTTGTTCAATTGTGAACATCTGGCTTCTCTGTCCTGAAGTCAGAGGCTCTTACACTCAGGTGACATCAAGATATTATAGTAAGTCAGAGAAAGGCACAGACATGAGAGAACCTACAGGCCCTTTCTCAGAGGGAAGTAGGATCTTGTGTTAGAAAATAAAGTTGATTGGTTCCAAAATTTTTATTTATTATTCGATGATGATAAATTTGTTGTAAAGGTTAATAATATTTTCTGTTTTCTATCTATTGTTGTACAATAAATTACCCCAAAACTTAGCAAACTAAAACAAATAAAAATTACTGTCTCACAGTTTTTATGGGTCAGGAATCAGGGAGCCACTTAGCTGGGTGGTTCTGACTCAGAGTTTTTCATGAGATTGTGGTGAAGCGATTGGCTAGGACTGCAGCCTCTGAAGGGTCATCTGTTGCCGGATGTTCTGTGTTCAAGCTCACTCATCTAGTTGTTGGCCAAGGATTACAGTTCTTTGCCAAGTGAGTTTCTCCAAATGGCTGCTCATGTCATGGTTTCCCTCAGAAAAAGAGATGAGAAACAGAGAAGAGAGAGAAAGAGGAAAAAAGAAAAAAAAGACAGAAGCCAGAATCTTTATAACCTAATTCAAAAAGTGAACATAAATTATTTCTGTTGAAAAAATACCTAGGAATACAGCCAACAGGGAGGAGAAAGATCACTACAAGGAAAACTACAAAACACTGTTCAAAGAAATCAGAGATAACACAAATAAATGAAAAAAAAAAAAAAAAAAAGCATGCTCATAGACAGGAAGAATCAATATCATTAAATAACAAAAGCTATTTAATGATAACAAAAGCTATTTTAAAATTCATATGGAATCACAAAAGAACCTGAATAGCCAAAACAATTCTAAGCACAAAGAACAAAGCTAGAGGCATCACACTACCCAACTTCAACCTATACTTCAGGGATATAGTAATGAAAACAGGATGATACTGGTACAAAAACAGACATATACACCAGTGGGACAGAATAGATAGCTCAGGATCCCAGAAATAAGGCTGCAAATCTACAGCTATCTGATCTTTGGCAAAGCTGACAATAGCAAGCAATGGGGAAAGGACTCCCTATTTAATGAATGGTCCTGAGATAACTGGCCAGCAACATGCAGAAAATTGAAACTAGATCCTTCCCTTACACCATCTACAAAAATGAACTTAGGATGGTTTAAAGACTTACATGTAAAACCCAAAGCTAAAAACCTCTGAAAGACAATCCAGACCATACCATTCTGGGCATAGAAATGGGTAAAGACTTCATGACAAAGATACCAAAAGCAATTGCAATGAAAGCAAAAATTGACAAATGAGATCTAATTAAACTAAAGAGCTTTTGCACAGCAACAGAAACTATCAACACAGTAAATATTTGACCCAGAAATCCCATTACTGGGTATACACAGAGGATTTTCTCCTATAGAATGAGACAAAACGTTTGTAAACTATGCATCTGACAAAGATCTAATATCCAGCATCCATAAGGAAATTAAACAAATTTACAAGAAAAACAAATGAACAACCCCATTAAAAAGTGGGCAAAGGGCATGAACAGGCACTTTTCAAAAGAAGACATACATCTGGCCAACTACCATATAAAAAAAATGCTCAATATCACTGATCATTAGAGAAATGCAAATGAAGACCACAATGAGATACCATCTCACCATAGTCAGACGGCTATTATTAAAAGGTCAAAAAATAACAGATGCTGGCAAGGATTTGGAATAAAGGTAACATTTGTACACTGTTGGTGAGAGTACAAATTAGTTCAACCATTATGGAAGACAGTGTGGTGATTCCTCAAAAACCTAAAAACAGATATCCCAGTTGACCCAACAATCCCATTACTGGGTATATACCCAGAGGATTATAAATTATTCTGTCATAAAGACACAGGCACATATATGTTCATTGTAGCAATATTCACAATAGCAAAGACATGCTATTAAACTAAATCCCATCAAAGATAGACTAAATAAAGAAAATGTGGTACATATGCACTATGGAATACTATGCAGCTACTAAAAAATGACATTATGTCCTTTGCAGGGACGTGGATGGAGCTCGAGGCTATTATAACTAGCAAACTAACTCAGGAACAGAAAAGCACATGCCACATGGTCTCACATATAAGCAGAAGCTAAATGATGAGAACACATTGACACAAAGAAGGGAACAACATACAATGGGAGAGTATAAGAAGGTGGAGGTTGGGAGGAGGGAGAGGATCAGGAAAAGTAACTAATGTGTAGTAGGCTTAATAGCTGGGTAACTAAATAATCTGTACAACACATCCCCACACCACAAGTTTAGCTATATAACAAACCTGCACATGTACCCCTGAACTTAAAATAAAAGTCCTGTTTTAAAAATCACTTCTGTTGTATTGTCATGTGCAATTGGACACACAGACCAAACCTAATACAATATGACAAAGAACCACAGAACAGTGTGAATACCAAGAAAGGGGAGAAATTGTGGACCATTTTGGAGTCTGACTACTATATATATGTATGCATATATGTATGTATTAAGCATTTAGCACTGCTTCACTGTAAATACTGAATCAAAATGGTTACTGTTATTATTATTATTACATAACACAATCCATGGTTTTATTATGATCATTTGCCAGATTAGGAAAGTGAAGGCCAGAGGTTTTATGATTCATTTGTGGTCACAATGTATGTTAGTAAGTATTAGTTCATGATAAACTCTAGCTTTTTAAAATGCCAGATGCCATGATTTTTCTACCAATAACCCATACAAGTCAAAGAAAAACTACACTCTTATCTCTAGCATGTGTATGAATGTGTGTTTATATGTATGTACACATTCAATATGTCAAAAAACGAATTCTCATTCTGCTCCCTGCTCTAGGCCTATTCCTCTAGCTGTCGTAAATTAATGGCAATTTCCCACTTACTTTCTCAAACCAAAATTTGCAGTCAGTCTTTCATCACTCTGTATATACTCTATCAACAAATCATCTCAGCTGGACATTTCAATCACTTCCATCTTGCTTGTTAGCCTAAACTCCTCCTGGTCCATGCCATCATCACTCACTTAGATAATTGCAATAGTTCGCTTCAGTGTATTCTCCACGAAACAGCCACAAAAACCCTGTTAAATATCACCTCCTGCTATTTGCATAGGTAAGTATTTCTAGTAATTTTCCATGTTATTCCCAGTTAAAGTCAAAGGCATTTCATGGCCCAAACATTCTGATGCTGCTTTACCTTTCTAATGAGTCTCTTAGATTTCTTCCCATCATTTATTGTATCTCCTATGTTTCTTTATTTCATTAATGCTATATCCACCTCATTTGTTTGAATTTCTACCATTTTTCAAATGCTCAAGTCCATCTTACTGGACATGTTTACCTCTTCCTGGTGCCCCCTTATCTGAAAATTTTATTCTTCCGGAGTTTATTCAACTACAAATTATTAGTCAGATGTTTCCTAAACTATCCTGTCTAAATTTTATGCCCTCCCTTACCCAGAACTCCCTATCCTCTCCCTAGTTTACCTTTTCCTCAGTAATTAGCAAAATCCAATGTATTATCCGTTTTACTTATTTATTTTATGTGTATGTGTGTTTTTTCCCCATGTTCTCTTAATCATAATGTAGTTACATTTGACCATAAACGCCATAAGGCCAGGATGCTTATATACTGAGATCAGATAAAATATGGTTAAGAAAAACCTACTAATAGGGAAAGAGAAACACTACATAATTAAAGAAATAAAACATAAAGTATCACAATCATAAATTGGTATGTATTAAGCAGTGTAGCTCATGACTATATCAAGACCAATGACAAAATTACAAAGTCAAAAATTTAAATTGACATTTATGGCAAGAATTTTTAATTAACATATTAGTAAATAATACCAATGATAATATGAAAATACAGACCAATGCAGTTAACAAGACTGAACTCATGATATTTATAGCATCTCATAAACCGCCCAATTAAGTGAAAAGAAGATATATACTTCTCAAATTAGCTTGGAATGTTTATAAAGTCTAGTAAATTTCTCACCCAGAAATGCCATTCTTAGGTTATTTGCCCAAAAGAAATTAAAGCATATTTCCATACAAAAACCTGTACTCAAATACTTATGGCAGCTTTATTACTAATCACTCAAAACTGAAAACCTCCCAAGGTTCACAAGCAGGTAACTGCATCAACAGATTTTGCCATATTCATACAGTGCAATTATATTCAGCAATGAAAAAGAATGGATTATTACTGTACTCATTCACATGAATAGCTTAGAAAGCACAGTAAGTGAAAGAAGGCAGATGCAAAAGACTAATAACAGTATTATTTCATTTATGTGAAATTCTAGAAAAGTCAAAGCTATGGTGACAGAGGTAGAAGGGTGGTTATCAAGGTCCAGAGAAGGCAATCAACTGCAAAGACTTGAAAGAAAAATTTTGATGTGATGGGAATGTTCTATATGTTGATTATGATGATGGTTTCTCAATTGTATTTTGCAATAATAATTAAAATATGCAATTAAAATTGTGAACCTTATTTTCTGTAAATGTACCTCCTGTATTTGTTTGATTAAAACAAATTCAAAATATAAACAAAGATTCCACAAATCAAAAATAAAAACAACTCCCCCCAAATCTGCATAACTACATTGTTGAAATCAACTTAACCCTAAAAGCCATTTTACCTTTTTGCCAAATTTTTAGTAACTTTATATAACAATCTCACAATAGGTGAAGATAACAAGACAACAGATAATAAAGTAAACTCTAATTAATATCCAAGGTTTAAAATGTTGCTAAGTTTTTCTTCAGGAATTGAATTTCTATCATTCTCTATTAAACATTAACTTTGCCAATTTTGTTCCAACAATCAAGTCTTTAGAGAGCATTTTATAACACAATAGAAAAGATCAAGGTTAAAATGATAAAAGAAATGGAATAGATTACCAACTAAGCATGAAGGAACCCAAGACTTGACTCTTAGAAAGTGACAGCTTAACACAGAAAAAAGAATGAAATAATCTTCCTGTTGAACTATTCAGACAGCTGAAGAGACAAAGAAACAACCAGTGAATCCTTTACTGGGGCAGACAAACCACTCTGAGATGCTGATGGAAAAGGAAGTGTGCTTGTTTTTCAACAATGAACTCTAGCATTAATTACCTTCACCCTCTGTCTCCTTATGGGAACCAAACTCAGCCTGAATTAGA
This sequence comes from Piliocolobus tephrosceles, assembly GCF_002776525.5. Classification (NCBI taxonomy): domain Eukaryota; kingdom Metazoa; phylum Chordata; class Mammalia; order Primates; family Cercopithecidae; genus Piliocolobus; species Piliocolobus tephrosceles. The sequence goes on along the minus strand of NC_045439.1, from coordinate 65,189,366 downwards.
TGCTTCCTTCACCCATAGCTATTTGGAATAAACACTCTCACCATTCTGGTGACAAATGTTTCAGTGTGACATTGAATGTTCTGGTGACAAATGTTCTGGTGACATATGAAACAGTGGTGACACTGTTTCAGTGTGACTCTAAAAAATTTAACTTGAACCAGTGTGGTGAAGTTGGGAGGATTTAGATTTTGCAATTCCAAATGGTAAATATGAACTCATGAATATCTTCAAAGCATTTATTTGAGGGAAACTTATATTTTTCATTGATTTTAGAGCAGTGATTCTCAACACTGGTTTATATTAAAATCATAAGATTTTTATTTTTAATACTAATTCTGAGTCCCATACCAATAGAGTCTGTGACAAGTGATTGGGGTGGAGCTCAAGCATCCACAAAGTTTAAGGCTCTCCAAAGTGAGCTTTATGTAGAGTCAGTGTTAAAAATAGCAAGTCAGGAGCACAGGTATGTGGTAGGAATCAGTGGTGGTTGAGTCAATATCTGATTGAGATTGGTGTCCATGTTAAGGTATTTAGTGCACAAACCAGAAGAAAAATTAGGTTTTTAAGCAAAATTAATTAAGTTTTTGAATTGAAGAAGATATTCGTGTGGAAAACTAATTCTATTTAGAGAGTAAAAGGAACAAACTCTGTGGAAAAAAAGGCAATAGTTGAAGTCAGTTTTGATTAGTGTAGTAAAAAGAAGGGCGAACACAGAAATCAAATTTGCAAGAGTTTTTAAGATGGAGCAATTAGAATTTGATGGTCTTTTGGATGGGATGGAAAGAGCGACATTCAGGTCAGTTGTACATTTGCGTATGAGAGAAAGCTGGACAGAAGTATCGGGGGGCTTCAATGCTGCTGACGTTGTTGAATTAAGTAATTTTAATTAGTAATTATTAATACTCACACATTTTATGTTTGTTATTTATCTTGTACTCTGATCTGTAAGTCTTCAAAAATATTCACTTAAATTATTTCCTGTTGTAAATAGTGACTAAATAATGTCACATTTATTTATTTGTTGTTTATACCCAGAATTTTTAAAGACTGTTTTGGAAAGAAAAGACAGTCTAAACTAATTTCCACAACACTTCCTTCTTGTTTTCTTTGGTTGGTTTGTTTAATTTTTGTTACTGTGAGGAGATAAAGCAGGACAGTAACTCAGATAAATCTGTGAGACTCTGCCTTAACTCGTTGGCAGAGTAAATTAATAAACCCTTTTGGGTTGAATTCAATCCAATTTCCTTCAGGTAAATTTATGTCACCCTGATAATTTTATTACTGAATCTCAGAAATTCTTTGCTATAACAAGAAGCATCCTCTGAGTACAAGCTCACTGTGACCCAATACAACAGACTGAGTCTGATTTACTTGGCTTTGCTTTACCTGTCCACTTCAGAGTGGGGTTTAAACACAGAAACAGTAATATTAGTCATATTGGTCCTATTCTTGTTAGAAATTCCCCAAAATTCTTAGACTGCTTTAGGCAGTCAGAAAAATGAAACTCAGATTTAGAAATAGTTGTATGTTGTGATAAGATAAGCTGAGCAATGGAATGTTATCAGATGGGTTACACATGACTATAAGCTCAAGGCTACAGTGATTTAATGTAGGTATACCTGAAGAAGAAAGAGAAATGTAAAACAATTTGGAACAAAATGTTTTATTTCAAATTGTTGGAACAAAAAATATATATATTTTTATATATAGAAATTGTTTTAAGAAGCTACCTGCCATTATTTTCTTATTATGTAATAATTGTGAATATATTATTTATTCAATCTCTCTTATGGTATCTCACAAAGAATGAAATGTTATGAATTTATCAAAACTGTTCTCAACTATTTAGGCAGTATAGTTATATTACTGATTTCAATTTTTAAGGCAAACAAAAATACTCAATTTTTATATCAGAAAAGTATAGCAGAGAAAAAAGATCAGATAACTGAAGCATGTGTTATGACCATATCTGAAAAATCGATATGTTACAACACATTTGCAATCCTAAAATTGTTCACTTTGGGCCTCAGTTACTGACTCCAACACTGTTAACGTATATAGCGGTTATTTGAAAAGTAGTTGTAAAGACATAATATACTAGTTTGTTCTCATGCTGCTAATAAAGATGTTCCTGAGACTGAGTAATTTATAAAGGAAAGAGGTTTAATGGACTCACCCTTCAGCATGGCTGGGGATGCCTCAGGAAACTTACAATCGTAGTGGAAGAGGAAGCAAACATGTCCTTCTCTACATGGCAGCAATAACATGAAAAGCAAAAGGGGAAAACCCCTTATAAAGCCATCAGATCTCATGAGCATTCACTCACTATCATGAGAACAACATGAGGGTACCTGCCCCCATGATTCAATTACTTCCTGCTGGGTTCCTCCCTTTACACGTGTGGATTATGGGAATTAAAATTTAAGGTGAGATTTGGGTGGGGACACAGCCAAACCATATCAGATAATAAAAAATAATTCCAATCAATGTTTCTCTTATAGAAACAAATTTTGAGTATAAATGGTTTCTTTTTTATATATAAGGAAAGCAATAGAGTTACAGCCCAAGAATAGACATGAAAGGCTATAATCTTGTTACATATTTAATTATATTAGACAGTCCAATGATCTGAATTCAGCAATAGAATACTAGGATTCAAAGAGGGTAAATCTCATTTATTCAAGATATGATTATTATTTTCTACAGAATGGATATTTTGAAATTATGAAAATAATCTGGATCTATGTCTTTATCTTTATTTTCATCTTTATATCAGATAAATATTGTAAATAATACTAGTAATAAGAAAAAAAATGATTTTAAAATTGCATATTATGTAAACAAAACATTTAAAAATTTTAAAAAATGATAAGTCATATTAGACTCAAGTCATCCTTATAAATACACTTAATTGATTAATTAAATCTTTATTGCAACTAATGCCAGTCAATCAAATCAAGAACTATTTTCTCTGTGATGAGTTCTCAGTGACTAAAGGTACTTGACTCAATTCAAAGGAAGTACTTATTATCTCTTCCTCAATGCTTAAATGCCATGTGACTAATGGGTGACTCCTCCTGATTGACATTTTGTCCATTTTATTAAGCAGACTTACCTCTTATTTGTATATCTTATTTTATTTATTTGGGTTTGTTGTTGCAATGGTACTGAAGTCCTTTATATCTTCTTTTTTTTTTTTTAACGGAGTCTCGGTCTGTGGCCGAAACTGGAGAGCAGTGGCGCGATCTCTGCTCACTGCAAGCTCCGCCTCCTGCATTCATGCCATTCCCCTGCCTCAGTTTCCCAAGTAGCTGGGACTACAGGGTCCCGCCACCACGCCCAGCTAATTTTTTGGTATTTTTAGTAGAGACAGGGTTTCACCATGTTAGCCAGGATGGTCTCGATCTCCTGACCTCATGATCCACCAGCCTTGGCCTCCCAAAGTGCTGAGATTACAGGTGTAAGTCACCGCGCCTGGCCTTTATATCTTATTTTTTTGACACTGTAAATACAAGTATTACCAAAAATAAAAACAGACATACTAGAGGTGTATATACTCCTCTAGTATATATGTTTTTCTGAAGGCAGATAATTAATTTAGGTTTATGGTTTACGGAATATTAAGGTATATATTATATTAGGTGTAAATTTATTTAGGTATGTGGTATACATAATATTAGGTTTATGGTATACATAATATGAAGATTAATTCAACGAAGCATTTATACAAATGTTAGATTAGATCTTGAAGATAAGTAACATTCTCTGAACAATTTTTCTGAAAATATAAATCATGAACTTATAATAAGATTTCAAAACAAATAATTCCTCAACTCATTTCTGAGAAGGAAGTACTATTGATGTCCTTGATTTCATAGTATCTCATAAAGGTAAAGAACCTTAGATTATTTGGAGTGAGAGAACCATAGGTGGGGTGACTTTGAAAACGTGTCTGTGACCAGGCAGTAAGCTTCAGATCCCTATTGAGAATTGAGTGATCTGCTCCAGTGCACCAATGCCACGGCTGACTTGCAGGTCAACCAGCAAGAATATACAGCATGTCCAGTTGATATAAAAACCAGTATCATATCCAAGGACAATGGAATAAGTATCCCCATGTTCAATGAATGAATGAATATAAGAAATGTGGTAAATCTCTAGACTTATTTTCCTACATAACTGCAAGTTTATATTCTTTAATTAGTATCTTCCTCATTTTTCCCACCTTCCTAGCCCTGGTAACCACCATTCAAGTATCTGCTTCTATGAACTCGGCTGTTTAAATTCCATGTATAAGTGAGATCATGTGATATTTATCTTTCTGTGTCTGGCTTATCTTACTTAACATAGTGTCCTGTAGATTCATCCAATTGTTACAACTTTCAGAATTTTTTTCATTTTTAAAGCTAAATAATATCTTACTGTATATATGTGTGTGTCTGTATCACACGTTCATCAATTCATCCATGAATGCACACTCAGGTTGTTTTCACATCCTGCCTATTGTGAATAATGTGATGAACATGGGGGTGCAGATATGTCTTTGAGATACTAATTTCATTTCCTTTGGAGGTATACTTAGAAGTGGGATAATCTTGAAGTTCAATCTTGAATATAAATAAATGTTTTGTACAAAGATTTTATTAGTGCTAATGATAGAATGGGAATATGATTTACTGAATCACCCATAATTTTAAAGATTTATTGTGTCAGGGCTTCAAAATAATATGTAGGCAAAGAAGGCACAAAATTAATAGGGCTAACTATATTTAAAACTTTACCGATTAAATATGTTAACACTATGCTAACTATTGTGACTAAGTTGGGGAAGTTAGGGTATGAGTCTCATTTTCTTTTTTACTTTATTATATTTTACACATTAAACATTAAACAGTTATTATTTTTATAATCAAAATCTGAAACTGATTTCATAATCCTGTCCTCATTCTTAACTAAGTACAGCTGTATATTTTCGTACTTCTGTTAATGGGACACCTTAGATATCTTTAAATCTTCCTTCCTACTCAGCCCCAACTTTCAGTTTCTTACTAAGACACTTTGTTCAACCTCTAAAATATCTCATATCTGTACTCCCTGATTTCTATTTCCATTGCTATTGTTTTTGTTCAGTACATCCTCAGTTTTCTGCTGAAATGTTAAAATAGACTACCAACTGGTTTCCTTGGTTCCAATCCAGCTCCACCTTCTGTTTTTGCCTCAATTTCTCTTCTAAGCTGCTGCCAAAAATATATTTCTAAAACACAGTCTTGGTCATGCTATTGCCCTGATTTTAAAATCTGAAATAACTCCCCATTACCTACAAGATTAGACACTTTATCATGTCACACAAAACTTTCAACAGTCCAGCTTCAATTTGTCTACTGATTTTTCTTTTGCCCCTAATCCCAGCACGTGTGCACACACATGCACACGCGCACACACACACAGCATTTAATACACAGAGGGTTCAGTTATATATACTACTTGCTATTTGTGAAAGACTCCACGAATTTTTGCTTTTTTGCATTTGTGTATGTTACTTTTCCTACTTGACATATTCTTCCATTCTTTCTAAGACTGGCAAATTCTTATGTATTCTTCCATGCACAGTTAAAAATTGTCTTTCCTGTGGCACACACAAATATTAAACACTTGTCAGTGCTCCCAGTGTTCTGAAGCTCGTATTTCACACTGTATCATGAATTGCCCTTTGCTCATCTTTGCCATTATGGATAGCTATGCAATTAGTTTGCAGGAATCAGGGCCTATAATTTATTCATTTTTTCTTTAGTGTCCTGAACAGTATACAGCATGTTATAGATGTGTTTTCAATAATTTGTGAATTAAATATAAATAAACTAGTGCCATTAGGCAATTACTCATTCATTTCTTTAAAAAGTTATATGTTTTCTTTATTATGTATCTGTTCTGGTGAACTAAATGTTGCTATTTATCTGTTACATGGATTGCTATTTTCTGCTCCTTCCATCCTATTTATTACTTGATATGCTGCAATCTGCTTTTCAGTTCCATAACTTATTTGAAAAGATTCTCACTGGGATCTCCATGACAAGGCATACTGAAAAACTCAATGATCCTGTTTACCTATTTTTAATAATTAATTTTTATTAGTTTTATAGACATTTTTTCTTACTTAAACACACTTCAACTTTTGGGTCTGTTAAGTACTCTCAGTTTTGAAATTCACATCTCCTTGGTGATTTCCTACCCTTCCCAGATTGGCATTTTTCTAACACTGGCCATTACATCTCAGTGTACTGTAAGGATTCCATTTTTTTCTTTCATTCCTAAAATGTTTGTTTCCCTTTAGCTTCTTTTCTGTGTACTTTAATTGTCATTCACTGTCTTCAATACGGGCCCCTCCAACCAATAATCAGCATTCCAGACCAAATGCTTTTTACAAAATATAAATCTGATTGTTTCAGTTCCCTAGTTAAAAACCCTAAGAATGACCATCAATCAGTTTATGTAAACATTTTTTCTTGTGTAATGTGTGCTACATCAAAAGAAGATGTGTAAATTTCAATCCACATTAATATAATGGACGTCTATGTAATCACCTCACAGGTTAAGAAATTAAACCTCAAAATAAATGAGTTTCTTATGATCCCTACCCTGAAAAAACTGTCTTTAGTATCTCTACCCAAAGATAAACACCATTCTTAATATTGTATTTACTGTTCCCTTGCTTCTTTTAAACTTTAAATTTTAGAAAACTTCTAGATTAGCAGAGTTATTGTGAAGAAAGAAGGCTTCTCATATATCTCACCTTGGTTTCTCCTATTGTTAACATCTGACATTAGCAAGGTATATAATTGTCACAGTTACTGAAAAAATATAGCTATACTATTATAAATTAAAATCTGTATATTCTTCATATTTCCTTGGTTTATGTATTTAATTTCCTGTTTTACTTGAAGGATTCTATCCAGAATACAGCAATACTTTGAGTTGTTGTTTTCCCTCTTAGGCTTGTCTTGGTTGAGTCAGTTCCTCTGGTTTTCCTTACTTTTGATGACTTTGACAGTTATGAGAATTTATGGCCAGGTATGGTTAGTAGAATTCCCTTCAGTTAGATTCTGCGTGGTATATTTTTCTCAATCAACTGAAGCTATTAGATTTTAAGAAGAATTTAACAGAGATAAAGTGTCATTCTCATCCTATCAGATCAAATGTGCATTTTATCACATATCAAATATTGTACTTAACCTTGATAATCTGGCTAATGTGTTTGTTGGGATTCTTTCAAATTTTACTGTTTTGCCCCTTTATTCTTTGAAACAAAGTCACTATGTACAGCCCAAAATTCAGGAGTGGGGAGCTATTCTCTGCCTCCTCGATGGTGGGGTATCTACATAAATTATTTGAAATTTCTTTGAATGGGATATTTGTATCTTTTCCTCCCTTTTGCTTATTTATTCAATGATCATTTATACCTTTAAATCATGAATATTTACCTTACATTTTAGATTATTATCACATATCACTTTATATATTTTTTGCTCAAATTGCTCTAGCTTTGGCCATTGGAAATTTTTGTGGTTCCTGTGTTCCTCTACTGTACCAGTATAATTGCATGAGGTTGTTTTGAGTATAGATGCTCCTTGATTCACTATGGAATTATGTCTCTGTAAACTTGGAAATTGAAAATATTACAAGTCAAAAATGTATTTAAGACACATAACCTACTGGTCATCATAATTGAGCTTAGCCTACCTTAAATGTACCCAGAATACTTTCTCCACAAATGGTCAAAGTAATCTAATACAAAGCCTATTTTAATAAAGTTGAATATCTTACATAATTTATTGAATACTGTACTGAAAGTGAAAAACAAAATGGTTACATGGGTACTTAAAATATGATTTCTACTGGATGCTAATTGCTTTTGCACCATAAAGTGGAACCTTTATAAGTTGGGAACCATCTGCACTTTCTTACTTTCTACACTCCAAGATACTCCATGCTCATTTTGCATATATCCTGACTCACTTGTACAATCAGCCATTTTTCCAAGGAGCCCTATTTTATTTTATTTTATTTTATTTTTTGAGATGGAGTCTTGCTCTATTGCCCAGGCTGGAGTGCAGTGGCAGGATCTTGGCTCATTGCAACCTCCACCTCCTGGTTTCAAGCGATTCTCCTGCCTCAGCCTTCCTAGTAGCTGAGATTACAGGCATGTGTCCCCATGCACGGCTAATTTTTATATTTTTAATAGAGAAGGGGTTTCTCCATGTTGGCCAGGCTAGTCACGAACTCCTTACCTCAGGTGGTCCACCTGCCTTGGCCTCCCAAAGTAGTGGAATTACAGGCATGAGCCATCATGCCTGGCCCATAGTTTATTTTATTGAAGAAGGGTATTAGAAACCAAAATCTACGTGCTGGCACTCTTATTGCTAATGGGATGTTGTTGCTTCTAGGCGGTATCAACAGACAGAGCAAGGAAATATATGTGTTCATACTATCTCCTGCATAGACACACACACACACACACACACACACACACACACACAATAATATAGAAATATTCACTATTTTGTATGTAATCCTGTATATCTACATTAAGCTAAACATGAGCTTATAGTTGTATCTTCAACTCTAATCCGCTATTACTTGAATTATTCTAATCTCTCTACCTTATCTATAAAAGTGGAATTTTAAATTTCAATTTGAAACGTGTATTATTTTGGCATAGGTTTGGTTACAAAGTTTCTGCTTTGTTTCTATGGTCCTAGTCCCTCTGAGTCTAATACACATTTTAATTACTAACATATCAAACTTAAAGATACTAACGTTAAATACCTTCAAATATTTTCTTTAGGAGATCCTGTTTGTTCTTACAACTCTCACTGTTATAATTGTGGTCCAAGCCACCAACATATCTCATTTGTTTCTATGCTAGGACTTTTCCTCTAACTTATAGTAAAAACCAAAGTTCTTCTAGTGACCTGTTAAGACCATCTGTGATCTGCCTTCCTATTAGCTTCTCTGACTTAATGCTTAATTTTCTCACATGACTCCACCACTCCACTGCCACCCTAGCCTTCATTTCTACAACATGCGATAATTCCCAAACTCAGGACATTGCACTTGTAATTCATTCCCGAGAATGTTCTTCCACCAGAACTATGTACAGGTATCCAATTCCTTCTGATCTTTCTTCAAATATTCCCTTCCCGGTGAGAACTTCTGTTACTACATGAAAATTGTGTGGTTCCCAAGATGAAGTCAGCTTTAATTTCCTGAACAATATATTGATACATTTTAGTTTAGATCAACTGGCCTCAGAAAGGAAGTTTACATCTTTCATCAGGAAAGGCTCATTGAGCTCTGTCTGAATTTTCATGGCATGACTCTCGTACTCCTTTTCCTCACAGTACTAATCCTACTACAGAGGTTCTTCTGTTCCTATTGGTTGATTGTGGAAGATCCCACAGTACATAGATTCATGCGTCTCACCTTTCCTTTTACCTTTGGACTTCGTCGTTATTGCTGAGGCTATATATAGGCACTGATTACCCTTACTGGACCAATAAGGCAACACTGGCACACACAGCATGTACATGTTTTATGAACTTCTTTCTGCTCATCACTTATACTCTAGCTTGTTCCAAGGATGCCACTGCTGCTAATATTGGACAGATAATATAACATAACAGTATGCAGGAATTAATACACTATAGCAGAGATCAGCAACTATGGCCCAGGGGTCAATCCGGTCTGACATCTATTTTTGTAAATAAAATGTAATTAGGTCCCATACACATCCTCATTCATTTCGGCATTGTCTATGGCTGTTTTTGAACTCTTATCAGCAGTGTCAGGTAGTTACAACAGAGACTCAATGGTCTGTAAAATTTAAAATATTACTATGTGCCCTTTTACATTAAAAGTTTGCCAATCCCTCCTCTGTGGGATGAATTTCTGACTAACAGTTGATGAAAACAGAAATATCATGCTTTCATCAGGTCTCTTCAAGCAGCTTTGTTTTCTGGTGGAGCTATCATCAGTTCAGTGATGTGCCACTTAGTATTTGATTTTCTTCCTTCACTGACTAATTTCCCTTTCCACTTCACTTTTGGCTACAAAAATTTCATTTTCTCCTTAGGAAAACACAGTATATAAGGTTTATCTCAGTATTTGCAGTCTAGGAACTACCTTAATCACAACATATGATTTCAGTATTTCTCCAACACTCCTGATCCCCATTTTGCTTTATTTTTCTTTTCAACAAACAGCATCTAATACACTATACTGTACATTTTGCTTTTTAAGTCCATTTTACTGTCTGTATCCTGTCACTACGATGTAGTTTCCATGAAGGCATACACATTTGTTTTCACTGGATTTTTTCACTACTCTACCTAAAATCCTAGAACAGTTTCTGGCACATAGTATGCCCTCGATTCATCACTTTTGAATGAGTGAATTTATTAACATTGCACCTTACACCCTCACTTCTTAAAACTGTGAAGCTTTATTTTTTTTTCCCCAGTGCCTCAGTCACTTTCTTGACAATATTTCACAAAATAGAATTAATGCTTGCAGAGTTTTATGTAACTTTTAATAAATTTTCCTAGAGATTGGATTCTTTAAAGCTGAAATTCTGCCCTCTGATTACATGCTTTTCTCATTTAAACCACCAGTCCCGGTACCCTAAATGTGATGTTCCTTCTGCCTGACTCGCCTGACCCTCACTGCCTGCTGTTGCATATTGTCATGCTTCTGCTTCTATTTATTCCATTGCCCTGCTTGTGCAAACCAGCACGTGCTCGATGCTCGTCTCTCCATGTGACTGGGCTTAGCGTTAAGAAAACCCTTGCACCCCTGTTCCCTTTTCTAAGAGTTTTGCTATTATTAATTAGCTAATAGGATTCCCTTTAATAATTACAAAACAACTGATGGGAGAATTTTAAGAAGATAGCAAAACAAAGGAGATTAAATTGGTGGTTGATTAATTGGCAAAGGATGTCACAAGTAAACATACCTGCTTTCTTATTTATGTGAATCAAGAAGAATGATTAAAATAACACTAAAAAAATTTAAGAATACACATATCAGGAAAAAGTGAATTAATAAAATATCCAGACATAGTTTTTAAAAGTCATCTGATCTGATATTTGTAATATCACTTTAGGCAGGTCACAACAGTAAACAAAAATGTATTTACAATGACGACAACAGCAAATGAGATACAGAAACATGGAGAAATCTCACTCCAATAATCCTTAGGAGTCATTAGAAAGACTACACAAAGCACCGGAATGGATATAAAAATCAATCACTACTAATGAATAGAACTTTCGAAAGGAAAGTAGACATAACAGAAAGATATTACAGTAGACATAACAGAAAGACATAGCAGAAATCCGTTACATGACGGTACAATGAGGTGTTTTAAATGCTTAATCATGATAGTAAAATGCATATACCAGCTGAGGTACCCTTCCTCTGAGTGCCAAATTAAATCAGCTTGAATCATAGTGCATGTGAATGTGTGCCTGGAGATTTTTCAGTCATCCTGGAGACTGGGGTATGGAAGGTAGCAGGAAGGTAGTAAAGGGAGGATGGTGTTTGAAGCACTTCTAATTCTACATTTCTGCTTCTTTTAAATTAATGAGTGGATCTCCTCAGCTCCTACACTGTGTACACATTCTGTCATTGATGATTCAAGATGAGACACAGAAACCTGCTCCTTGATTTCTCTTGGTAAAATCACTCATCCAAGGCATGTATGCAATGTGGCAATGTGTGTGTGTGTGTGTGTGTGTGTGTGTGTGTGTGTGTGTGTGTGGAGCAGAACTTTATTTAGTTTTAGGCTACCTGCAGACTTATCCATTATCAGATTGCTTGATGTTCTTTTTTTTTTTCTATAAATAATCCATTCACATATTTTTTCCCTCTACAGTTTTCTGGGCTTTCATCCCTCTCGAGATCTCCAAAACTCAGTGCTACGGTCTTCATTTCATACAGCAATTTAATTTCCACTCACATACTCTATGGTGGCTCACTTTTATGTATCATGGAACTCATCAATGTTTTGCACAAATAATGAATCATCAGCCACAGGACACAAACTAACTACCAGAGATTTTCAGTGTTCACCTTTCCTTTTCCATTCTTCAACAATCTGCTTGATGAGAAGTGAATAAATATGGAGATTTATATCACCAAGCCCATTAATTACAGTATCCACTTAAATGACAGAACTAGCTATATTTAGCTTAATTCTGTTTCTTTCTTTATTTAATAGGAGTCCTGACATTTGACAGAGGTTCATACTTACTAGTAATGATGACTGGAGTAGTTAATGACCACCTCCTCTGAGTCAAACACTTCTAAGTACAATATATTCATAAGTAAAACTATTAATGGATATTTTACAGATGAGAAAACCATGACTTAAGAATGTTAACTTGCCTCCCTTCACTTACATTTTTTTTTTTTTTTTTGTGAGACAGAGTCTCCCTCTATTGCCCAGGCTGGAGTGCAGTGGAGGGATCTCAGCTCACTGCAAGCTCTGCCTCCCGGGTTTACGCCATTCTCCTGTCTCAGCCTCCGAGTAGCTGGGATTACAGGCACCAGCTACCTCGCCCGGCTAGTTTTTTGTATTTTTTAGTAGGGACGGGGTTTCATCGTGTTAGCCAGGAGGTCTCGATCTCCTGACCTCGTGATCTGCCCGTCTCGGCCTCCCAAAGTGCTGGGATTACAGGCTTGAGCCACCACGCCCAGCCCTTTAACTTAGATTTTAATTATTCTGCCTGTGATCCAAAGCCATGGAACTTCATCCTCAAACACATATTCTTAACCATTACATTGTATTACATTTGCTGATTGAGAAGAAATGAGGAGATGCTCACTTGTTTGAGATCATTAATAAGAAATTATTTTCTCCAGGTGCTCACGCCTGTAATCCCAGCACTTTGGGAGGCTGAGGCGGGCGGATCACGAGGTCAGGAGACAGAAACCATCCTGGCTAACACAGCGAAATCCCGCTTCTACTAAAATTCCAAAAAAGTAGCCAAGCATTGTGGCACACGCCTGTAGTCCCGGCTACTTGGGAGGCCGAGGCAGGAGAATTGCATGAATATGGGAGGTGGAGGTTGCAGTGAGGCGAGATCGCGCCACTGCATTCCAGCCTGGGCCACAGAGCGAGACTCCATCTCAAAATAAATAAATAAATAAGTAATAGCAAAGTATTTCCAAACAAAACCCAAGGTGTTCCTAACTTCATTACTTTAGAATGCTCACTATATAGTGAGCATTTCACTGCTGTATCTCTAGAGTTGTGGATGTCTTTTTTTTCAATAATGAAGTTTAACGTTTTTCTCATTGACTCACTCTGGGAAATGGATGGAAGTAAAATTTCAACTGATTTTTTCTCTCTGAAAATATAACCATATATTTCTGTTCTCCCTGCTGTTCTCTCATAGCATTACTATGCTGTCCAGTTCTTTAATTCAGTCTCTAAAGTATAGGTATAGAAAGACCTGTGATTTAGAACACTGTTGTGAGAGAAGGAAAATGAAGAACTATCACTGAGCTGAGAAAGGTTTACAAGTATTTCAAACACACATAAATCAATATTTTATATGTGGACTTGTTTGAATTACAAGAGCACAAGATTTGTGATCTTCAACATAAATTATTCCTTCTCTTATGTTTATTTTTTTCCTTCATAATGATCATCTTGCTTGCCTTTGTCCCTTAGTCTAAAAATATGTAAGATAATTTTTAAATTCCTTTTTTTTTTTTTTTTTTGACAGAGTATCTCTGTGTTTTCCAGGCTAGAGTGCAGTGGCACATCTTTGCTTACTGCAATGTCCACCTCCCAGGCTCAAGTGATTCTCCTGCCTCAGCCTTCTGAGTAACTGAGAAGACAGGCACACACTACCATGCCCTGTTTATTATTATTATTATCTTGTATTTTTAGTAGAGACAGGTTTCACTTTGTTGGCCAGGCTGGTCCCGAAATCCTGGCCTCAAGTGATCTATCCACACTGGCCTCCCAAAGTGCAGGGATTACAGGTGTGAGCCACAGTGTCCGTCCAAAAAGTTCTTGCTAATAAAATTGCAAGCTTGCTAAACAGGCAAGTTTTGGCAAACCGGCATAATCATTTTTCTTTCTTGACTGCTGTTTTATATTGTACTTCTTTTGTAAGCATCATCACTTAAACTACTTCTGATATTGTAATTTATTAATATATAGAAGTCGATATTGATCTTGACATAGCATTTTTTTACTGTTATCTAGACTTATCTAATCAATTTTAATATGTTTCTATACCGTTGTCTACAGTAAGGAACTTTGAGTTTATACATGTATTTAAAAATAATTAAGTAAAGTCATATTTTATTTATATTATAGTCTTATTGATTGCTTTCATTTTTCATGATAACATTTTACATATCTTGGTAGAATAAAAAGAATGTAAGAATTCCAGGCAAAAGAACAAGGCCCCAGGTCAGATTTTTCATTTTCTTTCTGTGTTTCCTTGGGCAAGACACTTCATGATTAAGTCAATTTCCATTTCTAAAATGGGTTTTATAATCCCCCCTCCAATATGTTTTGACAAATTGGTTAAAAGAAAGTGCTTTCTTCTGCAAATAGCAAAATGCCTGGCAAACGTTACATCATTATTATTTTTTTAATCTTGTATGCTTACAATTTATAGAATGTAATATATAGTTTATACTTATTGTATTTATATGTAAAAATACACAGACATGCAAGCTCTACCAAAGTTCAAGGTATAAGTTGCTCTGAGATATTAAGAACAGATAAAGTATTACTTTTTATTAATATGTAATTTATCTTTCAACAATATAATTACACTTATTTTAATATTTCATATTCTGTAATCTTTCTGCCCTCTGATAAGAAATCATTTTTTAATTATTTAAGTTTTTTAACTTTTATTTTAAATTCAGGGGTACAAGTGCAGATTTGTTACATATGTAAACTTGTGTCATGAGGATTTGTTGTACAGATTATTTTGTCACCCAAGTATTAAGCCTAGTACCCATTAGTTAAAAGCTCAACTTCACTGATCATTAGAGAAGTGCAAATCAAACCACAATGAGATACCATCTCACAATAGTCAGATGGCTATCATTAAAAAGTCGAGGCCAGGCATGGTGGCTGAAGCCTGTAATCCCAGCACTTTGGGAGGCCAAGATGGGTGGATAAGCAGAGGTCAGGAGTCCAAGACCAGCCTGACCAACACGGCAAAACCTCATCTCTACTAAAAAATACAAAAATTAACTGGACATGGTGGTATGTGCCTGTAGTCCCAGCTACTTGGGAGGCTGAGGCAGGAGAATGGCTTGAACCCAAGAGGCAGAGGTGGCAGTGAGCCAAGATCACACCACTGCACTCCAGCCTGTGCAACAGAGTGAGACTCCATCTCAACAAACAACAACAACAACAAAGGAAAAAAAATGACATATGCTGGAAAGGTTTAGGAGAAAAAGTAACACTTATACACTATTGGTGGGATGTAAATTAGTTCAGCCATTGTAGAGGACAGTGTGACGATTTCTCAAAGACCTAAATACAGAAATACGATTTCACTCTGCAATCCCATTATCGGGTATATACCCAAAGAAATATAAATCATTCCATTATAAAGATACATCCACATGTATATTCATTACAGTACTATTCACAAAAGCAAAGACATGGAATTAGCATAAATGGCCATCAATAGTAGACTGGATAAAGAAAATGTAGTACATATACACGTGGAATACTGTGCAGTCATAAGAAATAACCAGATTTTAATATAAAGATTTGCAAGTTTGGGATTAGGGACCTTTGAAAAGAGTGCATATTCCCATAGGGAAAGATAATTATTGATTATTTTAAATTATCTTCAACTATTTTGAAATCAGTTTAGATTTACAGAAAATTGAAAAATAGTACAGAGAGTTTCCTTATACCCTTTACCCAATACTCAGCAATTTTTACAGCTTATGTAACAATGGTACAACATTAAGATCAGTAAAATTACATTGGTACAATGTGGACGTACAGTTCTAAGGAAAGATAAGTGCCATTTTATCACATACGTTGATTTCTGTAACTACCACTGCACTCAAGATACAGAGCAATTTCACCACCAGAAAGATCTATTGGTTTCATCATTTTACGAATTTAAATAAAGCGTAAAATGTTACTTCCCATTAATTCCCTTTACCCTCTCCTGTTTATAATTGTCTTTAATATTTTTCTACATACATGAAGATCTGTTTTAGCTAAGAATATATTTTTATTTCAATCATCAAACATAATTTAGAAAACAGAAGAGATGAAAAAAAGTATTGTGTTTACTATATTTTTTGTTCTTCCTGTTGTTTTTCTTCTTCTTGATGTTCCAAAACTCCTTCTTTTATTGTCTTTCTCCTGGAAAAGCTTCCTATAGCCATTTTTTTAGGGATGTTTGCTGATGACAAATTATCTTAGTTTTTTTTTTAAATATCAGAACGGCTTTATTTGCTCTTCACTACGCATGAATACTTTTTTCCAATATATAATTTACAGATCTTTCAGTATTTGAAGAATGTTGTGAAGTATCATTTTGACTCCTGTGGTTTATGGTAAATAATCCACTTTAATTCAAATAATTAAAAGCAAAGTATTGTTTCTTCCTAGCTAATTAAGACTTTCTCTTTACCTTCAATTTTCCTACATTTTGTTAAAATATATCCTGACATGGATTCCTTTGGGTTTCACCTGTTTTTAAACCTGTCACCGTTTTGAATCTTTGGATTAATGTAACTTGCCAAATTTAAAAGATTTTAGTCATAATTTCTTTGATTTTTTTTTTTTTTTTTTTTTTTTTTTTTTTTGAGACGGAGTCTCGCTCTGTCGCTGGGGCTGGAGTGCAGTGGCCGGATCTCAGCTCACTGCAAGCTCCGCCTCCCCGGCACCATCTTTTTTGTCTCTCCTTCTGGAATTCTGGTAAAAAGATTATTTTGTTGTTGTTTCACAGCTTCCTGAGGGTGTGTTGTCTCTATCATTTTTTTCTATTCTATTTTCTTTCTATTGTTTATTTCTGTTGAATTATTTCTGTTGTTCCATCTTTAAGCTTCCTGTCTCTTTCCTTTTTCCTCTCCACTCCTTTGGTTAGTCCATCCATTGAGCTTTTAATTTTTTATAGTAGTTTTGCTAGAGTTTATTATACACACTTTTAATTAATATAATTCACCTTCACATAACACTATGTCATTTCACATGTACTGCAGATACCTTATACAGAGTATTTCCAATTCCTCCTTTCTGTACCTTATGACATTGCTGTCACTCATCTTATGAGTTCTATTTTATATGCATTCATTTATTGCTCCTATTTTTGTTTTGCAGTTATATTTTATATCAAATAAGAGTAAGAGAAATGAAAGTTTACACTAATGTCACTTTTTTCTTTTCAGATATTCCCCCTCTTTAAATGTAAATCTGAATTTTTTTATTCATATCACTTCAATTATCCCTGAATTACTTAATTCAACATTTCTTGCAAAGAAAATCTGTTGGTGATCAATTCTCTTAATGACTGAATAAATTTTGTTTAAGCTGTGCTTTAAAATAATATTTCACTGGAGAGATAATTCTACTCTGCAGATTTTGCTCTTTTAACACTTTAAATATTTCACTTTACTCTCTTCTTATCCACATGGCTGCTGACAAAATGTCTTGGTACTTCTTATCCCTTATCCTTTTTCTTCTATATTTTTCTCGTCTGTGGCTTTTTTTAAAGATTTTTCTCATTTTTAAATTTTTAATGATTATGGGTACATACTAGTATACCAGTTATATATATTTGCAGGGAACATGTGATATTTTGATGCAAGCATATAATATGAAATATTGAAATCAGGGTAACTACAGTTGAATGTGATTTTCCCAGGTGGTGGTGTTGGTTGTTTTCTTGTGTGGACTTATTCTGCACATTTTATTTGAGCATCCTACATCTGTGATTTTGTGTCTGTCATTAAATTTGAAAAGATCTAGAAAATTATTATTCCAAGTATTTCTCCCACTCCTCTCTTACTTCTCTTTCTGCTATTCCGATTCTTACATGTTACAACCTTTGAAATTGTCCCACAGTTCTTGGATGTTCTGGTATCCTGCTACCACCCCGACCATTTTTTTCTCTTTGTATGTTTCAGTTTATGCACTTTCTACTGATGTATATGCAAGCTCACTGATAATTTCTTTGTGTCCAGTCTACGGATAATACCATTAAATAATTTCTGTTGGATTGTGTTTGATTTCTAATATTTCATTTTAATTGAATCAATGTTTCAATTTCTCTGCTCACAATACTTGTCTATTATTCACTGTCTTCTAATTGTTTTCCATGGCATTCCTTAATATATTAATCACAGTCATTTTAAATTCTGTATCTTGTAATACCTGCATCATGTGTGAGTCTGATTCTGTTGATTGCCTTGCCCCTTTAAATGGTTTTTCCTTGTGTTTTGGTGTACCTTTTAGATCTTTGTTGAAAGTTGTGTATTTTATTGCATAATAACCACTGAATCAAGGAGGCCTATAGTGTTAGAATTATTAGGATTTTCCCCAGCAGTTGAACTGTATTTAGTATCTGCTGTAGCTCCCAGTGTCAGTGACTTCAAATTCCTCCAGTGTCCTTGTTGTCACCCCTCTTAATTTTGTCTTACCTAAATAATTCTTTTACAAATTTAGTCTTTGTCTTTAATCTCTTTCAGCTATAATCCTCTGTTATTATATTGGAGCCCTGCTTGTGTGGTGACAAGTGCTGAGGAGATAGACTGTTCAATAATCCTCCACCTACATCTCATTGTTTCAGTGGGACTGTGTTTAGAAGCTGTGAGTTTACAAGCCTTTTCCCACTGGGATAATGTTTTCCCTCTAGTACCTCACTCTATTCCCTTTCTGCAATTTTCCAAATCTGTTTATTTGAAGCCCTGACCTTCATTAAACCATTTTTTCACCCTTAGGTGAGACAGAAAAGCTAGAAGACACTGGACTCAGAGCAATTACTTCTCCCAATAAGAAAGTCTCTGGCAAATTCATTGGCCTCTGTAGAGACGCCACTTATTGTAGGGAAATCTCTGGGTGTATTTTACAGTGATTACTCTTCTCATGCCTCTGACAGAGAAAACCAAGAAATTAAAGAAGAGGGCTGAATCTGTTCCTACTGGATGGAAGAAGAAAAGTTGACTTATCTGCTGAGAAGCTTATGAGCGGCTACAAGGTAAGAAATGGTGAGATTATTTGCTGAGAATGGAAGGATTGTTGTCAGAGGCAGTGGATATAGAGTAAGGGACAGCAAGGAGGTATTAGAACCTCATGGAGTGGAGTGGGAGAGGTTGGTGGATGATACAGACACAGAGGACTACCCCAGATGGCACTGAGAATTGCTGATGCATTAATAGTAGTACAAATGTCTAAGTTTATTTTGCTATAATAAATTAAGAAATGTATACAGCACTATACACACACACACACAAGACCTCAAACACTTTAGAGTGTGTGAATATAAAGAGAGAGAGGGAACTAAAAGAAAGAATGTATATAACTCATATATCCTTTCATTGGATGAACACTTATTTAGTGAAACTTTGTTCCAAGCACAGGATGAGTAACTGAAAGTATACTTTTGGACGGGAAGGATCTGACCACTCCTCTTTTAGTTTTCAGTCTAGAAAGGAAGACAATTAGTATCTTTGGTATTGAAATTACAGTTCTCATATTTTTATATCTTCTCTATTGTCTCAAAAATGTATGCATTTTAATTAGAAAAATAACATACAAAATGTATTACACTTAAAGTGTTATCTTTCTGATATCAATTGCTCAAACCATTGAATTCTTCAGATCTAATTAAGATGTATTATATCTTGAAAGGCAAATTCCAAGGATATTTTCTACAATTCCAATGACAGGCATGTTAAATATCTAACCAGATGTATTTATAATAGTATTAGCTCTTTTATTCATTATAACAAATAATTTAGTGTAAGTGTCTCGTATTAAATATACCTCAAATAATTAAACCTTAAAACTTTTTGTATGGCTTCTTTTGAATATTGGAGTAGACCAAAAATAGTATTAATAAGAGCTACGCATAAAAATAAATCAATTTGAAAAGAATCAAGTTAAAAAAAGAACCTAAATTCAAAAGAAAAAAATTGATGAAAACTATGTATAATAAAAAAGTAAAATTAAAAAATATATGATAAAATATTAAAACATTATTAAGATAAACAATTACATTTAAAATCTGAGATCACAATATAACAGTTTTTACATGGTAAATTGTATGAGATAGAAAATTGAAATGGAAATACAATATTTCCAAATTTAGATATTTCTTTGAAACCTCAAAATAGCCACATTCTCTGTTAATCTGATACGTATTTTATTGAAATGTTAGGAAACATGAAATGGAACCAATGTAAATTTTTGAAATGTTATTTTAACTATAGCATATTTTAAAATGGATTTCACTGACTAATATTAAAACCATTTTTTCAAGTTTATGTGTGTTTAAAAATTGCAGTTTGAATTTTTAATACAGCAATTTTCAAAATTGAATTTATTAAATTTTCAAAATTTTGAAAATTGAAAATTTCAAAACAGAACTCAAAAAAATTACTTTCAATTTTCAAAACAGAAAGTAACTGACTCAAGGTTTAGCATATTTGATTGCATAAATATTTACTATTGATGTAATAGTCTTCTTTTTCAAGAGATTTAGTTATTGTTATTGTGTCTAATTAGGTTTTATAATCTGAAAACAAAGAAACAGTTATAAAATTAGTTATTGATAATTTTGTTTAAACCTAGAGTAAATTTTACTTCTGTTGCATTTCACGAATTATATCTACACTGGAAATGATTTATTTAAAAATTTAGGCCGAGTGCAGTGGCTCATGCCTGTAATTTCAGCATTTAGGAGGCCAAGGCGGGTGGATTTCTTGAGCTCAGGAGTTCGAGACCAGCCTCGCCATCATGGTGAGACCTCATCTCTACCAAAAATACCAAAAATATAGCTGGGCATGGTGGTGTGGACCTGTGATCCCAGCTACTGGGGAGGCTGAGGCAAGATAATCTCTGGAGCCCCAGAAGCAGAGGTTGCAGTGACCCGAGACTACTCCACTGTACTCCAGCCTGGGAGACAGAGTGAGACACTAACTCAGAATACTACTGCTATGGTTACTACTACTACTACTACTACTACTACTAATGAAAGAACCATATGGAAAATACATGTATATAAGCAAAATCTCTGTTAGTCTTATAGTTCTTCTCTAAAGCAGAAAAAAGCATCTGGCAAATGACTGGGAATGGCACTCACGCCTGTAATCCCAGAACTTTGGGAGGCCGAAGCAGGAGGATCACTTGAGGTCAGGAGTTCAAGACCACCCTGACCAATATGATGAAACCCCAATCTTTACTAAAAATACAAAAATTAGCTAAGTGTGGTGGTGCATGCCTATAGTCCCAGCTACTCAGGAGAATGAGAGAAGAGAATCACTTGAACCTGGGATGCAGAGATTGCAGTGCACCAAGATCTCACCATTGAACTCCAGCCTGGGCAACAGAGTGAGACTTCATCTAAAAATAAATAAATAAATAAATAAATAAATAAATAAATAAATAAAGCATCTACCTATCAACCAAATGACAGTCATTTGTCATTTTACCCAGAATAAATATATTTTGAGACCCTAGTTTCTCTTACAGCTTAGATCCCAGAAGTGAATGTATAAAGTCAGCCAGCTAAAAAAAAAGAAATAATAAAAACATAAGAACTGTAAATACGAAAATTTTTTGGAATAATCACAAAAGATATCACCTCCATATACATCCATGTTCATCATCTTCTTATCATTGGCTCTTGAGTTGTCAGTTACTAGGTTTGTGCAAAAGCAAAAGTAATGGCGAAAACTGCAATTACGTTTGCACCAATATTAACAAGTGAAGTCTTCTTTAGAAATAATATATATATATATATATTTTTTTTTTTTTTTTTTTTTTTTGGGTGTTTTTTTTTTTGTCGCCCAGGCTGGAGTGCAGTGGCCGGATCTCAGCTCACTGCAAGCTCCGCCTCCCGGGTTTACGCCATTCTCCTGCCTCAGCCTCCCAAGTAGCTGGGACTACAGGGGCCCGCCAACTCGCCCAGCTAGTTTTTTGTATTTTTTAGTAGAGACGGGGTTTCGCCGTGTTAGCTAGGTTGGTCTCGATCTCCTGACCTCGCCATCCACCCGTCTCGGCCTCCCAAAGTGCTGGGATTACAGGCTTGAGCCACCGTGCCCGGCCGAAATAATATATTTTTTTTATTTCCAACTTCTAATTTAAGTTCAGGATGTACAGATTTGTCATAGGTTAACATGTATAATGCTTCTTTAGTTTACGATTTCATAATACCCTGGCAATAATTGCATACTTTGATATAAAACCTATTTTATTATGTAGTTTTGAGTATATTAGTACTTATTTTAACTAAATTGGTTAAGCATCATGCTATTGAACTAGTTTGCTATAAGTCAAATACATGTGTTGTTGTATAACAACAAATTTGTTTCCTGCCTTAGACAAATCCTTTCACCTATATGTGCTATTTACCAAAATAGGAATAAAATGACAAAGACAATTGGGTAAGTACAAATCTTTCATGATTATAAAATACAATGTTAATATTAAGTTATTTGATAAATGCAATTCCCATGTGTCTAACCCCAACGTAAATTTTAATGTTACGAAAGAAAATGGAGAGAAAATGCATCTTTCTCTTAGTATTTATTTTACCTGACATCAGACAGTCAAAAATCTCTAATCATCTACCTAAAATAGAGCTTTCCTAATCACTCCTAGTTCTATAGCTTTTAATTTTTTCTTCTTAGCCCTTGCCCCTGTCTAGTATATTAGATATATGATTTCCTCCTCTTCCCTCTAGAATGAAAGCTGCTTTGGAGCAGGCCTTTCCTCTTTGCTCATGGCTGTTTCTCTGGTCTTTAACATGTCTGACACAAAGTTGCTGCACGGTAAGTATTTTTTGAATTAATAAACAAATTATTCATCATCTTACCTACAAAGATAAAAGGATTTTTAAAAAATGACTTTTGCTACAAAATTTCAGGATATATACACATGTCAAAAATATTTCAATATATACATTTACAGTTTGGCAAGGCTCAACTAAAATTAGACTGCCAGCCTACTGAAAATTGTACAAAATTAATAAATATCACAAGACTAGCATGTCTTCTAGACCATTCATTTACTATCACATGATTGCGTATGCATTTTAATGAGATTGATATATTAAACTAATCTAATAAGGATTCTTATTTTTTCTTCACACATTATTGTCCTACGAGTATTTTTATCTGGTTTCAAGTATGGATTATTTACGCATTGCTTTTGCTCTCCCTATTTTATAACGTAATTGGAAATATTACATTTGCTGTGAAAATTTGCTCACCAAGAAATATTTAAATAAGTCATGCAATTGCAGCTGCAGTTGCCACTGTAAACAGAGAATGGAGTTCCATTCGGAGACTGAATACATGGGAGATTGGCCTTTCTAAAACCTTTTCATTTTTCATCAACACTTTCAGAGTTCAAACTGTGTGTGCTTGCCTGTTCCAGAATATTATTTCATATTAACAAAAATGTTAAAAGAGAGACTTGAACTGACTCCCCTTTGTCCTCCAGAACTTAAACACTGGTTTAAATCTCAAAAATTTTCATAGCACATGCTTTTAGAAGTAACTCTGTGAGTGTTTGTGGTAATTGTTCCTTGTGACAAGTGAAAACAAGAAAGATGATTTAAACAAAATAATTTCTATATTTACATTTCTTGGGTAAAATCCAATATTTCCAGTCTAAACTAAAAGCTGTTTTGATTGCAAACAAAACAGTTTACTATGCAACTTGTGATTGTTGTTTTAGTTCAGAAGTAACCATTGCATGTTTTTTTATTCACAGTCACAATTTTAAAACACACAGTCTTCTCTACACCTTCACTCAAGAATGAACTATCCTGTATTTATATTTTCAAATGGGATTTAACAATTCCTTTATCACTTCATTGTTTTTCCTCACTCCTAAACTGCATCAGGTTGAAAGAATAAAGTCTTTTGAAAAGGGACATGACCAAAACTATGACAACTTAACTTATTTCCATTCTCAGAGATATGTCAGAAAACCAAAAAAAAAAAAAAACTCATCTGGTCTAGATATCCTAAAAAACTAAATTTTTCAAAAGTAAAATATATTCTAGAGCTACATAAAATGTAAGATAATTCTCCAAAGCCAGAAATAATGAGAAATCATAAATCTAGACACTAAGCTGTTGTTTTTTGCTGGAGGCATCAACCACTACCTGGTAGTTAAGCACACGGGTTTTAAAAGATCCAGAGCTGAGAGGAAAGGGAACAGGCCAGAGTCCATGGAAACATGGGGAGTTGAAATAAATGTTAAACATTAAAAAACAAAAACAATGTGATTTGCCAAGGCAATAGGCAACAATACCAGTAAGTGAATTTGGAATAGACCTATTTGAGAGAGATCATGATATTTGCCTCACTCTGTCTGTTCAATGTTAGGGGAAAATTTGCAAAAATTTCATTCCAATAATTAAA
The DNA here is from genome assembly GCF_002776525.5 of Piliocolobus tephrosceles. Taxonomy (NCBI): domain Eukaryota; kingdom Metazoa; phylum Chordata; class Mammalia; order Primates; family Cercopithecidae; genus Piliocolobus; species Piliocolobus tephrosceles. Next base: position 65,164,706 of record NC_045439.1, on the reverse strand, counting down.
ATCATAAGCTATGCCTAAAGGAAATTTGTAGATCTAATTTTAATTTCTCGGCCTCCTAAACAATAACCCACTGCAAACTTTAAGTCCTTTTAATTACCAAGCAGAAACATTACTTCAATAGAGTTATTTCATATTCAAGTTTTAAAGAATCCCACAGATAAACTTGAACAAAGATAATAACCTCAAAATAATCAGATACATAAATAAAACACACATGAAAAAACCAACCACTATGACTGAACGCTCAGAGAAACAATCAACTGCAATCATATGCACAAAAGACTGTATATTTTGAAACCATTGTGTATATTCTATAGAACTTAGTTATAAACTTATTTATTAATTTAGTAAAAAAAGGAGATTTAAAATATAATAAAATAAATAGATACTCATAAATAGCCAATCATATTTGAGAAAGAACCAATTTGGAAATATCATATTACTGGACTTCAAATTATACTATAAGCCTATAGTTACCAAAACAGCATGGTATTGGTATAAAAGTAGACACATCGACCAATAGAACAGAATAGAGAACACAGAAATAAAGTCAAATACTTACAACCAACTGATCTTTGACAAAGCATACAAAAACCTAAATCAGGGAAAGGACACCCCATTCAATCAATCATGCTGGAAAAGCTGGCTAGCCACATGTAGAAGAATGAAACTGGATCTTTATCTCTCACCTTATACGAAAATCAACTCAAGATGGATCAAAGACTTAAAATCTATGACATGAATCAATAAAAATTCTAAAATAACCTATGAAAAACGCTTCTGGACATTGGCCTAGGCAAAAAATCCATGACTAAGACCTCAAAAGCAAATGCAACAAAAACAAAAATAAATAAATGGTACCTAATTCAACTAAAAAGCTTCTGTACAACAAAAAAAGCGATTAGCAGAGTAAACAGATAACCCACAGAATGGGATAAAATATTTGCAAACTATGCATCCAACAAAGGACTGATATCCAGAATTTACAAGGGATGCAAACAAACCAGCAAGAAAAAAGGAAAACAAATAATCACATAAAAAATAACATGAATAAACATTTATCAAAAGAAAATATATAAATGACAAACATAAAAAAAGTTCAGTGTTACTAAAAATCACATAAGTAATGCAATTAAATATTAACTCTATAAAATCATGATAACATAATATCAAATTTATAGTTTCATAAAGAAAAGGTAAAACTAGAATATTAGACAATATTAGATTACATTTTCTACATGTCTAGAACAATAACTGACATTGTAAAAAGAATGAAGGGAGTCTTGTAAAAAACAAATAAAGCAAATGTCTTTTAACTCTTCAGAAGAATGATAAATATATTGATGGATGTTAAAATTCTGTAGAGTAAAAAAAAAAAAAAATACTCATTCTAGAAAAGAGCTATTTCCCTGGATTAGGTTGACAAAATAGGGAAATAGTTCTCTAGACTTCTCTAGTAGTAAAAATGTTAAGTGCTAGAATGCTTCGTCTTTCTTTCTTTCTTTCTTTCTTTCTTTCTTTCTTTCTTTCTTTCTTTCTTTCTTTCTTTCTTTCT